>NC_141688.1:90616775-90947380 GCF_964263255.1 Lissotriton vulgaris
AACATTAGAAAGAGAGGCACAAGAGTGGGTGTAGCGAGGACGCAGGATTGTTGTTTGGTATTGCCTAGAGACAGCTTTATCTATCTGTTTCCGAAGACCTCTTGCTCTGTTACACTGAAATATGTACATATGTTAGGCTTTGGCTCAGCCTCTTGCTCTTGATTGGATGGCTTACTTGTCTATCTCATTTCCCTGTTTCTTATTCAATGGCTTGCCTCCTCATTCTTTGTTTGTCCCGCCTCTAGAGTGTTTCTTCTTTACTATTTTCCTATTGGGTGACTTGTCTCCTTCCACTGTTTATATTCAGGGAACTACTGTCCTTTTCTTCTAGCATATCCTGAGTATGCATGCATTTTCGTGCACTTCCCACTCCAATATGGTGCTTCCACTTTCACACCATTGCCCACGGACACTTAGTAGTACTGTCTGCCTCCAGCCCCCAGGGCATTTCTTGCTTTCTGAATCCCTTCCCATACCACAGATTGCGTTTGAAATGCATTCCTTCAGTTGTTTCCCCACCTCTCCTTGCTTGCTTCTAGCACTCACTCATGTCATCGGTGGTTAATTGTTCCCCTCACCCCGCTCCTCCATTCTTCCTGTACCCCTCCACAGTCCAATTTGTATTTATTTATTTCACTTTTTTGTCTTTATTATCACTGGCAGTACGTCTTCATTGTACCTTTTCATGGCAGTGCTAATGATGCCTTGGGTGACAAGACAGGGGATACTGAACATCAAATGACTTTCAACTATGTCTCAATCGATCATGATCTGAACTATTGTTAATATCCCCAATTCTGAACATCCTATCAGAAACTGGATACCTCCCTTCCAGGTTTCAGTTCTGTTTGAGTGCTCGAGAAAGCTCTTTGTCCTTGCAGTGCCCAGTCTCAGAGTAAGCGACCCCTCTCCTTCAGTTTGCCCTAGCCTTTTTTCACCTTACTATACCCTTTTTTGATCTTCGCTGAGGACTTGGATTGTGTATTACCAGCCTAATCCTTGTGGTACTGAGTGCCATGACAAGGGTTACAGAACATGCGCCCTTGCAGTGCAGACCTTAATGTGAAATGTTACACGTGACCTTCTGGGTCTTACTGCCATGTAACCACCCGAGTGCAGGCTACAGGAGCACAAACCTGCCTTTTAATAATATGGCTTACTTATTGCATGCCTGGTGTTATATACCCACGACTGACACTCTAAAAGACGACTACGGCAGGTTGAATTTTAAGATGTAAGCAGACTTTCAAGAGAACCCCTTATTTAAAGCCAAGGGATGCCCGGCCAAGTTTCAAAGAGTATGGGGTAAATGGACAGATCAAATGGGGTAGTGGGATCCGTGAGGATGGACTCTTGTCTTTGGCAGCCTGCTTCTTCGCATTATGCAGAGTGCTCAATTGTTGTGCTTACAGTATTACTTCGATACCAACAACCCCATTATGTCTTATGCACAAACGTGTAATTATGCTGTCTTTGCTAATTTCTTTTCCTTTTTCTTGTTTTGTAAAAATCAAGAAAGTTGTTTATAAAAAAAAGATGTAAGCAGACTTAAGTTGGGCACTCCACTGCAAATAACGGGAATAACAAATCATTGATACCAAACCCTTGACCCAGACCTTACATTGGTCATGATAACCAACTTGCATTTGTTATTTCTCCTTCAGCATTTAAAACCCACGACCAAGGCCATGCATCTTTCAGAAGTACCATTTTTGTCATTAACCTCCAAATATTTTCAGTCTCGTCTGAGATCATTGGATCAAATCTCCAATAATATGATGCCACCCCATGGAATGATTGTAATCGATTTTTAACCTTGGGATTGGATGCTCCTACCATCACCCAAATCCAGCATGTTTTAGGCACTATTTCTTCTTTGCAAATGTAGCTCCTTAGGTAATCGACACTTTTTATTGCAATTTTACACATTGTGTCAGTAGTAGGCAACCCATTTTCTTCAAGGATAGACAATACATGGACCCAGCCATTGTGCATCCCCCTTTATACCACTACATAATATCCATGATTGACTGGATTTGGTGGATACCTTGTAGCCATTGAAGTGGGAGTGAGTTAGCACATGGAGCCGCGCGGATAACCAGAATAACCGCTTGCTACCTGTCCGATTATATGCGGGCATTCCCCAGGGGTCCGGGAGCCCATCATGAGATATCTCTGCAGTTCTGTCCTGTTGCCCCAGTCTGTCAGTAATTCTTTTTCTACATTGCGGCCCTCTGCACACCACTATGCCGCATATTACAGCAATCCCGCAAGATAGTAAAGTCTGAAATCTGGGAGTCCCAGTCCCCCTGAGTCCATATCTAAGTATTTAGAGTTTTACCCTGCTGCATCCTCTGGCCCACACCAATGAGATTAGGAGACTGTTCAGGGTGTCGAATGTGGATTTTGCAATGCTGCAGAAAGAGATTTGGAGTGAATAATGGTAACAGGGGAGCATTACCATCCTTGCCACGGCCACACATCCGACAACTGAGAGGGGGAGTCTGTCCAGAATCAAACAGACTCCTTCAGGCCCGTATTGACCACTCCCATATTGAATGCGTATTGAGCTTTTTGCAAAGAAGCTATTTGCATAATACAAAAAGGGATTTCTATGAAGATCCTCTCTAAAAACTGTAGCGGCTTGGAGACGCCAAGAGGTTGGATCTCACTATTCCCTAGAGAAGTTAGTAGTGGGGATCCATTTGTTGGATCATAATGCCCTCACACAACCTTTCAGGTGTCATGCTTCATCATATGGGCTGCTCTTTGTTGGGGCGACGGTGCAATCCCCAACAGGCTCCTTAAAAAGGGGCTCTTTGTCGAAGATCTTCTATCCAACTGCCGTATGGTGAAGTGCGGGTCCACCGGGTCCAGGGAGAGGAGGGGAGATCGAAGGACGCCTACATGAAGCATCGCATGAGCTGAGCCGTGTGATAGGCTCCACCGGGCACTGTTGAAGCCTGGGGACCACAAAGAGTGGGTAGATCCAGGCAGGTCGAGAAGACTTAGGGTAAAGGTACTATCCTTGACTTATTTAAAAAAACAATTGTTTACCAGTCAATATATATATTTTTTTGTAGATAGCTCCAATTTCTAGGTCCTGAAGAATCGCAGGGTTCATACACCACTAGCGAGAAACATGTTGACCAACACACTTTAACAAGAGCATATAGACACGCACAGTGGACGTGACAGCTCCTTGTTATACTGTTTTTAATTAGGACAGGAGACCCCCAGAATAGAATTTGTCCATTCTATGTACTCCCAGCCCTATTTTTATCTCACATTACAGCATCTACACCATTAGACCCCACACCCGCACTTCACCAGACGGCAGTTGGATAGAAGAAAACGCCTCTAGTCCCTTCCTTTTGTCTTAAGCTACTTGCATACCCAAATATAAAAAATGCTCTCTTTCCCAGCTGAACTCAACCTCGGGGAGGCCCAGCGCATCTCCTCGCATGAGAGCCACCAATAAGAATATAACTGACTTCCGGCGGTTAACACGCAAACCCTACATCAATCCAAAAGAGGATAATAGATCCAGAATATACCTTCCATAAAGTTACATTATGATCTTCTTTGGATAATCTGAATGATAATATATCATGCTAGAAGTATGTGATATATTCTTTGTCCTTGAATAAGGGATGTATTAGTCTTTCAAATATGGTTGATGCTGAAACTAAACCAAATAGCATCAGTTTACACATGAATGACTCATCAGGGCCATTTTGCAATGTGGTCTCATGTGAGTAGCAACCTTGGATCTAGTTCCACTAGACTTTCACTACTTTCTGCTATAATCTTTTGGAGTTATCTTTAGGGTGAACAGAAGAAGCTTCATCATTCATCACTGTAGCTGGTGAGGGGTTTCCTAGCTTTAGTTGCCTTCTTAGGATATAGTGACCCACTGAATCAATTTTATGGCCTGTTGCTGACTAGTGGACTTACATATCTCACGCCCTCAAATCCTCACTCATGATGACTTAACCTTGTTTTGACTCCTAGGAACATCTCATTGCTCTTTGAGCCCTTCAGTCTATATTTGGCGCTGCTTGCTGCTTGGTGGATGCTGATTCCTGACAGCATTCTGGAGATGCTTTCAAAGGCTACTCTCCTTTCCACAGAGTACATAGCATATCCTGTCATATCTGTCTGTCATATCCTGGGGCAGCCCAGCGCTGACATCTTCAGTAGTGTCTCATCAACTTCTATGGGAGATACTGGTTCTGAATGCAGTTTCTACAAACCAGGGTAAATCTGGTTCCTGACTCTGGGTAGACCATTCTGTAGACCACCTGACGGCTCCCAAACTATGAGTCTTCTCCTGCATGATCCTGAGAAGAGCCATACTTGCTGAGTGTGCTTTTTTTCTGCTCACAAGCTATCAGCACTCTGACAGCTGCTTATCATTTTGGGGCAGTCAGCTGAGACCTATAGAGACCTGAGAGATGTAGATCTCTCTGTGGAGAGACTAGAATCTTCTGCTGATTTTGGGGAGAGTATGTTCATCTTGCATGGAATGCAAACCTCACATTTAAAAAATTGCTCTCTTCCCAACTACCTTCTTGACTGGGCAAAACCATAGTCTCAACTGTGATTACCCTCCTCACATCCTCCAAAACATCAACCCAAAACATAACTCGAGGAAGTTAGGTAAAACTAGGTTCCCTAGTGCCTGATTGAGACGCTGGCAGGCGGTCCACCATCCATCAAGGTGGCAGAGGTCATGTTAGTGTTAACGGAAACTTAGTACAAGGGCCAGCCCGAGGTCATCCTAACTCACATCCTTTCCAAGACCTTTAAAGCAAGCTTTGCCAGCTGTTATAACATAAGAGGACATGCCACCATCCTACCCTCTAAGAACTTTAGCTGCACTACATTAAAAATAAAAAAATTCTTAGAACAACTCATAGTGAAATGCAAAGCAGAGAACATCCAGTGTGTCCTTTTTTCCATTAATTACTGACCACCCCAGATTAATAATAACTTCCTATCTTATTTCAGTAAACACTGTGGAGATGGTTGCCTCTACGTTAATCAGAGAAATAGGCCAGTAGGAGGCACAGTCCATCGAAGGTTTGTCAATACAACCCCTATGCTGACCCCGCTACCCCACCGTGCTGGTTGTATTGGTGAGTGTTTAGTGCCTCCTGAAATATTGCCAACAATAGTTCCACATGAGTAGTACAATTGTTCTTAATAAACTCTAAGGGGAAACCATTTGGGCCAGGAGTTTTCCCAGTTGGCACCTGTGTTATCACTGCCAAGAGTTCCTCCTATATATTGGAAGATTCATATCCACCCTATTGGAGTTTTGCGGTTTGGACACAGGAAGTTTGTTAATGAGCGGGTTATTATTTTCCTCCTGTAGGATGGGTATTTTATGATACTGCATTCTATAGTAATCTATAGTAAGAAGTGAATGCTGCAACGCCGGCTGACTTGGTGACTAGCCCTCATGGTGGGTCATAAATATGGCCTATTACTCTAGACTCAGTTTCCTGAGTGGCCAACCAGTATATTAACTTACCGATCTCGCCTCCCAAATCATATAATCGGTGCTGTGAGGCAGCCCATGTTTTTTTGGCGGTGTCTCATAAGTTCTCCTGAAGGGACGTTCAAGTCACCTCCAGTCTCCACTGAGCCTCTGTATCTGTGCTCTCAGCAATATTATGTTCCAAGTCGAGGGTTGAAATTTCTTACTCCATGTTGTCCCTGTTTCTTTTCCTGTGCTTACTTGTTATTTGCAAAATAATCTTGCCCCTAATGGTTGGCTTAAGTGCCTCCCACATCAACATTGCTGAGGGGGACAGAGCTTCTTTTTGTGTCCAGATATTCCATTGTGTCTGCAAGAACTCGGTTGGAAAAATACCTGTCTAAATGTCACCAAGGAGCCATTGACATTGTGTGCCCCACAGGTCTACCCATTGTTAGCACAGCCGGGGAATGATCCAGTAGACACCTGGGAAATATACTAGCACCTGTAAGCTGTGGTAGCTCAACTGCCAGGATAAAGAAGGGGTCAGTCTAGAATGAGACCTGTTTGCTCTAGAGTAGAATTTGAATTTGTCATTTGTAGAGTGCATCAGCCTCCAGACATTCTCAATGCTGATGCCCAACAAAGAAGCGTGGTTTGTCAAGCAGCAGACCTGGGCCCTTTTTTGCCAACTAAGGCGTCCATCACAGGTTAAATTTTCACCCTTAAGCAACATACCCATAGGGGCCGCAAAGGTCAATCCGGTAAGAACTTGCAGTGTACTTTGTATTAGGGTGAGTGGAATATAAATGCTTACTATAGTGCAGGAGAGCCGCTCTAACCAGAGACAGCCACATATCTCCCAATGCATCATTACAAACATCAGTCACTGTCAATGGGAATGTTTGTCTAATAAAATCGAAATCCCCCTGTTCTGAAGCCTCTAAGGAATACTCTGGTAGATCCAAACCCTCCCAGAAATCTGTATTGTGTACCCAACAAGCACATCTTTGGTAAGAGGATGATGCAAGGTGCTGCATTTTTAATGTAGTGCAAAACAGCCTTTTTCAAGCAATTAACATTCTATGAAAGAACTTTAAACCTGGAGAATGTACCTCTTCCAACAAATAACAAACCCCGTGCATGTTGTTCCATTTTGTGCGAGTCTCCATGTGCTGCAGCAGTTAATAAAAACTCCCAATTCATCCCAACATCCAAGTTCCCCCACCTCATACATTCCAACATGAAGCATCTGTTTCTCTTAACAGTTCACTTGTTAATTTGTTGTAATGGCCCCATTGTAAGTGTTACCAATGCAAAGACCACTTTTATACATATGCCAGTGCTAGCCACCATGCAGGCGCCAAACATCAATGTACTGCAGTCACTATGCACATTTATGTAGCGAGCACCATGACTGAGCCATGCTGCGGACATTCTGTCAGCTTAGGTCCATGATCATCAGTAATACTGGATCCAGAGGACACGGAAGAGTCGAAGTGCTCTGTTTTTCACCTTTTCTAACCCAAATGGTGTCTTCTTCTGCAGTGTGTGGGCACCTCAGTCACAAGGGAGGAGGGCACACCACCTGAGGCAGAACCATTATGTCTTACATGATCATTCCCCCTCGGCTTCACCTACTCCCGGGCACTCTCATGTATTTCAAAGACGTAAGACCATTCCTGGTGCAACACTTTAAGCTTAGCTGAATATAACAAGATACATTGCAGCTGCATCAATCTCAGCTTTTTTACTCCACTTCATAGAAGGATTTTTTCATTTGCTTCACTTTTGGTGTGTTGTCTGTGAAGATTAATATCTTTGAGGACTCAGGGTTTATATCCTTGATTTCCCTTACTGTTCAAAGTACTGTGTTGCACTCAAGAATGTTACAAAATCTCTATATTTTTGGACCTGGCAGTGCTTTGGTGAATGGGGAGGGACCAAATATGGTGTGCCCTTTCCAGAATAAAGCAATTGGAGATTTCTGTGCCTGGAATCCAGAGTCCAAATCATCCATAAGAAACTGTGTGGGTCTAGGGCCCTCCACTCCTTCAGGGAAGTCAACCAGATGCAAGTTGTTGCATCAGGATCAGCCTACAACGTTGTTGACAGTTCAGAGTGAGTGGCAGAGTTCAACCTCTGCAGTGGATATACAATTTTCAGCCACCTATACCTATCTACGCGGCCACCTCTTTCACTTTCCCAATGCAGTAACAGCGTTAGACGTTACCACGCGAGGACCAGGAAGGCCATTGCTGCCGTGAAGTAAGAGAATTAAGTAAGTGCCCTCTCCATTTTCCCAGCCCCCCGCCTTGAACATGTATTAATGTAGATTGAGATCCTCTGGCCCCCCCACTAAGCCCCGCCGGTTTTCTTTACAGATCTCACCCGAGGCGCCGCCCGACTATTGAACCAGTAATTAATTTATTATTGATCGTAACTTCAATGCCCCACATGTAAAAGTGTAGCGTAATTCTATCACAGAGTGTAGCTCTCGCACAGAACCACGGAAACAATAGCGATCCACTGAGTATGGTTTTTAATGTATTCTCAGCAAATTCCTTTATGGTTTTGCTTGAACTACTATTCTTGGTCTAACCTGATGCATATTCGCTTCAGAAAACATGTTGGTAATCTCCCATTAACCCAACAAATATACCATGCATGCCTTATTTAGACTAAGGACCCCGGGTACAAGCTCTAACTTGCACTGAACTCTGACCAAGTCAGATTGTGACCATCGGCTAAATTAACCCTTACTTTTGTTCTAGAGTTATCACCTGGAGTGCCTGTACCTAAATGATGAAGAATCTCCTTGACAAATAATTACAAAGTAAGAGATTGAGTATTACCCTTGAGAGCTTTTCAGCTTTAACTAAGCAAACGCTAATAAATCCTTTACTCCACCTTAGAGTTGGCGCACACAAGCACTCGGAACGCCTGTATTTTAAATGTGAAGGACCCCCCATGCCAAGTAACTACTAAGTAAGAGAACAAAATGACTATTTTAATCGCAAACTCTCTCCCCTTGCACATCCCAGATACCTTGGAACTCGAGTGAACCACCCACTATCCCTGAAACCAATTTAGAAGAACTCTCTCCCCATGATGTACTCACCAGCCCTTGTATGAAATAGTAAGTTGAATTGCGCCACGCAGCACCCAATGGTGCATTATAAGAGGATGATGCCCCGCATGCCGCAATTATAACCCCTGGTTCATTTAACGGGGTACCCTTGTTTTTGATAAACCAGAAATAACCACAGCACAGCATGATTAACATAAACTGGTTCCCTTCCTCTGCCATTCATCATTAATAAAGTACTCCTAGCATTCCAAGAAGATGGTGAAAATAAAATTTAAAAGAAATGTACAAATCAGAACCTACAGAGAGAGCCCTGGCAATGGCAGATTAATATTTCTATTGTTCAAAACTCATTTCATCAGAACACTCATTTGTTCCACCTTCTGCATTCTTTTCTGACCTAGGTCCCAGATAGAACACTTCTCTGTCACTTTAGTATTAAAAATAGAGGCCGAAATATGAGTTTTAGTACTATGCACAAAAGAGCCAAACATCGGTATGGTGCCACCAACTGTGTTTCCATTTCATGTCTCTTTCAGGTCCTGTCACGGCCTTCCACCGGATATTCAGAGCCTGATTACATGAATCATAACTGGCGGGAATACCGGAGAGGGTCCACCAGCCCCCAACAGTTTGACCGGTCAAGATCTGTGAGTCCAATGCGTGGGATTCACTCTTTAGAAACTGGAAGGTACATTCATGCCTAATCATGTTCACATCACAGGAGTGAGAGAAGTATAAGAGGTTGTACCCTGGAGTGGTGTAGGAGGAAATAACCAATGGGAGTCCCCTCACAAGGAACTACAAAATAATGAATGAAGAAAGGATAAGTGGGAGTCTCGCAGCCGTAAACAGACAGTGTTGACTGAGGATTGGATGATTGGGAGTCTCCCAACAGCAACTAGAGCATGGTGAAAGAGGAAGGATGAGTAGGAGTTTAAAAACAGTAACTATAGAGTGGTGAATGAGGAAGGAATCAACAGAAGTCTTCCAGTGTTAATTAGAGAGGGATGAATGAGGAGGGGATCAGTGGGAGTCTCTCAACGGTAAGTAGAGGGTAGAGAATGAGGAAGAGATCAATAGGGGTCTCCAAGCAAAAATTAGAGTTTGGTGAATGAGGAAGGGATCAGTGCGTATGCTTTAGCAGTAAATAGAGAGTGGCGCCAGTCTGTTTCTTGGCGCTGGGGTGGGGTCTAGTAGGATATATTGCTATTGAGCGAGGCATTGATTGTATACCTGTCTGAATAACAAATAACACTACGGTGAGGTAGGACCCAGGGGAATATTTAGAGACCTAGCTCTGGACATGCCCCCCACGGATACGAAACAACAAAGAAGTGCCAGAGGGTCTACCAAAGAAGTAAGGACTTACAGTGTATAAAGTGCAGACAAGGGACAAGGGACCCCTAAAGCTGACCTGTAAATTGTGGTGTATAATGACAACCTAAATAGATGGTCAGAATCACCCATCACAGCTTACGCTCGATATACCAAGCGTATATATAGAGACCTCTATCACAAGGAGACCTACAGTAGGCTGCAGCGTGAACAAACAGTATGTGTCTATTCGTATGGTAATGATTCATATCAGTTTTACAAGGTTCTCAAAGTTAGTTAGCAGTCTACCGTAAAACAGAGACTCGCGTATCAAGAAACGTGCAAGCAGTAGTGAAGGACTGGGCTATTTAGAACCCAGCGGTGCCAGGGCACATACCTGAAACCTTCGTGGGTAACCTGCTCCGGCGTACGAATCACAGAGACACGGGACACTTCCTTCGGCGTCAAAGATTCAAGGTTTATTTACTGCAGGGAAACACAGAAATCACGGAAGTACAACCAGTGTAGTTCAGAGTAACTGCTTCAAATTGGTTCTGCGGATCGCTCCTTTTATACACGATTTTCCCATAGAGTTACATTGGACACAAAAGTTTATGACCCGGTTCCCACAATTATCCCCCAGAGGGGTCGTTTTGGTCACTTTGATACACACAAGGTCCGGAACATAAGTGCGGAAACATTTGGCGGTTCCCAACTGTAAAAACCCATCTTCCCACCATTAGTGCATTCCAATCAGTAGTAAAACAGATCGAAATAGGAACAAGGACAGGTGCAGAGGAAGATGGAGACAGTGGGGAGATCGGAAAGGGTGTAAAAGGGGAGGTATCGGGAAACACGAGATACAGGCATCAAAGGGACGTGCCTAATGAGATGCACGGCTGAGACAATAAGCCGGTACGGCAAGGTGAGCCTCGAGCGGCGCCATCTGCCTTACAGTATCATCCCCCTCGCCATAAAGACACTTACAAAGGACATGTGTCTTCCGCAAATATCTTGGGAGTCCCAGGGTCGCGAAGCGGACAACGTCCGTTCGCTGGCTACTTGAGGGCAAGAGACAAAATGGATGCCGTATCTAAGATGGAACCCGTGGGTACAGATAGAAATACCCACGTAACAGACGAACGGTTTAGGTTAGCACAGCGAAACTGCGTTCACCCACTAAACTCGTCATTTGCGGTTCATAGATACCAGACTCGACTATATTCGTGCGAGTCAAAAACACCACTTACAATTGTCACGGAACCTCAGACGCTCCTTTTGCCCTCATGTAGGCAAGCACTAGTCGGAATCATACTCGATATTCATCAGACCATCTAGATGTTGCTGTAGCATAGCTCTGTCCAACCGAGTTCCATTGGTAACAGGCGGCTGTCTCATACACGTTGTAGCACAAAGGCCACATAAGGCAGGACCGCACTGCACACAAAGGCAACATGTGAACAGGAACGCCACGACAACTCCGATGATCATCAGAATCTTCCAACCCCAAGTCGACATCAAGCCCCAAAACCACCCGAGTAGCGTCCAATCCCCTACATCCACGTGTATGGATTCGGAGATTTTATGCAACTTCGAGATGGCTTGATAGACAGTCGGAGCATTATCAGGAATGAAAATACAGCAGCTCGAATGGATCACCTTACATACCCCACCTCGATCTGCTAAGATTACGTCTAAAACCATACGGTTTTGTAACGTCATGAGTCTATCCGCCTGAAGTTCTGTGGTGATATTACCAAGGGCACTGGCAGTAATATTAGCTGTCGATTCTACCACTCGAGTCAACTGTCTCAGGTTCCTACTATTAACCATAGGTCCCCAAAACGGGAGGAAACCCTTGAAAAAGTCTCCCGCCTCTTGACCGGCAGTATCCTCTTCGCTAATTACGCCTCTCACAACTCTAGTCTTGTGATAATCTGCATCTACAGTGAACGTCGGAGGCAACAAATTTGCAATGAAGCATGAGCCCATGAAGTCAGAGGGCAACCATGCATACGCACGATCATGACAGATAAAGTATGTACCCTTGGCAGCCAGAAACACAGGGGACGAGACCATCGGCAGAATGTAATTTTCAGTGCAAGCACTCTCTCCAAGTCGGGCTTTCGATCTTCGGCCACGACCCATTAGACAAAAATTACCAATGTGGGGTACGACCCATATCGGAGGTGAGCTTTTAAGCTGTTTTTCACTAGTGAACACACTATACTCGCCTCTACTCAGGACCCTGTAGGCTTGTACCTCTTCTTCTGGGATAAGCGAGGGATCATAGATATCGCTATCTAAATCCTCTATTGCTATAGACAAAGGTTTTTGATACGAGGTAGGACCAGAGTAGGGGGAACGTGGTTCTCGAATGGGGTGGAAACCTAGTGCGCTTCGAAACATTGTTTGAAATGCTCGAGCAGACCATTGGGAACTATACGGTAACACCAGATATGGAATTCCCTTATCCGTGGTATGTGGCATCAACCCACACACCCAACAATTAGTAGTGTTAACCACTAACTGATGCTGGTGAAGGAGCTGAATAAAGGAATTATTGCGGAATTCTGCACGTCTAGCCTGCTCGTGTTCGGGTAGGACGTGAAAAGAATGGGGAGATGCAACAGTGGTAAGTTTAGGATCAGGTGTAGGAGTAGGTAAGACAGGAGATAGAAAACAAAACATCATGTAGTACACCCCACCCGCCAATAATGCAGAAACAGTCAAGAATAATACAAACACTTGGAATATAAAACATTTGGTACGACTGAGTTGTTGCAACTTGAATCTTTGTGCCTGAGCTTCTTCCAAGTCCATCAGCTTCGAAAACGCCATCCCCTACGACCGTCCGCAACGTCTCTTGACGCACTTCGTTCCGTGTAGCAGCAGTCAATCCCTAGGAGTTCCCAGGAACCGACGGTCTTTAACCTAGTGTCAAGACCTGCTAACCAGAAGGAAGTACACGCGCGGCCCTACGGCCTTTATTTCACAAATATATATATATGCGAAAACAATGTTTCTCAGCTGTGGAAGCAAAAAGGTATAAGGAACGAAACTCAATGTATATATACAAAAATAATCACAATAATATGAATGTTCAAACTGATCACGGAAAACGGGATAATGCAATTGTCAACAAATCAAAGCAGGATCTTTTATTAGTCTTTGGTGCTAGATCGCAAAAAGTATCGGGTTTTCCCAGGACGTGTCTGCTCGTCAAACAAAGGATCCGTTGAAGAGACGACGTCCTGCTGATCAGTTGAGTGTTCTGGTCTTGAGTCTTTTGATGACAAATGTTCAACAGTGTCTTTCTGCTGCACTGAGGATTCTCCGACAGGTTGTGCGTCGCTAAAAGGTACAAACGCCGGCAATCCTTCGGTTTCAGTTGATGCAATGCCTCTCCTCACCCACGGGTCTGCCGGCAAAGGAATAGGGACTTTCTTCGTGTGGGTGGCGTGCACCCAGTTCTTCCGTCCCTCAAGACGAACAGCAGTCCTCGTGGCAAGGAGAACCTGGTAGGGTCCAGTGAACCTCGGATCCAAATTGTTCTTGCGCGAAAAGTTCCGCGTCACCACCCAATCTCCGGGCTGGAGCTGGTGGCCTGGACCCTCCGTCTGCGTCGGCAGTGCGTCGTAAACCTGTTGGTGAATTAACCTCAGTTTAGCAGTCAAGTCATGAAGATAATCGATCAACATTGGATACTCAAGATCACAGAACACACCTGGCCTAGGAACCCCCCAAACATTCGCAGGACGACCGAACACTATTTCATAGGGACTAAGCCCTACTCGGGAGTGTACAGTCGCCCTAGTTGACAGTAGTGCTAAAGGTAAAGCGTCAGGCCACGAGAGACCAGTCGTAGCCTGAATCTTTGCTAGTTTCAGTTTAAGGGTGCCGTTATACCCTTCAACCAAACCAGCTGACTGGGGATGATTGGCGCTGTGGAATTTCTGATTAATTCCAAGGCCCTTACACACACTCTTCATCACACTCCCCACAAACTCACTTCCGTTATCTGACCACACGACTCTAGGCATTCCATACCGAGGAAAATATTCCTTCAGTAGGATTTTCGCAGTAGACAAAGCAGTATTGTCTTTGAGAGGATAGGCCTCAATCCATCGGGAGAATGCGCAAACCACAACTAAAACGTATTTCAGGTTATTGCATCGCTCCATATGGATGAAGTTCAATTGAATCACCTCAAAAGGACATGAAGGGGGAGCAAAACTGCCAGGAGGAGTTGGGGTTCCCTTGCCAGGATTATACAACATGCACACCATACAGTTCTTAACCAAGCGTTCAGCACACTTCGTGATACCATCATTCTTCCACACAGGGGACAGCAACTTACAAATACCTTTCGCGCTAATATGTGCTAACCCATGCGCCATTGTGACAACAGCCAGCACATACGCATCAGGCAACATCCATCTTTTCTGATCCGATAAATCAATCCAACAACCATTTGCATCCAACTTTCCCGTACTTTCTTTCCACTTCGTCTTTTCAGTCTCGGTGGCTTCATTCTGAATTTCTTTCACACTCTCAATAGTGTCTTCACACATGCTCGACTCTGCAGGCCACCTAACCGAACTCGTCACATACATTCGAGTGCTAAGGTTCCGGGCAGTCTCCTTAGCAATCTCATCCGCAAACGCATTACCACGACCAACATCATCCGTCACCTTACGATGCGCACTACATTTAACAATCGCTACCTGCTTAGGCAACGTAAGTGCATCCAAAAGATCATTCACAAGCTGGCCATGCTGAATCTTCGTACCATGCGATGTCAGAAAACCTCTCTCTCTCCACAATCGTCCAAAGCTATGGGCGACGCCAAACGCATATTGGCTGTCGGTAAACACATTCACACGTTTCCCTTTCGCTAACACACACGCTCTAGTGAGAGCGATCAGCTCTGCAGCTTGGGCAGAATTCTGATTCAACCTTGCAGTCTCAACAACAGTATTCAACGTTACAACAGCATAAGCAGTAGTCACATCGCCATTCGGCAACTTAAAACATGAACCATCCACATACAGCGTTCCATCTGGGTCTTCCAATGGGGTGTTTTTAAGGTCCACTCGACCTTTTGTTTCCTCTTCTGTCCTCAAATAACAATCATGTTCTGTTATTTCATCTGACTCTGAGCTAATTGGTAACAAAGTCGCCGGATTCAGAACATTGCAACGTTTTATCTGGATATGACTTGCCAGCAACGTCAACTCGTACCCAGACAATCTCGCACTTGTCAAGTGCTGAGTTTTCGTACGATTCAAAAGAGTGTCGACTGCATGCGGAACCATCACCGTAAGCATATTATCCATGACCAGTCCTGCTGATTGTCGGATGGACACCGCAGCTGCCGCTGTTGCTCTCAAACAACTCGGCAATGCTCTAGCTACCGGGTCCAAGGTCGAGGAAAAATATGCACATGGACGTTGCTTACCACCAAAAGGTTGCGTTAAAACACTCAAAGCACAACCCTCCCTCTCGTGAACATATAATGTGAATGGCTTACTGTAATCAGGAGTACCTAACACAGGAGCCGAACACAATGAATCACGCAATTCAGAAAAACTTGTCTGACATTCGTCCGTCCATGGTAAAGGAGTTGAAACATCCTTGCACGTAAGAGCCACTAATGGTTTCGCTAGTAATGAAAAGTTAGGAATCCATTGCCTGCAGTACGACGTGATACCTAGAAAGGCACGCACATCTCTTTGGGTTGTTGGCACAGCCATTCGCGCAATCGCTGCAATCCTCTCTGGGGTCAACCGCCTTCCCTCCTTTGACAATAAGTGACCTAAATAGGTTACTTCTTGACAACAATATTGGAGTTTAGAAGGTGACACCTTGTGATTTAACTCACAGAGATGTTGCAGCAACGACACCGTAGCAATTTTGCAAATGTCCTGAGTATCAGCAGCCACCAATAGGTCATCGACGTATTGGATTAAGGCCGCACCAGCCGGCAACCTAAACGCATCCAGTTGACCCTTCAAGGCTTGACTGTAAATCGATGGACTTTCACAGTAGCCCTGAGGAGCGCGTTTGAACCGGAAGCTGCGTCCACCGAGAGAGAAACCGAAAAGGTCTCTGCTCTCCTCTGCAATCGGGATGCTGAAGAACGCATTCTTCAAGTCAATCACCGAAAACCACGATGCAGAAGCTGGAATCAGAGTCAGTAGCGCCGTGATGTCAGGCACAACGGGGAACTGAGGAACCACAATTTTGTTCACCTCCCGTAAATCGATAACAAAACGATAAACAGGCGGTTTTGAAGGATCAGTACGTTTAAGAATGGGCAGTACAGGGCTGTTGCACACGTTTCCCCGAGTCTCTTCAATAACGTCTTTCTCGATCAGATCATAAATGATCGCTAACAGTGCTCGTTCACCATCAAGAGAGATACGGTACTGGGGAATACGTGGCAATCGCACATTAGATTTCAACTGAACAACATAAGGGGAGATGTCAAGCAGGCCCACATCATTGGGACCTGTTGCCCACAAAGACGCAGGAAGAGAACTCAATTCCGGTGGAAGCTTATCGAGAGACAAATACATAGGTGAGACAACCCTCTCTCCCAACGTAAGCTTTACACCCGCAGGAGAACAATACAGAGTTGCATACAAACGTTTAAGCAAATCCAGGCCCAAAAGATTTTCACCACAACCAGTAGTCAAAATCAACGGAGCTTGAAGCTCACGAGGCCCAATTGTAAGGGGCAAAGGACGCGAAACTGGATTGCTAACGGGGGCGCCAGAGAATCCAACGGAAACATTTGTTAAGCCAGACAAAGGTGCCCCAGGGAGTTTCGAATGCATAATAGAACCTTTCGCTGCACCAGTGTCCAACAGAAAAGGCTCAACGACACCCGATGTAGCAACTGCGACGTAAGGCCCTCTCTGATCAACCGGAACTGATACCACTCCCTCTCCTTGTCTTTGGCTGTCCTAGTAATTACTGTCGTCAGTTCCCTGATCGACGTAATAATCGCCTACATTGTACTGCGCAGATCGTCCTTGCGATGATCCACGTTGATCAAAACAGTTATTAGAATTCGACGAATTATCTGAACGATCATTCTGAGCACCACGACCTCTACCACGTGATGCCTGCTGTGAACCACCACGACCTCCTTTAGATGAATTACCACTATTACGATCATTCAGAACAGGACAATTGAATTTGATATGTCCCTCCTGTCTACAATAAGCACATTGATTGTACCCTAACGATGATCTTTGGGAGGAGGAGTCATTACGAGGTTGTGATCGGTTTGATTGCGACTGCGATCTATTCTGTTGGGGAGCATTCTGATTCGAACGTGGAGGATACGCTTGCTGTAGCAACACTTTAGTTTTGAGCTCTTTCGTTCTTTTATCAGCACGGTCGTTCTCCTCTTTCTCTCTATTCTCGTAATATTGTGCTGTGGCCAATATCTGAGCTGAGGTAGAAACGGCCCACGCACTTTCCGAATTCTTTAATTTATTGCTCAAATCGGGCAATAAGTTTGAAACAAATTTATCCACGAACAACCGTTGACCACCCTCAGTACCCATATCCTGACCACTATGGTCAATGAATGCCTCCTCGAACCTCGTAAAGAAGTCGGAGACACTCTCGTCCTTCTTCTGCTTACAAGCTGACAATTTGTCCCAGTTCACCCTCATAGCTGGCATAAGAGTTTTCATTAACGTTATTATTCTTTGAGGAAGAGCAGTAATCATCTGTTCGGGTTTAGCACCACCAGTTTGTCGGCCATCCGCCGCTACAATGGCCGCCCAATCACCACCTAGTTCATTCGGATGATTTTCCTGACGAATCTTAGCCCATACCGGTTGCGGTACGACATTGCCGAACAGCATATCAATATCGGCAAGGTTCATTATCGTAGCATCTACGAGCTGCGATAATTCTTTGTAATACCCGGTAGGGTTTTTGCGAGGGTCAGGCAATGATTGCTTCACTTGTAACACTTCTGAGCGTTTCCATGGGAGATGTATCCACACTCTCTGGAAATGCGGCAGAACAATAGGAATAGCATTAGCATCACCCGGCATCCATACCGGTGGAACTTCTCGCATGGGAAATTGACCAGACTCATCTGGCTGTCTTTCAATATCCTCAACAAACAAGGCTTGGGGTATAGGAGTGGGACGGAAAGATAGCAACCGCTCAACAGCACGTCGAACGTTGGTATCCACTATCAGTCCAGTCGAGAACTGAAGCTGTAGATCAGACAAAGCGGTCAGCACCTCGTCAGGTGCATCGGCCGATATCTGATCACGAAGGACCTTACACATTTCCTCGAACACAAATCTCTGGGTTGGTATATTGAATTGACAAAATGTGTCGAGTACTATACGGGGTGGATTTCTAAGAGGATGTGTCATCCAACCCATCGCCATATTGTATAGCGAAGCACGTTCTCTGTTACCAGGAAGCTGACTACGTCTCTGAGGACCATCGGAACCAGCGGACCCAAGAACAGGTCCGAGCGAATGAAAGAAGCTAGCCGCAAGAGGAGTAGTACGAGTACGAGTAGAAGGAGAAGTATAGGACACAGGACTAACAAGTGAAGGGGTAGAAACAGTAGCAACAGCAGGAGTTAACAGAACAGGAGCAGTAGCGGGAGCAGGAGTATGTGGAAGCGGAGGAGCAGTAGGAATAGCAACAGACAAAGGAGCAGGAACAGTCGGAAGAACGGGTGCAGGTTGAGGAACAGGCAAAGGAAGAACGGGTGGAAGAATAGGTACAGGAGGAACCACAGGAGCTGCGGCACCCTGTACGTACGGAGGTGGCGACTTCATAAGATAGGACATTAAAGGATCCTCAACTGCCTCTTCCTTCTTTTCCGACTCCGTAGGCAAAGTAGGATAACATTTATCTATGGTCATACGCTGTAGTCTATCAAACACTTCCTTTTCCTTAACCTCCTTATCACGCTGAAATTGCTCTGCTTTCTTTACAATGGTAGCAACATTATCTCGCTGATTTCGTTTAGTCTGTCTGATTTCTTTCTGTCGGGCTTCTTTACGCCACAACCGAAAGGCATCAAACATGGCCGGCCTTGACTTTTTCTCGAACAATTTAGCCTCTAGGATGTCTAAAATCGGGGTCTCAAAGCTACCATGAGGTGGCCAACTAAGGACACCATACTTCTTCGTATAACGGATCCAGTAATCATTAAAAGTAATCGGGCCTAGCCCATGCTTACTGTACAGTTCATAAGTCGGAGTTCCAACCGGAGGTATCGGACACGAGTCCTCCAGTCGGGAATCCACACCACAAGGTCTGAAACAACTAAACAAAGTACTGCGACCAGGCATCTTGCACACTAGCCGAGTTTCACAAACGTCAAGGGTTACGGAATTTACCAAGTCCCTGCAAAGAGCAAAAACCCTCGGTTTTTGGCGGCTGCAGTCGTCAAACAACACAACAAAGTACCAAGAACTACAAATGCAATGGAACCATGCAACCACTAAGCAACCATAACCAAGAACTCTGGGAGCGACCCACAAATATTTAACTCAAAGATCGATGGCGTCACCAGGAAGGCCCGTCAATCGTCTCGCTCTACCAAGGTCTACGCCAGGCGCCAAAACAGGTCTACAGTCAGGGCAGCAGTCCGTCGCAGCCGTCAGGAGGCGGGAATCTTCGCGGGAAAAGTCTTCGGGCCACTTGTTTCGACAACAGGATCGATGAAGCAGAGTGCACCTTCCCTCAGAGATTTCACACGAAGTTCCTCACGATCGTCGGGCTTGGACCGGTACCACTGATGCAGCCCCACGGGGGCGCCAACTGAAGGACTGGGCTATTTAGAACCCAGCGGTGCCAGGGCACAACACCTGAAACCTTCGTGGGTAACCTGCTCCGGCGTACGAATCACAGAGACACGGGACACTTCCTTCGGCGTCAAAGATTCAAGGTTTATTTACTGCAGGGAAACACAGAAATCACGGAAGTACAACCAGTGTAGTTCAGAGTAACTGCTTCAAATTGGTTCTGCGGATCGCTCCTTTTATACACGATTTTCCCATAGAGTTACATTGGACACAAAAGTTTATGACCCGGTTCCCACAATTATCCCCCAGAGGGGTCGTTTTGGTCACTTTGATACACAAAAGGTCCGGAACATAAGTGCGGAAACATTTGGCGGTTCCCAACTGTAAAAACCCATCTTCCCACCATTAGTGCATTCCAATCAGTAGTAAAACAGATCGAAATAGGAACAAGGACAGGTGCAGAGGAAGATGGAGACAGTGGGGAGATCGGAAAGGGTGTAAAAGGGGAGGTATCGGGAAACACGAGATACAGGCATCAAAGGGACGTGCCTAATGAGATGCACGGCTGAGACAATAAGCCGGTACGGCAAGATGAGCCTCGAGCGGCGCCATCTGCCTTACAGTATCATCCCCCTCGCCATAAAGACACTTACAAAGGACATGTGTCTTCCGCAAATATCTTGGGAGTCCCAGGGTCGCGAAGCGGACAACGTCCGTTCGCTGGCTACTTGAGGGCAAGAGACAAAATGGATGCCGTATCTAAGATGGAACCCGTGGGTACAGATAGAAATACCCACGTAACAGACGAACGGTTTAGGTTAGCACAGCGAAACTGCGTACACCCACTAAACTCGTCATTTGCGGTTCATAGATACCAGACTCGACTATATTCGTGCGAGTCAAAAACACCACTTACAATTGTCACGGAACCTCAGTAGGACTGAAGGCTCGCGCTCGATTAACCTAATCTTGGACGCAAGAGAGTCGGAGTGAGCACCATCCGAATAAAGTTTGTTCTGTGCTCCCTCATCCAATTTTAGTTACACACATTATTATTATTTTTCACATTTTTAGCACTGCACTTCCCCAGTCACGCCACATTTTGAACATTCACTAGCCCGGAGGAGTGGCCGACAATACCATTCTTTGCTCTGAAAATATCCCAAATGATGAAGGGCGGTTTCGAGTGGTGACTGATGGGTGATTCTGACCATCTATTCAGGTTGTCATTATACACCACAATTTACAGGTCAGCTTTAGGGGTCCCTTGTCCCTTGTCTGCACTTTATACACTGTAAGTCCTTACTTCTTTGGTAGACCCTCTGGCACTTCTTTGTTGTTTCGTACCTGTCTGAATAATCAGGTTTTCAAACGTTTTCTGAATTTCATGTAACATGGGGCTGTCCTGATCTCAAGGCGGAAAGAGTTCCAGTTGTTAGGTGCAATGACTGAGAACTTGGAGCTGCCCATTCTATTATTTTTCAACTTAGGTGCCATCAGACAGTTCATGAAAGCAGACCACAATGTACGTTTTGGGGTATACTTCTGCATTCAGGATGCGATAAAGATGGGGCTTTCATCATTAAGAGTTTTGAAGACAATGCAACCAGTTTAAAAAATAGTACTTTATGCCACAGGCAGCCAGTGGAGATCCTTAATCAAGGGGGTGATATGGCACTGTCTATGTTGTCAATGAATTAATTGGACGGCCTGATTATGGCCTGATTCTGGACATTTTGAAGCCTATAGAGGAGGCCTTTAGGAAGGCTCACTCACAGGGAGTTGACATAGTCTATTCTACAGAGAACTAGGGCAATAACAGCTAGAGTAAGAGCCTCAGGTGTAAGGAATTTAGCAATTTGCCTGATTCTGCGGAGCATTAGAAAGCATAAGGAGATCACAGCTCCGAGTTGGGGCTTCATAGAGAGTTCATCATCAAAAAGCACCCCAAGACTTTTTACTGATTTTTTAGGGGAGAAGGGAGGCTACATTTTGGAAGGATGCAGTCCAGTAATCAAGATTGCTTTTGGTGATGATGATTTCTGTTTTGTCCAAGTTTAATTTAAATGGTTGCTGTTCATCCAATCACAGATGAAAAGCATCACATTTTGGAAGATTTCTTTTGATTCAGGAGAGATGTCAATGCTAAAAATTAGTTGCATGTCATCCGCGTAGTTGTTGATTGTACAGTTCCTATTTTTGAGTAAATAAGGGCAGCATGTATAAAATCAAAATATGTGGAGAGAGGTAGGAGGCCTGTTGGACCTAAGAAAATCCTATGAGGAAAGCATCAGTAGAAATCTCTCATCAGAAGCTAGAGAGTGGTGAATGAGGAAGTCATCCATGGGAGTCTCAAAGCAGCAACCAGGGAGTAGGGAATGTTTCTTATAGTAACTAGAGACTGTAGAATGAGGAAGGAATCAGTCTCCCTGCAGTAACTAGAGAGTAGAGAATGAGGAAGGGTTCAGTGCGAGTTTCCTTTTGTAACTGAAGAGCGGTGAATGAGGAAGTGATCCATGTGAGTCTCAAAGCGGCAACTAAGGAGTAAGGAATGTGGAATGGATAAGTCAAGGGCTCTTCAGCAATTAGAGAGTTACAAATGAAGAAGGGACCAGTAGGAGTCTCACATCAATAACAACATAGTAGCATATGCGGTGTGGATCAGTGGGCGTCTCCCTGCAGTAACTGGAGAGAGGCAATAAAGAACGTATCAAAGGGTGTCTCCCAGCAGAAACTAGAGAGTGGAGAATGAGGAAGGGATCCGTGGGAGTCTTTTACAGAAACTAGCAAGTGATGGATGAAGAAGGGATTAGTGAGAATCTCCAAGCATTGACTTCACTTAAACTGCACTTAAGTTTCAGTTGAATTTGAAGTCTTAAATTCTAAGCCTCTGCTGCCTTTTCCTTCTGGATGCTCTAGAATGGGCATGCTTCTAACACTCTCCGTGGTCTTCTCCTTTCCATGGCAAACCTGGATCCTTTTTATTGCAGCTTTCTCATGAATGGAGCTGATTCGGATCGTAAAAGTCCCAGCCCCCCAACCAGGAGGAGGCACTCTCTGTCTCGTCTCCCACATTGTTCCATGGAGGAGCTGTGCTTCCAACCATCATTGTCATACAAGGGACGTAGTGGGTCGGAACTAGACCTACGAGCATCTTTATCAGAGAGCACCCAGAAGAGGGCCGACCTGGTTGATCGACTCCGAGGGGCTTATGAAAAGCTGGAGGGCCAATCTGGAGAGCTTGCCAAGCGTGACAAGGAGCTAGAGCTTAACCGGGCCAAGATGGAGCTTCTAGCCTTGAAGCAGAAGGTAAGGCAGTCACTTAATCTGGGATAATCTGCTGAGCTTTTACATATATTTTATGCTTAGTAAATCACACAGTTAAGTTGAAGTAAGTTGTACTGCATGAAATCAACTATGCACTATTGTTAAATAGCATTGTTCTTTGACAGGTTATGGAAAGATGCAATTTATTAATTCGGATGGAAATGGGATATTCATCTATATTTCTTGTCTGAAATTAATACACACTTCATTTATTACTTGACAGACCAACCAACCTAGCGTAAGGTGCCTGAGGCAGAAAGCCGGGGACGCCGTGCTTTTAAATTGTAAAATTTTACCTGTTGTCGCGATCTTTTTTAAAAAATTGTATTGACTGTGATTGTTGTGATTTTAATACATCAATCCCTCACGAGGCACTCCCTACCTCCTGCCCACGCTAGCGCTCTCACACGAGGCTCCAGCAGCCGATTAGGTGCTGCTCCTCCTACTCCCACCGCCATCTTGGGTGGTCAGAGGGCGAGCAGAACAATTGCTCGGCCCTCCCACCCTGACTAGTATAAAATGTCTCCCCCTCCCCGGAAGCACAGAGGGCGCGCCGGATGCGCCCCGATGGGGCGCCTAAGGTAAGCCCGCCTAAGGTAAGCCGCGCCAGACCGGGCCTAAGGGCCAACTATGCTGAGCAACCCACCTCCTACTCGGCCAAATCCCTCAGAGAGCAACAGCACCCCTATCCCCCACCATCTCCCGCAACCATCAGGCGCATAAACACAGCTGGCCTCGCGCGTTCAGTCTCACACACACCCAGCTGCGGCATACTCCCGCCAAAACTGGCCACTAGTGACACTTCTCTCAGGGTGACGTATTAGAACACTCGTTTCTTGGTAAAACACCAAGATGATATCTACATCCTGCTGTCTAATAATAAACCCGACATACTCCTGCTCACAGAATCTTGGTTAACCGCAGACTCCCTCCCTGACATCCTGGCGGCCCTCCCCCCGACTGTTATATTCTCCACGCCGACCGCCCTGGGGATCGGCCTGGGGGAGAGGTGGCAGCCATTATATCGAAGCACCTTGACTTTATCTCCTCGTCTTCCCTCACCCTTCCCGAGGTAGAAAATCTGCTCATCAGTCTGAAAACTGATGCAGGCGCCCTCACGCTCCTACTCCTTTACCGGCCCCCACAACCCATGCCATCTTTTCCTACCACTATGAGCGAACAGTTGTCCAATTTGCTCACACTGCACTCTAGACTCGCTCCCTTTGGCGACTTTAACTATTGGTTTAATTACGCCAATGACGGCCCTCATGCCACAGAACTCTCAAAGTCCTCAATAGTCTTAACCTGTCCCAACAAGTCTCCTCACCAACCCACATCAAAGGCCACATTCTTGACCAGATATGGACCCATAATCTAGCTTTATCTCAACCTTCTATCTCCCCTTGCATCTGGTCAGACCATTACCTTGTGGACACCACCATCACTGTTGCTGGCAGGATCTCTGCCCCTTTGATGGCTGGCGGTCTTTCACGTAAATGGAGTTCATATGACTCCCAAGGCTTTCTTACAACTTTGGCCAATACTCGTCCAATCATCATTTCCCCTGCCAACATCGACGCAATGGAAGGTGACATTAGCATCTGGCTAAAGTCGGCCAGTGACCAATTCGCCCCCCTAACTAAATTCCCTCGCACCAGACACCATAACTCTCATAGATGGTTCTCTGACGACCTTAAGCAGCACAAGCTGAAGGTGCGTCAGCTGGAACGGACCTGGAGACGAAACTACTTTGACCCTGCTAGACTGCTATACACCGCTGCACGCAAAGAATATAAAACTGCTATTACCCTAGTCAAGTCGGAGCTTTTCTCAAACAGGCTCTCGTCAGCGGACAATAAATCAAAGGAGGTATTCAAAATTATGAATGAACTGACCACAGGCGACAGAACCCTGCCAGTTCAGACCCCCACTCAAGAGACCTGGGACGCTCTCAATCTCTTCTTTATTGAAAAAATCATGAAAATCAAGGACTCGATACCCCCTCTTCCTCAGACTCAACCCCTGGACATCTCCCCCAATAATTCACTGTCTTTCAACCAATTCCCCACCCTCAATTCCAACACGTTAGCGGAACTCGCGACCCAGGTCAAATTGGGCTCCCCGAGGGACTGCTGCCCTCCCTCGGTCTTGCGGAATATTTGTCTCAATCTACCCGACTGCATCCTACCCCTGCTGAACGGCTCTCTCAGCAGTGGTATTGTCCCAAGATCCTTTAAGGAGACCATCTTAGTGCCCCTCCTCAAGAAACCTGGCGCGGACCCCATCGTACCCTCTAACTATCGCCCCATTTCCCTCTTACCCTATTTTTCCAAGCTAATGGAAGCCCATGTCAGCCGTTGTCTCTCAAGCTTCATCGAGACCACCTGCCATCTCGAGGCTAACCAGGCCGGCTTTCGGCCGGCCCATTCCACAGAAGCCGTCATCCTAGCAGTCCTAAACACACTGAGGAGGAATGCTGATGTGGGGATCCCCCAAGCCCTCCTACTCCTGGATTTGTCGGCCGCGTTCGACACGGTGGACCATAACATCCTCCTCCACCGTGTCGGACAGGCAGGCATCCAGGGTTCCGCCCTTAAATGGACTGAGTCCTTCCTGACTGGAAGAACACAAGCCGTCCGCCTTGGTCCATACACAGCGGACAAAACCCCTACGACCTGTGGAGTCCCCCAAGGTTCCTCCCTCTCGCCCCTATTGTTTAACCTTTACCTCCGGCCCTTGATTCACTCACTTCAGAATTGGGACATCACAGTGTACAACTACACTGATGACTTGCAGATCGTCTTACCACTTAATTCCCCGAATGCCGTCAGTAACTTCCATGCTGTCATGATCCACATCCAACAGTGGATGAATTACAACCAACTAAAATTAAATCCAGGGAAAACCGAGCTTCTTCTCCCTGGATCCAGCCCTGCCCCCTGGGGCCCGCAATTCTGGCCCGTGGTGCTAGCCCCCCCCCCCCCAGTCCCGGTCAAATCGGTGAAAAGTCTGGGTGTGATCATCGATACCGAGCTCTCCCTTAAAACACAAGTAAGTGCTGTGACCTCCTCTTGTATGCACCAGCTCCGGAAAATCCGCAAAGTCAGTCGCCTATTGCCTCATGCCGCACTGGTCCAGGTCATCATCTCCCTGGTACTATCCCGCCTGGACTTCTCCAACTCCCTGTACTACGGACTTCCGCAATCATTGTCTCGTCGCCTCCAGGTAGTACAGAACCAGGCGGCCCGCCTCATTTACAAAACTCCCAAGTGGCAATCGGCAAAACCCTTGCTCCATAGACTCCACTGGTTGCCTATGGAGCAAAGGGCGGCCTTCAAACTGGGTTGTCTCACGTTCAAAGCCCTCCACTGCACTAGCCCCGTTTTTCTGAACACATCATCACCCCACACCGACCTACGCGCAACCTCAGATCAGCCCATCTTCATCTGTTAGTCGCCTCCAAAGTTAAAACCAAGAAATTCAGTGGTCGTCGCTTTGCCCACCTAGCCCCTGCTTTCTGGAACTCTCTCCCTCTTTCCATCAAGTCCAGTCTTACTCTTCTTCATTTCAGGAAACTGCTCAAAACCCTCCTCTTCCCCTCTTTAGGCTAACTCTGCCTCCCCTGACCTTACTCTCACCTACTCTGTCACTCAGCGCTAGGAAACCTCCGGTGTCAGTGCGCTTTACAAGTGTCACCTAACATAACATAACATGCAACAGATTGTAAGTGGTAGGCTTACCGGTCATTTTTAAACCTACAGATCAGGCCCAGTGCCTGCAGCGCAGAGTAGGTTTACTTGTATCCAACCTAGTGTGCCCTAACCCTGCTTTTGGCTCACTGAGTGTAGTGCAGAATACAGTCCTGAGTTTCTCATCTGACTCTCCCAAAACAGATGACAATACCAGTATATGGTGATCCAGATTTAAGTAAGGCAAGTAAAGTTAAGAAGTTAACTTTACTCAGAATCATACTGAGACCTCAGCTTCTATCACACAGGCCATCCACTAAGCAACTTTGAATTGTCACCTTAGAGGTAAACAATCCTTTTGTGTCATAGTTGGGGGGGTTCATTCAGGTAATATTTGAAATAAACAGAATACATAGAATAAATAAATAGAAAATGATCTGATGAAGGTTGCATAAGGAAGAACATAAATTGGGTTTTGGCTAAACAACTCACTGATACAGAACTAAGATGTTAAATTAAAATTAAATTCACTTATCCGTGCCCACCATATGAAGTCATTCTAACTGAATGGGACTGATTAAAAAAAAAGAATTGAGATTAGGTTACTGAAAGTTTCATTAAAAAGAGAAGAAGTGGATAAAGTATGGTGTAAGATAAACAAAAAGGCTAAAGACGGGGGATACTAAGTCCCATTGAACAAGAGTGGGTACTCATATTCAGGCTATGAGAAAGTAAGTATGTAAGTAAGAAAAGTATTTATAAAGCGCACAAATTCCGAGGTGTTTAGGCGCTGAGTGTAGCATGTGGCGTGTGTTGTTTCAAAGGAGAATAGCAATTCACTTTGAGGGGAATAGCCATGTCTTCACCAATTTTCCAAACAGGTGTCTATTAGGTTGTTGTAACCTACTAGTAACCGGCAACTTGTTCCAGAGTTTGGCTGCCTGATAGGATAGGCTTCTTCTCCCCATCTGGCACTTCGAATTTTGGGGACCTGAACTAGACCTATGTTAGCTGATCTAAGATCCCGCCACGGGGAGTACCATAGAAAGAGTTTCTGTATGTCCAATGCACGCCCACCATACAGTGCTTTGTGTACCAGGCAGAGAGCTTTGAATTCAACACACTGCTGGACCGAAAGCCAATTAAGCTGCCTGATGAGTGCCTTGGTAATGATGCTAAGGTTAAAATGTATTTTGAAAACCAACTGATTACAGATGTTATTTCACTACCTTTTAGTTAGTATGTTTGTTCCTTGATTTATATGCAAAAAAGCAATCATAAACTAAAGAGACAGATTGAATACCAGCAGTAGTTCTGAAATATGTTGCACTTGCTTGAGCACCAGTTTTTCAACCTGTCCTTATAGAATGCTCAATGACTTCCCAAACTCAGAATTTAGTTGGCTCATGTGTATCAAACTGTCTTTGAGATCTTTTGGTTGATACACGTGAACCGACTAATTACCAGGCCTGGGCTGAGTCCTACTCCGCGGTACTCCACAAAGTATCGGAAAAACTGAGCCGCACTCCGTGGAATTCCGACAGTGGCATAGTCTGTTAAGTCGAGCTGCTCGCACTGATTTGTAGCGCTGGGAGTTTGACCCGAGCTGTAAAATCATGATCAACTGCACTATGAATCACACCATAGGGCGCTGCTGCTTTCTGCGGCTCAAGTAGACATCTTACTCAAGCTGCAACTTCCTCAACTCGAGCAACAAATTTCTCAACGCGAGCGGTCATGATCTGTCTCGACCGCCCATGTTGAGAAATCTCGCCAAGAGGGGGTTTAGCATACAGTTTTTTCTGGTGAGTTAATCGAGAGAAATAACTCTACGTCACTTCACAAAGATTTGAGGAACTCCGGGTTCCGCGCACAGTGCTGAGTGGGCAAAACTCCACAAACTCCGTTGGCGGAGCTGAATTCTTCGCCCACCCCAATTAAATTCTGTTTTACGAGGTAGAATTCTTTAAATTCATTAGCGATTCCTGCGCCACTGTTCTGCACCAGCCCCACCTGGTAGACAAGATCGGAGAATATATATATATATATATATATATATATATCAATCAGCTGATATATATATATATATATATATTTCATTTGGCCAGAAAGTTGTTTAACATATCTTAAAACATGTACAGGCGTGGGTCGATGAACGAGGATTATTGTCCATCACATAATCACGTTTTATGTGGCTTAGACATAATCCAGTGTGGACTGCATAATGTCTAGGCCCCCAACTGATATATCAAAAGTGCATTTATTGAGGCCCCATTCACAAGTCGCACGTCGTCACTAACAACTTAATTTAAATGAATCCCCGGCCAGCCGGCCAACGGGCCACGCCCGAGGAAGTCAAGAGTCAGTGGCTTTGAAGGGGTCAGGGCAGCAGGTTCAGTGAAGTCGTCGTCATCATGATGACTGACATCACGATGATCGCAAGGGTGGTCTAGCGCACAGCAAGAGTGCACATGTTCGGTTTTGGGCTGATCATTTTTCCGACCAGCCCGAACATGCACACTAGGCTGCACGTTGGGAGAGCAATGGTTGTTTCATGTCGCAGCCTCCGGTCTCCTGATGAGTGGCAAGTATCCCTGCTCAAGCCAATCCTGACGGTGATGGAGCAGCGTCTGGATTGATTGAGAGGCACACATTTGTCAGGCCTCTCCTCAGTCCTGAGTATTGTTGTGCATTCTTGTGAAGCCATGCAGTGGTTGGCCATTTCTATGCTGCTGAGCAGTTCAGCCAGCCTGTTGCTGGCTGCCTGTCAGTGCCTTCCCCTCAGGGTGGGAGCGAGCATGAGGCCAGAGCCTCGAGTGAGTCAGGGCACACTTTGTGTTTAGAGCTGCTACTACTCGTACTCGGGTGCGTGTATTTGTCCCTCCTCACAGCCGCGGGCTTCTGCCATGATTGATTTCTCTCATTCGATCACCAAAAGTCAAAGATCTAATCAATTCGACGACTCAACGTCGACCAGTAGTGCAGACTAGAGTCAGACTCGGAAATTAAGATAGTGAGTACGGACAGTCTGAGCTGCTCAATGTGCATATTGTAATTTTGTATAAAATAATTAAATAAATACATGTATATCACCATCGCTAAGCAGAGTGGTATATGCTTTTTGTGCTTCTAAAATGGAGGTTGTGCCGTAGCTCCATGTGTACCAGCTGTGCATATGGCAGCCTGGCAGGATAGCACTGTTAATAATATCAGCAATATGAGACCAGTGGGGGGGATGTAGGATAAGGTCGAGAGGTAAGCTCATTCTGCCATGCTACCCAATGTTCACTTATTTCCATCACTGCCATCAATACTCCATTTTAGAAGCACAGAAAGCATCCATTTTGTTTAGTCGGGCCGAGGCTAAGTGATGTAACTGCAACAGCAAGCACGTCTGGTTATCTGCGTTAGACGGTTTGAGCCTGTGCACTTTCAATGCCTGCCGCCCCTGGAATTACACCCAGGCAACATGGCGAGATCTTGACGGTTTGAAGGGGGGCTCTTTTGGTCCCACGTGCCGCATGTGCGACTTTGTTCCGCCGCCAGCTGCTCTCTCCCTTAAACCCTCGGCTAGCGCTTTCATGTCTAGTTAAGGGAAAAAGCGGCTGTTGAGGGAAGGTCGGGTTAGCGCCCAGGCCTTCTATGTCATATTAGAATAAGGACATCTGCCAACTGCAGGATGACATAGGTGCTACCGAACAAAACCGCTACTGTACATCAGAACCGAGGTACATTTGGCAATGGTTCGTGTGGGCAGAGTGAAAGGGAACAGCAGAATGACTTGTGTCCCATCACCATATCACTGTGTGTGCACCAGGCAAAGAAAGAGGTGCTTAGACAGAGCTGAGTGAGTTCCAGTATTGTTGGAATAGGACGTGTTGTTTGCATGTCAGGATTTAATTGCATTGGGGAAGGGTGTGTCTGTCTGTGTGTGTTGCGTGTTGTATTTGTGTGTGACTGAGTGCAACCAAAATTGGTATAGCACCAGGAAGGCTGCAGAACTGAGTTGGATTGTCAGCCTGTACGAACTATTGTATTGTAGTTGCTTTTATATAGTGCTCTAGCCTTGTGACGATGCGACTAAGCGCACTTGCGGACATGCTGCGAACTGCTCCTTTGGAGTGGGAGGTATAGAATGGTATGTGGCCTATATGGGCAAGGGTTCGATGTGTGAGATGAACAGAGTTGTCCTCTTGTGTTTTGCTACTGCGCCTTGGCATGGATTGAAGTTAAAAGGAGTGACCAACAGATGTTAGAGTAGGGTTGGATAGAAAGTGTGTGAGTCCAATGTGGCCTATGTGTGAAGTGTCTTGATGCTGTACATGTATGGCAGAGACTACTCAAACTGTGTCACAGTGAGCTTGTAGCTGTGCATTAGCATTGGTGCAGTAGAAAAGTATGAGGATATTTAAAATCACCAGAGTGGTTTGCATCCTACAGATTGTACCATGTTGACCATGGAGCATGGGAAGTGCCTGGGGGGTAAGCTTGTCACCTTAGGGAGAAGCAATATATAGCCGCCATAGTATATGCTTTGAAGCTCACACAGAAATGGCAGAGAACCAAGCAGTATGAATGGGCATTATGCAATCATCCAAGTAACATGGTTTGAGCCGCCCCCAGGGAGCAGCAAAGAGCAACACTAGGATTGGGCAGCAACCTACATTATATTATCATACAAAATCTCTAAATTGATGTAAATGCTACACTTTCCCAATTGCTTTATTACCATTCTTGCTTTCTGAAATGTCCTTGAAAATGTACCATTTGCCGCTCTTTTTTCAAAATTTTCTCGGGGGGAGAACCACCCCGAGCCCCCCTTGATATGTTTGGCCTTGGTCTCTCACCACAGTACGCCGCTGCAACTGTTACGCCTCACCATTTTCAAATGTCACAAGCCGCTACTGCACTAGGCGGTGAACAGGGAAAATCTGTGGTCTGCTATTTTCCTAAGCTGCTGTCCTGTGTATCAGAATGGGCCCTTTATGTGGTGCATGCAATAATGGTTACGTCCATATCAGGAATGCATGAATGCTGTGCAAATAAGTGCTGAATATCGATGAATTTGATCCAGTACTAATAGATGAAGTCGAAAGGTCATGACTTTCTTCCCCAGTCCCCCAGGTGCAGTCACCCAATCCACATGGGCTAATGTAGCTTCACCCCTGCATGAGACATTGCCTGAACTCTCAACAGTTTCCAAGCCCACTTTCTTGCACTAGGTGTCTTTCCACTTCAGCTATCTATAGGGAAAGGTTTACTGGAGGAGGCAGTCTCTGCACCCAAGTAATGTTTCTGAAAGTACCCCTTTGCCACAATCTTCTCTCCTCCATCAGTGGCTTCCACATCAACAATCATTGGTCCTATAACAATCTTGTTTCTGTCCTGCAGCAGTTGGAGGGTTCTATTGTCCAGCTGGAGAAGGAGAAGGGATGGCTGGAGCAGTCGCGCTTCGAAGAAAAGAAGCAGAGAGGAGAGCTTCAAGACAGGTACTGGGACAGTGAACAGGGAATCCAGTGTAAGAGAAGGGAACAAGAAACACTCTTGGAGGAGGAGCCAAGGAAGTAGTGTAAAAGGGCTTGGGTTTGATACTCTAAGAAGTTGAAGAAGTGTATATGGGTAGTGCACCAGGTGCAGTAGCACTGGGGCCCAGAGGCCTGACGAGTGCACCAAACCCGGAAAATAACTGCACTTTACTGGCCAACCAGCAGTCAAAAGCACCATTTTCTTGATGAGGTGAGGCCAGTGCAACCTTTGCTACTTCAGAGGAACTGTATAAAATTTTCAGGGACGGCAGAAGGAAATGCGAGCTATTTTAGCGTGGTGACAAGATTTGCATTAAGTGCAGTATTCGAATGGAGAGGGCAAAAAGCTATAGGAGAAGAGGATAGTAAACATCTCTTCTGGAGTAGATAGGGTCATCTTCATGCAGCTTTCAGCCTGCATTTCCAAAAACAAACCACCCCTCCCCATCTGTCATCACATTAACAAACATACAGGTCAAAAACACAGCCGGAATCCCTCCGCTGGTGACAATAAGTCCCTGCAACCGTTGCTCGTCCATTTAAGAGAACCTTGCCATTTCAGTTTCTGCAAGTAAACCTAAAGAGGAGGCCTGATCTGCACAACCCAGGAACCCACAGTACTCTGTTATGTGCGAAAAAGGCCGCTTTAATAAGACAGGTGCATATAACAAGCCTCAGCCAATTGCCTTACAGACTAACCTTAAGGCCTCATTATACGCAGCAATACCTCAAACCAAGATCCCCTCTTCACTCCTAAAGACCACCATTCAACATTATGAAACAACTCCCAATTAACTCTCTCCCACACCTTGCATACATTCTCCTAAGATTTGCTCAAACTCTCATTCTCGGTTAACTCAACTAAGAAAACTCCCAGCACCACCACCGCTGTTGTCGCCCCCCACTAATCAGCCCATCCAGCGGTGTAACTAACCTTCTTGTAACTTATACCTACAATCCATAAGATTCCCTGTCCCCTTCCTTAGCACCTACTCCTCAATGACAAATGTACATCAATCAACACCCGTACACATCGGTGTCACCATGCCAAGCCCTCTAAACAGCCTTAATCCCTCAAACTTAACTAATGTGATGAGGTGGGAGGGTGTTCAATCAATTCCACCACTCTAGTTTCCAGAAGAGAAGTTCCCTCCCTCTTAACACCCTAGCACTGCTCCTTCTACCGCTGGATCAAAAGCCTCCACTGCATCAGCCATCCTAAAAGCCTGGGGACAAAGGCCCCATGTCCCCTGACCTCTCCCCCTGCCCCCAAGGCCCCATTTCAAGAACACATCTTAAGTTCAGAAAAAGTATATCTGAATGGATAAGCACTTCACATCATTGGGGTTGTAAGCACTATACTAATTCCACAACACAATACAATACAATACAGGAACATGAAGGCAGCAGGGGAAAAATAAAAATAATATAATTTTTCTTTTTCGGAAATACATTTTCCCAGCATAATATATTTGTTTACCATCAACACTAAACCATCTCAATGAATACATATTAATAAATAATAAGCAGGCCAGCCTCTCTCCAGTATTAAATGGAAACTGGGCATGTTAAGATGTTAGAAAACATTGAGCACAAAGGGGATATGCACTAAAAAAGAAAATGGATGAGGTAGGGCACCATATGATGAGTCTGAGACACTCTGCCTATGTCTCCTTTGGCACCGTATGAAAATCATTTTTGGGGCTTCTACTTGGTTAAAATTCTTTAGAATAGATGATAGAAATGTAAAACAAGAGGGAAGAAATTGTGTGGAGGATAAGAGATTCTAAAATGAGATATGGAGACAGCGAGATTCTTTAGTTTGGGGGCAATGGAGTATAGAACTGATACAGGGTGTAGAGTACAGTGATTTAATTCTGCAGTGCAGGATGGCCCAGCTTAAGTTCAAGAAGTCAGGACCCATTCCAGATGCTCTGGATAACACTTGACACTGTGCAAAGAGTTCTATTCAGATTCATTGGAGGTAAGTGTATCACAATTGAACATTCTGAAAATCTGGCATGGGACCAACCTCCAGGACTCTATTGCTCAAATGTAGGAAGTCGAAGAATTCTTGAAAGGTAAGGTCTGGGATAACAAGGAGGCAAGGAAACCGGGAACCCTCTCTTTAGGATTATGCGGATCACTAACCCAACTGCCTGACTTCAGAATCAATTTTTAACACTGTCAGCAAAGCATTCAGCCTCAAATTAAATAGCGATAAGACGGAGGTATTAGTCTTTGGAAACAAACCCGATCTTTGGAGCCCGAGACACTGGCCATCGACCATGGGTTCCTTACCCACTCCATCTGAACAAGTTCGTACTCTCGGGGTCATTATTGATAAGGATCTATCTATGAAAGATCAGGCCAACAAAGTTGCAGCCACCTGTTTTACCATCTTAAGGTGGCTGAGAAAAATCTTTTGGATTCTGCCTTCTGATACCCAGAGATCTGTCATGACGGCCTTGGTGACCTCCAGACTAGACTACGGGAACGTGCTCTACCTGGGGTCTACCAGGGCGGTAATGCGCCGTCTCCAATTGGTTCAAAACGCTGCTGCACAGCTTCAATGTGGTTGTCAAAAACGTGATCATATCACTGAGCATCTAAAGGAGCTGCACTGGCTCAATCTTGACAACCGGGTAAAATTCAAGGCACTGTGCTTCATGCACAAGATCAAAATTGGAGTCGTCTCCTCCTATCTTCAGTCCCTCGTTAAACCTTATGTTCCTGCTCGTTCACTTCGTTCTTCTTCCCAACACCTTTTTTGTATTCCTAAGTTCAGACTCTCGAGAATGGGCGGTTGCTCTTTTGCTACCTTAGGACCCAAACTCTGGATTTCTCTTCCCTTGGACTTGCGGATGGAGAACTGTCATAGTCTCTTCCGTAGAGCCGTAAAGACCTGGCTTTTTGTCCAATAATTTTTTCCCCCTGGATTGTATTTTGCTGCAACTGTCTTTCAGCGCCGGGAAACCCTTACGGGTAGCTGTTGCGCTATATAAAATTAATAAATAAATAAATAATAAATAAAATCCAACTCACAGAAACACTCCATTAAAACCTAGGAAAGTACAATCAAACCCCATATAACAAGTTCCACCAAAGCCCCAGTGAGACGTCTGATACAGCTGACAAAGGTTAGTCAGAGGGTCAGATGACCCGCAGCCCCAATGGGTAGACCCAATTGAGGCAGCTGTAAAAACATCTCAAAAGGATTGCCTGGAAGGTTGCAATGACCCAACCCCTATTGCGGGAACACAACTGCAGAGAAATCCCAACATTCATCACAACACTACTCTTACTTTATTGGGCATGATCTGTCCGGGAATAGCCCTAGGGACTGCCCTTCATGGGAAAACCCAGAATTGCAGACAGATACATCTTCAAAGCGACGTTCTGAGGATCCAAGTAAATAGTGGACGTGTGATATATAAAAAAGGCATAATGTAATGTAATTTAACTCAGTTTGTGTAATAGACTGTCAGGAATGTGAAGGCAGGGATGGGTGATTCCAGAGGTAGCACTCAGCAAGGTGACACAGCAAGATAAATAAAAGGCTACTCAAAGTATAACTGTGGTTAGAGAACTACATAGGGCAGGAGACAGACAAGAACAAGGTTTGATCATAGTAAAAGATGTAGTGGTATATAATAAGAGGTCTTGTAGTAGTTTAGGGAAACACTTTTGGACTGACACTGGCAGATTGTTTTTAACAACAGTCATACTCAAAGTCATACTTGGGCCTGCTGTTATGGAGACTGTTGTTCTCAGAGCAAGGAGGGCCGAGACTGACATCAACACTGAGACAGGTGAGATTCTTACGGACCCAGATACAGCCTCAGAAGTCTTTCCCTTACCTGATCAGAATGGCGGCCAAGTCAGAGGTTGCACTGTAAATGGATATGAACAGCAACGGACAGTGGTCCACATTTGGAATGGAACAGAAAACCAGAGTAGAACAAATTACCAGAATACAGGACAGACAAGCCAGCAAGGAGACATGTAAAAAACCAAGACAATGAATTTATAAACAGGGCTTCAGAAATCAAGAACAGGAATACTGGGATCAAGAGCAGGCTCTACCCAACAGGCAATGGAACAAGCAATGCCCTACTGGTACATGGCCTCAGTATGCCTGTAGGGTTGCAGTGCGCTCTATAAATGTGGTATACATACATACATACATGGAAACTCGAACAAGGAACTCGAGAATGTACTCAACAGGTACTTGGGGCAAGATGTAGAAGACCAAATACCGGTTGATAACAGCAGAGTTCGGCCGTTACCGACCTGTATTTGGTGTTTTCCATGTAGGGGGCTTGAGATTTACAGAATCGATAAATTTACCGATTCAGTAAATTTATCGAATCGGTAAATTTACCGAATCGGTAAAATACTGAATCGGTAAATTTACCGATTCTGTAAATCCAGATGTAGGTGGCACAGTAAACAGTGCCACAGGCCCTTAAGAATTCGTTATTTACCACCCAATAATATTGGGTGGTAAATAACGAATTCCTGTCTACATGCATATCTGTGCATGTACACCTAAGGGCATGTATGTGTGTCACATGGCACACAAGCCAGAAACAGGGGTGCTACAGGGTGTCAAAGTGACACCTGTCCCCCTTGGCAATTCGGTATTTTTACCGATTCGGTAATTACCGAATCGGTATTTGCCATTGATTCAATCGGTATTTGCCATTGATTCCTATGGGCTTCAAGGCCCATAGGAATCAATGGCAAATACCGATTCGGTAATTACCGAATCGGTAAATACCGAGTCCTACCGATTCGGTATTGATACCGAATGATTACCTACATTAGATTTACCGATTCATGAATACCGAATCGGTAAAATTCGGTATTTATGAATCGGTAAATCTAATTTACCTACATCTAGCCCTTGGACAAGTAATTCCCTGTTGATATAGGGAAACTGGAATAGGATTCAGCACAGGAATACAAGAATGTACCCAACGGGTAGTGAAGACAAGTAATACCTGGCTGGTACATGGAATAACACACAAATTCAGAACAGTAAATCAGAACAAAGAAGCAAAGGGAATCGCTACCAACTCAGCAAATACGTGGTCAGAAACCCAAGTGGGAAACAGAAATTCAGGATATAAGGGTAGAAAAGAACGAACAAAAATAAGGTGCGACTGAGGCACGGAAAAAACAGATAAAGTGCAACACTGCACGGGGCAGCCACAGGAAGACAAGACATTGCAAAACCAATCTGGACCCCATTCAGGATTTCAAAGGTTTAACAGTGCAGGCAACTGGAGAAGAAAGCGGAAGCTCCCAGTAATGGCAGTTGAAGCATTAATTTTGAATGTAGAAGTCTGGCTTAAATCCCTCCTCCCAGCTCACAGTCACAGAGGGTGATTGGAGCTCTGAATAGGTGGTAGCTAGCTGCAGCACAGTGCAGGTGAGAGCAGTTGAAGTCCCTCCTCCAGCTCCCTGTCTGAAGCAGTGAACTGAAGTTCCATGAAGCAACCAGTAGACACAATGAAACTCCGGAGCGGAGCAAGGATGGGATTGTGTCTCAGGACATGCCAGGAATTTATGCCAGGGAGCACATGAGTATGTTGGAAATGATAAGACCGAGTTCCAGGTATAATAAAATTCACGGAAAGACTCCTCTCCAGCTCCCAAGCTCAGGTAAAGGATACGAGTACCATAATGCATTAGGAGTTTAGAAGTAAACCCTGGATTCTGGAGTGGATCTGATGTTCAATAGGATTTGTAAATACTGTGAATAAACACTGACGAGCAGGGCAGGTTGCAAACTAGTCTTCATGACTGAAGCAGGCCCACAGAAGGTTTTCAAGTAGCACCACACAATGGCATGATCAAAGGATCCTGACATAGATACTGTTAAGGTACTAGAAGTGAGAATATGCAATATAGTGTGGTAATTTGAATTGCTCTAGAATGGAAAGATAGCAGAGGGCAAGATGGTGGAATAATCTAGATTGATAAAAAAAGATGTGTTTGGGAATGACTAAGTGAGTGTGTGAAAGAGTGGTGAACTATTTCAGATTAGGGGATAGTAACGGTATAGTGTAGAATGTGGAATAAAGATAGTTGACTGTCTGTGCTCGAGAATATTAATTAGAAGTGTTGTCTTCTAGAATTATTTCGGAAAGGAGAGACTGTTGTCTTGGAGGGGAAATTGACACATTTGGGAACCTTAAGGATGAGAACTTGAGGCAGCAATTTTTTAATATGTACTTTTTGAGGATGAGATATCCAGGTTGAGACTAAAGAGATTAGGTACACACTAGAAAGCAAAATTGCTTAAAAATATACAGAGACAGTAAAATGCTCAATCTGCGGATCTGAGGCACTTTGAAACCTGGACATAAGGGATTGAAAATTCAGTTACAGGACATGGGTACAATGAAACACTGGTGATGGGAGGCCGAAGTAGGTGGAATATGCTGGAGTGAGGATTCAAGAAAGCTGCAATGTCAGATTTTAGAGTTTGAGATTTTCTAGGATGGGTGAAAATGACACGTTAGAATGACAAGTGAGAATCTCTAGGGCTGATGTGCTCTACAGAAGGGAAACAAGGATGTGATTTGGTCTAGAGCAGAGGAACATGGATGGTGAGAAGCTGGAGCACTGGATGCAGAGCTGGCAGATTGGTCTCGAGACTAAGAGATTGATTGTGAGACACTTAATCTGGAACAGAGTTTCTGAGATGCACTGTGAGAAGACACTATAGGCTTGGAAAGGAGCTAGTGAGGTGCACCATAAACTCAAGTTAAATCTTAGAAACCGTGGCACAGTGTGTGCATCTTGTGAGGTTTGCTAAAAGGTGCAGTGGCTAGAAGTTATGGGTGACTGTTTTGCCCCTTTGGTTTTCCATTGGTTACCAGAAGATGCACAGTCCTCTTTGCCATACATAGGCTGATGCTCTCAGCTCCTGTTTGTTTTAATTCATTTTGCACAACCTTGATTTGAGCGTTTGACAGCATCCCCTATCCTCTTCATTGTCTGATACAAAAATATTGTGGTAAAAACATTGCCCAACAGAAATATAGTGCCCTAAACATCATTTTAATAAAATTCCCCCACTGGAAATAAATGCAAATCTACACCCAATGAGACAATATTTTTGTAAATGACGCTCAGCAAAAATATTGTGTGATAGAAATATGGTGTTCAAACAGTATTCTGACATATAACCCTCAGTACCGGACTCTAGACATGTCTGGGATGGGGACTGAGGAGTCTCGGGGTACCTGATTATCCTGGGTTGGACACTTCTACTTTATCTTTCAGGATCATAAATTTGGAACTGGAGGTGATGAAAGCCAAGGCCAGCCTGGACAACTTGAGCTATGACACTGCCTCTCCAAACAGCAGTAGAAGCACCTCCCAGGTAAGAAGGTTGAGTGAATCATGTGATGGTTATGGGTCTAGGTCTGAGGTCTCAGGTTCATTGGCCAGTATTATGAGGATCAGTTAAGGGACGGGATTCCTGACAGAGGTTTTGAGAATCATATGAGAGTCAGATATCCTGATAGATAGGTGGATTGTGGGGATGATGCATGAACTAGAGTTTCTGGTAAAAAAAAATTGAGGCTCATGTGAGGGGTAGGGTTCTTGCGAAGAGGAGGATTATGGAAGGGTCAGTAATCTGCTAACAAGCTGTTGAGGCTCATATAGTCAGGGATCGTTATCAGAGCGCCTCCAAGGCAGCGTTAGCATCACCTACTGCCGAGACCATTTTGATGTATTGCGTATGTGTACATTATTATTGTTATAGCACAAACCTAAATGAAGAGCGATGAAGCACGATCCATCAATGAGTGGGGATGGTCAATGATGACACAGGCACATAAAGTAGGGATTAACAGGAAACAGTACACGCTGTCATGAATTGGAAGATCTGACACATTAATAACGTATGCCACATTCCTGTTATTTCTGTGGTATAGCCTTACCCACATTCTCAGTTTAGGGGGTTTATCATGACACATTTCACCAATATAATTCATTAGAGAAGCCTGGATTGCTGGGTGAGCCCACACCTTGGTCACCAGCATTCAAAAGCGCTCATCATGCTATTTGTTTGCAGAAGGGACCTAGCGCTCACCAGGAGCTAGAGTTTTAAAAGCACTGGGGCACACCAGCAAGGTGAGCAGCCCTCACAACGCGGCCATTACCACGCGCTGCCATTACGAGGCTGCTTTTACAACGCAAGTCGTTTCAACAACTTGCGCTGGAGGGCGCTGTTGGAAAAGGAATAGTTTAATTTTCTATTCCAACACCTTCCCTACTGTAATGTGGGCTGGAGTTGGAATAGAAAATTAAACTATTCCACTATTCAACGCTTACAATGCAAGTCGTTGTAACGGCTTGCGTTGTAAAAACAGCGTCGTAATGGCACGCGGGGTAAAAGCCCGCGTTTTAATGTCATACAACCACCAGTAAGGTACATACAGGTAGGCCAGCACGAGGGGACCTCAGAGCCAAGTGGCAGCCCTTATCTCAGGGCAGAACATCTATAGTGTAGAGTAATCCAGTCCCACTGCAGTTCCTCCTGGCAGTCCAGCAGCCTTTGGGTTACAAGGCCACGCTGTGTCAGCTATCATGGGGTCACAGCCCCTGTACATAAAGTGCAAAACTCTTTGCTCTGGGGACACTTCACACACTTTTCAGAAGTGCAAAACACCCCTGTTCACATCCCAAGCCTTGGCCCCATACACATTATGGGGTGAGGAGACAGCATTGTGAAAGACAGGCACAGCCCTATTCAGGTGCTGGTGCAACTCCTCCCACCACTCTAAATTCAGACCAGGCCTATTCAGGTGCAAGGGAAACTCCTCCCACCCATCTAAATGCCGCCAAGGTCTATTCAGCCCAGTGAAAGGCAGGACACACCTCAACCCACCTTGTGAATCTAGAGTCAATGCACATCCCCTTCTCCTGTCAGTCTAGACCAGACTGTGAATACACATCCAGGCAGGGCACAAAAACTCATAAGCACATGGAAATGACCTCTTCTTCTTCTAAAAGTAAAATTCCTAAAATAGTAATAATTACTCCACTTTCACCAGTAAGCAGAATTTATTATCATTCCAAACATACCAAACATGGCCACGCTCCCCCTTTCATATTAGAAATTACCTCTGAAGCACATATCTGGGTTTTCCCAATGCAAACCTATGGGAGGGCTGCCTCATAACAGTGAGAAACCAAATAGGCTGTTTGTCACTACCAGGACATGCCACACAGTTAAGGCACATGCCCTACCTTTTACCCACACTGCGCCCTGCCCATAGGGCTAGCTAGGGACTACCTTAGGAGTGACTTATATGTAGTAAAAGGGGAGCTTCAGATGTGGCAACCACATTAAATGCCATATCACTGCGGCAGTAAACTGCGAGCAGCCCTGCAGTGACAGAGGCCTGAGACAGGTTTGAAAGGCCTCTTTGGTGGGTGGCACAAGCAGTGCTGCAAACCCACTAGTAGCATTTAGATTACAGGTCCTGGGTATATGGGATACCACTGTACAAGGGAATTAAATATGCCAAACAGATGTAGACCAATCTTAACAAGTTTGCAAAAGAGAGCACATGAACTTTAGCACGGACCAGCACTGGTAAAGCGCCCAGAGTCATAAAACCAACAAAAACAGGTCAGATAAAATTCAGGAGGAAGTCAAAAGATTTGGAGATAACCCTGCAAAAAGGGTCAGTTCCAATAGCCCCTAACTCAGTCCTGTTCGATCACTGCGCTGGCACAGGCTCCCTCACCCTCAAAATGGGGAATCATGCTGTCACAGTCATACAAATGACCAACAAGGATGCCAGATGTGGCACATTCTATCACCCTATAGCTCTCCTTAATATTTACACAAAGCTTTTCGCGAAAGTTTTAGCCACCAGCCTCAACGAGGTACATCGAACTCTGGTGCACCCTGACTAATGCGATTTTATCCAGGGACTCTAAACGCACAATAATATCTTAGGGATTTTCACCTTATGAAGGCATACCTCAAGAAGGCCTACAGTCTTTCTATCCTTAATGCAGAAAGGCCTTGGACAGTGTGGATGGGCCTTCCTGTATCCTACACTCCAGAGAATGGGCTTAGGTCTCTGATGATGAAATTCTCAAACTATGCCTACCCTACAGCCAGAATTGCTCTGAATGGCCATCTCTCAACTCCCTTCTCGCTTTCCAGAGACACCAGGCAGGGATGCCCCCTCGCAAAACTATTGTTTTCCCTCTTTATAGAATCCTTGGCCTACTTGTTTCAGCAGCTTGCAACCATGACAAGGGTCAAAGTCGGGCTGCGGTAATTCAAAATCTCGATATATGCTGATAGCATACTTGTAACGTGGGGCTCCCAGAGCACCTCAATCCCAGTGGTCATAGCTTTACTCCAGGCCTTTGAGCTGGCCGTGGGCTACAAGATTAAATCTGATAAGTCTGGGGTAGTGAACTTGAAATTGGGAGCTGAGGAAGCAATAGATGACAGCTCTCTTTCCATTCAAGTAGACCAGAAATTCCTTTAACTTCTTGAGAGTTCAACTCCCGCAGACCATTAGGGAACTCTTTCAACTATCCCCCTCTGATAACTGCTATCAGAAAAGATTTGAATTCCTGGGGGAATTTGATCCTCTACTGGCTAGGCAGTATTAATGCAATAAAAAGGATCATCCTTCTATGCTTTCTTCACTTGTTCCAGGCCCTCTCAGTTTGGCTGGACCCTGCCTACCTGAAACTGATCCGACCGCAGCCGATGTCCTTCATATGGAGGGGAAAGGCCCCTAGGGGATCTCAGAGGGTTCGGAAGGTCTGGCTCTTCCCACTATTCCCCACTACTATGCAGCAACTCAATTACGGGTGGTGCTGGAGTTATGTCCTTGTTGGCGTCTGAGAAGAACTGGTGGCTGATGGACCACACCATTGTTAGGCAACCCCTCTGGGACTTGGTTTGGATAGAGAGGTGCCACAGACCCCCAATGCATACATCAGCATCTCAGTTTCCACTACACTCAATACTTGGGATTTGTATGTGGGGTCACGAGCTCTGGTGTAATATCCACACCCCTATAAATATATGTATTACAAAATTGCTTTTACACTCGTCAAGAGGGGGGGGGTCAATTCTTTCACAAATGGAGGGAGGCTGTAAAATGATCTTGATTATGTATGGCAAAGTAACAACCCCTAAGACATTGCTGACATGTAAGGCATAATTTGATCTGCAGGAGTCTGAATGGCTGTGCCATGCCCAAATCCGACATTGGGGGACACACCCTTTAATCTGCACCGGGGCCACGAGAACCAAGACACCATTTGGGCCCCTTCTTCCTAAATTGAAAGGGGCTGGAGGGACAGTTTTGAGTCTCTGCACCACGCGACGTCCCACCAAAATGGCACTATAACAGAGAATGGGAACACATTTTAGAAAAGCCGATCACAAGTAGATGGTTGAAGAGGTTGTAGAGCGACAAACACTCTTACTGCATTACGAATCAGAGATGGCCAGTGCCTAATTTGAGCCAGTGGGGGCCACCGGCACTCATTTTTGGGGACTGGCACTTATTTTTCCTTATGAGCTATTTACAAGCGCAGTAGAGGGAAAACACACAAAACGGAATTGAGGAGGAAGAGGAATGTGGAAAACCTGTCACACAGGGAGAAAGCAGAAATCTGCAAGAGTGAGATAAATGGGCAGGGAGTGTCTGGCATGGATTATAGAGGCGCGAGGTGAATTTAGAACTACGCAGCGCTTCTGAGTAGATCTTTGAGAACCGGCACTCATTCTTTTTCAAGTTAGCCCCTGGGGATGGGAAATACATTATGAGAGATGGTATGGTTGGCATTACACCCCTCACAGATTTCATTGCATGTATCACAAGGGCTCTCCTAGATGCCGGAGGGGGTGTGGGGCGGCCCTGCACCTGTGGTGGGTCTGCCTAGCGGTCCATCCCTTTTTGGTTGAAGTCTTCATATTATTGCACAGCGTCTTGGTCTACCCGATTTCCTCTACGCGAGAAGTAATGCTCCTGGGTCCTAGGCCTGCAAACTTGAGGGCGGTGACTAACCATGAGTGGCAGATGATTCTACAATGTCTGGGCAGCAGAACTGACTATAGCTCACAACTGGGAAAAGGTGGAAAGTCCATCACTCACTCAGTGGTATCATAGACTGTGAACCATACTTGCAATAGAAGGTCTGATATGCATCATGTACTATATGGAAACTGCAATATGCAGGGCATAAGTCCTAAAAGAAGAAGGGGAGGGACTAACTAAGTTATACAGTTAAGAAGAACTTACATCATGGCGTGTGACATCACTGCACGGGACATCACATGTGGCATCACCGGAAATGACAGCCCAGCAAGTGGTCTGTGTAAAATAATTAAATTAAAAAAATTGGGTAGCTAATTGGCTATTTGTGTGAATACTTAAACAGTCTGTTGCAGCTGACATTCTTACAGTGCATGCTCTTTTATACAGAGATTGAAGAAAGTCAAAAGCTTGCTTTGAAATGGTAGTTCTTCTTACATGCTTCTGAAGTGAATAAGGCTGCTTGCCTTTGTTTCCCCTCCGCTGCTCTGGCACCGAGGTATGAGGCTACAGATAGCGTCCAGATAGGATTATACTAGCAGAAAAGAAGAGCTGAGGGTCTTGAAAATAGCCCATTGTCTTGGGCACAGCTGCAGGTGAAAATAAAAAGGCCCTCCACCACGGGCATGTTGTTTGTTGCTCGGCGGAAAGCAGTCAATGACGCAGGCGCTGCTGAGTGTGTCCTGGTGTTGTAAAATTACACCGGGACAAGTTCAGCTTACCTCACTTGGACCCAACTTTTTATCAGGGGGGTACAGCTTACACCCTATGAAAATAGTGGGTAGATGCTATCTGCCCGTGTGTACCCCTGAATTTTGCTCTGGTTATATGTTAAGTTGAGTGGCGACCCTCCTAACTCAGCCCCTCCACCATGCTGGAGGGCTCTAGGCCTCTGGCACTGACAAAGCTGGGTGGGCCCTACTGCTACTCTCCTTGGTACTCACGTCGAGAAGTGGGCCAAGGCACTTACAACGACCCTCTTCTTTGGGAGTACACTCAGGGGAGGGGGTATTTACCCCTTCTGCAGTTGTGGTCTGAAAGGTTCTTTTTTACATTGATTAGACAATGTGACTACTGTGACTACCTGTGTTGGATTGTCAATCTCTATGGCTGCCATGGCCTGTTGTATGTTTGGTTTTCACCTGAGAACTCTAATACAAAGAGATATATCCCCCAAAAATTAATTGAGCCAAATGGTTTGTTTTAAAGCACAGTTCCTCACTACTCTCAACTAACACCGGATAGCTTTCAGAATTATTTTTGAAAAGGAGCTCACACATTCATCCATTCCTCCAGATAATCAACTCCACAGTGGATGTCAAATTAAACGTATTCCTTTGTTCCATTTCTAAAAACCAAACAGTGCAATAGTGAAAATGCCCTATTCAGAGTTTATGAAGTGAAATTTGGCCACAATCACCATGAAATGCCTTAAAATATCATTGTCCACCACTGCCACAATACACGCAGTCAGTGCCACAGGATTATGATCAGACTCAATAAATTAAAGTAGCATTGTGGGCTAATGTTCCAGGGGTAGTGAACTGCCTGCAACGAGCAGGCGACATGTTCAAACCTCATCAAGTCCAACCCAGCTAGGGACAGTTTTTTTTTAAAACAGATTTTATTTGTCACAGGTCACATATATCGCATTGCTCCGTAACCCAGAGACTGCAGCATACATCAATGAAATCACAATAATGCTGTAAACCTTTAATAACAAACAACAACCCCCCACCCCACCACCCCAGATTGTGTATATGCCATCCCAACTAAAGGATCCTAAGACCAATGTAGCACACTGAGTCCGTCCAGCACCACACAGAGCACTATCTCCATCTCAATACAAATAGGTACAATGGATGTCTATTCCAGCAGTGGATCAAGCTCCAAACCCCGATAGTCCGCCCACCTTTTCCAACTTTTAAAGTGCCTACGGGGGCATCCCCTGGCCACAAAGATTGGCAGCTCTAGCCCATTGCAGAAGTCCATCCTGGATCGCCATATTGCCAGCGGCAGAGCACGAGTCACCTTCCAAGCCCTGGCTATATCCCTCTTCACCAGTGTAAGACCCAGCAGTAGCAGGTGGCGCTTATATCTATTGCCCCCAATACCCTCCAACACATGCAGCAATGCCAATCTTGGCGTGTTAGGAAGCTCCCAAGCCAACACCTCCGACAAACAGGAGAACACCCCCCACCAAAATCTATTCAGTGCAAGACAATCCAAAACTGTGTGTAGAAGTGTGCCCTCATGCATCCCACATCGGAGACACTCAGTGGAGCCTACCATTCCCGCCCTCCACAATCGCACTCTGGTAAAATACACGCGGTGTAGGTATTTAAATTGTACTAACCGTAGGCGTGAGCTAGGGACAGTTTTAGCTGTTTCAAGGTGTCATGTAACAAAAAAAAAATTATAAACAAAAAATACATATGCACACACATAAAGACACTTTGGATCAGCCCTCTTCATCCATTGGTCTGCTCTAATGTCATTCACATTTTGCTTTTGCCCACCAAAACATTAGGCATTGGGTGAACTCACTTCAGCCTTTGGCTCTCTAGCTTTATCTTGTATTGTATTATTTTGCAATAGTTATATAGCGTTTACTACCCCTTTGTGGGGCACTGAAGCGCTTACCTACAACATTTAGGGTATGTGGCGCAAAGGGTGTTTTTTTATCCTATGCGAGATGTGTTTTCATGTCATGGTGCAACTATCATATAATGGGATGCAGTGCTTAACAGTGTGGTGGATGAAAGGTGTGAGAGAAAGATGTGCAATTTGTGGGTTTCAGTAAGCTGGCAGTTTTGAGCAGCTCTTTAGAACCCTTTGTGTCATTTCTTATAGTCAGAGTCTACTTAGCTGGTTATTGCACTGGGTTGTTTAACATGAAAGTTTGTTTAAAGTTGTGGTCCAGAGCAGGCATGGCTGGAGAGAGAAATGGTGAGTAGAGCAGCTGGGATGGTCTTTGTTACTATCATTCAATATTTGAATATAATTTCAAGATGTAAAGAAGGGGTCATAGTGTGGAGATAGTTGGGATCTGCAATGGGGGGCTAGATTAGAGTCCTCAGGTTGGCCACACGGCTGGACTGGGAACTGAAGCCAGCCCTGACAATCAGCTCGACCCGCCCCCAAGGGGTGGGGAGGTGCGAGTAGGAAGCATCACTCCTGCTTTTGCTACAGGTGGCCAATATTGAAGCATGGCTTCAAAACCGGCCACCTGTAACAACAATATCAGCCCCCAGGTGTCCAAAATCACCCCACCCTCCCCTTCTACCGGGGAAATGCTCGGTGCCCGCTATGGCCAGTCCGCCCTGGTTGGCCAGGAGTATGAGATAAATATCTTCAGTTATTCCATGCCTTTTGAGCTTGTGAAGACTGGTTTATTGGCTGGGACAATACTGAGTGATGGACAATACTCGTAGCGTATATGTCTTATGTGAATGTAAAAATAATTAAGATATAGCTGGCTAGCCACTATTAGGTGTTATGGTATTAGTACTAGTGTGGGCGAGAGGGTTATATATGGATTGACTTGACACTGAGCGATTGCATTATGCCTGATCCAGTGTGCACATCTTTCATTCTTGGACTGGTGGGCTAATAATATACTTTGCAAATGCATTTTTTTCTTTTCAATATGTATACTTTTTTTATTTGTAGTCATCCTTTTGTATTTAAACCATGCCTTAAGCATACTGTAATTCAAAGCCAACAGTACCTTTTGGTTGCACTAGTAAGAACTGTATTTTCTTATGATGTGCATTAAAACTAAAAAAGGGTGTATATACCTATTCTAAGAACATCTACCTGCTAGGAAGCGAACATACTGTTTCCACTAAATGAAATGTAATTGTAGATTTATTTTTAAATTTAAAGCGTTTTTTGCGAGTATATGGCTGCCATGTTTAGGCAGCAGCATGCTTTATTTTGACTTCTATTTATTTTTGTAGTAGCTGCTTGAATTAAAATAATAATAAGAATTGCACCAGCTTGCCAAGGCCAGACCTGTAGGCTTTGCCAGTGCTGGTCCTACCACAATGATGATATGTCTTACTAAGTTTTGGGGATTGGACATTGTCCTGAATTGAAGGCCTAATTGAATAGTCACATTGATGATTAGTGTGACTAGTGCAGGAGACTTTCCTAGCTAGGGATGCAGCTGCTCTGGTGGCTCTTTCATTGTTGCTGGGAGTGGAGGACACCTGTGAAGTCTGAGAAGCTTCTTAACAGCGGTTTTTTGATCTTGCGTGAGATGCTTCCCTTTATTGGCTTTGTAGGGGTTTAGGAGATGTTGTGAGGTCTAACTCTTTTCCCTGTTTTGTGGATAAATAGTCATCTATTGAATGCAGAACAAGTTTGAAGATAGGGCTTCTCTAATTTCCCATAGTTATGTTATTTTGTCTCAACATGTCTTTCTCAGTCCTTTTTTCTCGTCCCTCTTACTTTCTGCTTTTTAAGAGCGATTTACCATTTCTCTCCCTCACTTTGTCTTAGAGTCTTGCATTTGAACTTTTCACATGATTTCACCTTCTTTTACCCAGCCCTTCTCTGTCTCTGTCTGTATGTAGATATGTGGTATTTGTATAGCACAAACGTAGCTGAAAGTCAGCGGAGTGCTGTACAGGGTCCAAAGCAAAGACGCAATTGACGTGATTGGAAAAGAAGCTGATTCCTCTCTTTGTCTGCCGTGCTCTCTCTCTCACTCATCGTCCACATTTTATTGTTCATTTTCCCTCACTCTCTGATACTTTCTCTCTCTTGATAACTTGCTCTTACTTGATCCCTGGACTCCTGTTTGGTTCACCAATGGGCTGTCGTGATGTGACTCCCCACTTCCTGATCCGCCATGTCTTGTAATTAGCAGGTGAAGGACGAGCTGAACAAGGACCTCAGGACAGTGCGGGACAACCTCCATTACTACAGGAACCGCGCCAAGGGCCTAGAGGCGGAGCGGGACGAAGCCCTACGGCAGCTCAACTTGATCAAAGAGGTGAGTTTCCAGGAGATTATATGTCAGTCAGATATGACCCTCTGATAACTGCCTCAGAACATTGCTATCGCTGCCACCCCAAACCACACCATCAACAACCGCAACACCATCACCCACATCACTAACTCATCTCTCCATGGCAACCTTCCTAGCCACCACTGTAAGCTGATCTTCACCATTGTATCCCTTCAGTAACCCTTCCACCACTAAACAAAGCATCACCCAGAGCACCACAAATGTACCACTGTCTCCATCACCACCACCGCAGCTACTGCTCAGTCATCAACATTACGTAACTAACCCCAAAATCACCAATGCAGGCACCTCCCACCCCAGTGGCACCTGCTGTCCCATCCAAAGAGTTCCAAAGCTTCCTAGAGGAGTCTCGCGCACACCTGCCAAGATTCTCCCAGTGTCCAATCAAGGAAAGAGATGGCCGCACAGGAAGAGCAGCGCCCAGTTACTTTTGTAAGTTTCCATTTCCGGGGTAGCCTTGTACAATTGAGACCTGGTCCGGGGATAGTGGAGTGACATCAACGGGGGTGAGATGAGTGTGTGGACTGCACCCACTAGAGATTCTCTTTCTTGGTTGGTCACCTATAGATGTTCACACGTGAATGGCCTTTCATATTGCACGAATCAGATGTAAACAGAGTTTGAACCTTCTTTGGAATGAGTGTCCTAGCTATTTTTGTATCATTCCCAAAGATGGAAACATTGTTGCTCGCATTGATTTAGAAAACATCCCTGAATAGGGTAAAAGGTCCATCGAGTGAAGTAAAATAAACGTTCCCGTTGCCCAGTCAGCATCACTAGCAATCACCAAGAATACGGCTTTTAGAGGTTCCCTGTGTTGATGACGTGTGCTTAAGCTCTGAGAAGTGCTGCGTCATGATTCAACGGATGGCCCATTAAAACCGCGGAACTAATGGATGTGTGTGGAGAAGAGAGCGGAGGACATTATGCCAACAGGAAACTGGTCGTTTTAGCGGAAAAGAATAAATGGAGACATTTGCAAAATAGAATAGAATTCCTGCTCTTCTTAATCATCAGTTTTATACTTTCCTCCTCCTGCGTTATGAAAGTAGGACTCAAAGGCATCCACTTCATCCACGCCTCACTGCCCGTGGGTGTGTCAGCCTTGTATACACTTCAGAGCTGCACCGTTCCGTTCCCTCTCCTCCTAACTCTAGGGCTCAATTAGAGCCGGTGGTTTCCGGTGGTCAAATCAGCACTTAATTGTCAACATCGGCACTTATGACAACTTGCCACATGGTGGTGCTGTTTGTGTAATTTGGAGATGAGAACAACAACAGTTGTTTATTAGTTCAATATATATTAAAAACAACTAATACATATTGCCCAGGCCGTTCTTAAAGCTTTGGAGGCCTGGAATTGTCTGAATTATCACACCTGTAGGAGTGTGATGGTTAATAGTTGTGTTGTTACAGGCAATGGCTCCACTAACAATGGAAATTGGCTATGTAAGCTACACTATTCTTTTTTTTTTTTTTTTTTACAAATTAAGCACTGTTTGTCTTGGTTTACAGGGACAGCAGCTGGCCTTCACCCAGACTCAAGTGGCAAATCAGAGGGTGACAGAGTCGCTGCAGGCGCACAAGGACCTCCATGAAGAGCTGGCAGAACTCCGCACGGCCTACAGCAACACCAGCCTGGTACTGCATGCCCACCTGCTCCATTTGGACACTGTCAGGGCTTTCCTGAAAGAGCCTTCAGCCAGAATCACACCGACAGAGCCACCTGACACGCAGGGCATGATTCACAAAGCCATTTTCAATGTATGAAAATAGCTTAATTTACGCCTGTGAGGAATTCACACGATAACCCACAGGCATAAATGTCTTTACTACATCAGGGTAGCAGCACAGCTAGGTTGCCATGGGTCCTAATGTGAGGAAGGGAAATGGCCCCATCCCCAGTTTGAAAGTAAAAATAACAGCTCTTATTAGGGTGCATAGGGCCTTGGTGCCACAGCCCCTGCTGCACCATTGATAGCTAAGCCTTTGATCAGGGTTGGTGGTTAGACACGAGAGTAGGAAGTAAACTGGTCATCACGAAACAGTAATTTCACAGATGAAGATGGTGCAAATGTTAAGAAACGAGGATGCCAGGGGAGGAGGTAGAGGGGGATCTTGAAATTGGTTCCCTCTCACACGTAGCCCCTGCTTGTACCCATTCCCTCAAACTAGGACAGCAGATTACATCATTAGAGATTAGTATGATCTGTAATTGAGAAGGAGATGGGCCACAGTGTGATCCATGGGATGGTGGTAATAGAGGTTGTGAGGCACAGGTGCATACCAGTCACGGGGTCATCCAAATACAACACCTGGGAGGCAATGCTGAAGAGTGGCATGTCCAGGCTTGCTGAGCTCAACCCAGTGAGTGCCCTTCATTCTCGGGGTGTGTGCTGCCTGAATGCAGCCCCCTTTGTCAGACTCTGTTGAGTCAGAGGAATACCTCATGTGTCTACATGTAAATCAAGTCCTCACAAAGCTTAGTAGCAGCCCCCATCAAAGTTAGAGATCCCCTAATCACATCAGGCTCAGATCCCTACAATAAAGTGCTAAGGCAAAATATTCATGTGCCATGAACATGTTATTCAGCGCCAAGATACCCTTCTGGGTGAACGTGCGTTTCACAAATATACGTTATGTTTATGTTATATACTCTTCCTTATAACGCAACCACTCTCCATGCCTTTGCAGTGCACCGTAAGCATGGCAGTTAGATTTAAGTGGTCCATCATCTCATAGTAATCTCTTCAGCTTGGCAAAAGTCATGGGAACTTTCCATATCTGATCCATGGTTCAAGAGGTTCTACCCATGTTGTACCAGCAGGTCCACAGCTACACCCTCTCAGTGTCAAACCCCAACAACACGCGTCTTCCTTATGGCAGCATGCTGAAATCAGGACTTTTTTTACATACATATATAGTGGGTAGGATGCTGTACTTATTTGCCCCCCCTTTACTCCCTTCGCCAATGATTTTCAAACCACGTTTTGCAAGCAGAACGCTCTAATTTCTTTTACAAATGCCAAAGAAAAAGGAATATTATATAAAAAGGTATTCCATCACATCTTAATACACATTTTGGCACCTATACACTGCATCGTGTAGTACGTTTAGTAGTACTGCAATATTACTATTAAACGATGACAAAATGCCATTCCTAGACCTACGAGTGTAAATTACAAACTTCACCTCTCCTATCTTTTCCATGTGGAGATCCTCACACAAGTATGTTTACTACTAAGGGGCCGATTCCAATGCGGTCGTAAACGGCTCTGACTGTCGGTTGGAGCCGTTCCGACCGCATCCAAATGTCCCGGTCGGATTCCTGTCCAACCGACCAATTATGATGTGGTAGGTATATATATATACCTACATACCTATATAAATTATCTTTTCTGTAGCTCCAACATGAGAGGCTCCTATTGATGTTAGATACATGTTCAAACACTGAGTTGGTTTGTCTTGTGCCTCTCCACCTACTGCTGGGCCATAGCAGAATCCTATGTAGCAGGGTCAGGGCTGAATTTTGAGGATGAATGGCCAGTTATTTAAACCACCACATTGAGCATTGCCCATTAGTCAGATGTTAGCTCGATTGCCCTAGAAGGCTAATAGAAGATTTAAAACAAAGAGGACTAGCTTAAGTTGACCAAAGTGTTACAGTACTGTGATTAGTTCTGTCACGGGCACCTTGTTGGTGTATTCATGAAGCCCTCACCCACCAACCTAGTTGGTGGCATGCTTCATCATCGGGCCCACCCAGTGACACCTAGTATGTCCCGGGTGTGCTACGACGCCTGATTACAGCGGAGCTGGTATATTGCTGAGAGTGCAGTGAGTGAGGTTGAGTGAGTTGTGATTTAAAACGGCTTGGTGGTGGTCCCAGTACCCGAGGGTAAATTAAATTTTAATAACTGGGCCGTCACCAGCGGTTAAAAGTAAGGCTACAGGACGCGTGAGGGTGGCTAGTTACTGCCCCCTGCGTCCTTCAGATGGTCGACATGTTTCAGCCAGTGCCTTAGAATATTCTGGCTTTCCTCAGGACCGTTTTTTAAAAAGGTGTGGTGAAATAAAACAGACTTAGTGTTGTCCTTAAGCTAGTCCTCTTTGTTTAATCACATTTAAACCCTCGGGGACTCGGACTAGCAATCTAGTCCTCTCTCTCCCTCTTGTTACACGCATAATAGAGTTTTTAGGCATACAGTGATAATTAGAACATTGGAATGTTGGTAGCTCTATTGAAAACAATGGAGTGCTCCGGGCTTATAATGGCTGGTATAAGCCTGGAGCTCCAACATCCCAATGTTTCTTTGTTCACAGCTCTGGCTGTGAACAAAGGCTTCAGGGAACCCGAGGGGATTACAATCTCCTTGCGTTCCCTAAAGGCTTTACTTTATTTGTTAGAACATTCTGCCCTCTAGTGGCAGAATGTTCTAATAGCCTTATAGCCTTCGTATCAGGGCATACCGGCTTTTAAAGTCCCGCTGCCTTGTTAAAGTCCCTCACCTTCGGCCTTTAACGCTGCAGCGGGCCTTTAATAGCCGGTATAGCCCGCTACAGTGGGCTATATTATAATTCGAATGGACTCTGTCACTTTGATTCATACATGCTGACCTCCTTTCAGAGGTCTAAAAGGTATGTGTGTCTTGGTCAAGTATTCTCCCTCTGATCCCCCAACAGGAGAAGGAGCTGCTATCTTCAAAGTCTGTGCGTTTGGAGGAGAAGGTGGCTGATATGACCATGAGGCTGAAGTCTGCTGTATCTGACCGTGAGAGGTTTTTGCAGGTGAGTGGCATGGGTCTTAATACATATTCTGATGTTTTAAATTTTTTATATGAAATGTTTTCTTCAATGTACTGTGATATATAACCTGTGTATATATATTATTCTAAAAATTCAATGTAATCTGATGATTTGAAGTATGATACACTATGTAAATATATTATGTAGATATTTTTATCACTGTTTTTTTACTGTGTATTTCTTGATCTGTATTCTGTGCCTTTTTATGATTCTCAAAAATCGAATAAAAGTGATTGACTGACTGACTGACTGAGTGAGTGGCATGGGTCATTGTGGGGAGACAAGATTGGGAATAGAGAATTATTGTAGTTTGTTGGTATTGTTTGTTTGCCACTTACAAAGCACTGAACAGACCATTAGTACGGCGTCCCCAAGTGGTAGATTATAGGTAAAAGTAAAAGGTATATTAAACTTCAAAAACATTAGTAAACATTTTCTTATGTTTATGATTATTGTTAAATGTATTGTTTTATTAAGTACATTTTCACATGTAGATTTACTTATGTGTAAAGGTAACCTTGTGAATAGGCCCCATTGACTCCACTAGGATAGCATCACAAATGATCTTATCTACAAAAAAAGACAGACTGCATTTTGCAGTACATATAGTAGTACCACTTACTCCAAAATACAGTTCACAGCCCTACGAATAGAAATCTCCATCTCTACTTCTCCTTTATTTTCTAAAGGAGAGATCCACATCCATGTACGTTTACTACTTAGTAGAACATGTGGGAGGGAAATTCAGAAATACTTACTACTGAATGGGAAGAGTTGATGTAGCGTTAAGGAGAGGTTTAGGGAGGGCCAGCGATCCACCCACAAAAGAATAAGACCAGTGCTATTCACAAACTGCACTTTCAAAGTTAATACAGCTAAAAAGGAACTACAACATTTTAACATTATTTCTTATGGGGTTCCAGTTTAAGTCCCTGCCTCCATTATTGTTTACGGTAGTGTACAGCAGTACTAGTGGTTGGTCATGTGTGATGCTGGACTTACCCTTGGTCAAAGTTGGAGTGCATTTACTACTCTGTTGGGTCCTTTTTGGTTGTAGTAACTTTACACTTGGCTCTCCCTCCTGTTTCAGCAGGGGGAAACATGAAAGTCTACACTTTGTAGTAAATTTACACTCGGATATGTCAAATAGCCAAAAGTAGTAAATTTACATGTGCATATGTACTCACTTATAAATTTACCTTTGTGAAGAGGCCCCTAAGAGTTTATCAAAAAGATTCCAACTTGGATAAACGGGGCTATTTGAAGATCTAGATTTTTGAAGTTCTCTGACCACATGAAAAAGATCTTTGAATAAATTTGAGGCAGATGCAATCCACTAAAAAACAGAAGGGTATCTCTGCCTCCTGTATTTTAATTGTATAATTAGCTGTCTGTTTCAGATATAACTCTTTAGCTTATTGGGAGTAATGTGACCACAATTTCCTTTCTGCCTGGCAAGTTAAAAACTTTTAAGATTGCTAATTGAGTTTACAAGAAGGGTTTTCAGGTAGAGTTGGTAATAAGCTGATTATTCTTTATGGCTCTGGAACAATTAGGCAATGAACGGAAGAAATGCAGTTATTGAGATAGTTAAGCAGGGATAGTAGGGTCACCTAATCTTATGATGTTTTTCTATGTAGAAAGTACCATTTTTAAAGGCCCAATATCTACCAAATAGTTAACGAATTTCTAGTTTCAATCAACACTTTGAAAAGCCAGACCCCAGTGACGCTTAGTGGTGCAAACAGTAAAAAACGGGATCCCAAAATGATTGGCCAAAAGAAAGTGACTAGGATTGTACAAGGTGACCATTCTAGTGCCAGTGCCCACAGAATGCTACACATCCTTTTATGCTTAGAGCCTTCATCTTGTTTGATAGAGCTATATTCTTAGTTAGTGAGATCCATGAGTGAGATTGGCTTCGGTAATACTGTAGTACCATTCCAACATGCAGTCTGCAATTTCTTCTGGTGAAAATGCTCCTCTGCTGCTGATGTGCCCTTCCCAATCTGTATACTGATTTTGTTTTTTGCGACAGATGTGCAATGGTCTTTAGATTAAAATATATTTTTTGTATTGTTTATGCCTGTTGGTCTGTTCATTTAATTGTCTTTGCTCCTGTTTATTCCCAATAAACATACCAGTGGAAACGTGTTAAACTGCTGTGTCTTCTATAATGAATAGGTAAATTCTTGGGACATCTTTGCTTTCTAGCTTGAATTTTGAAGGGCAGCCCCAAATGTTAAAATTGAGTAATTTTGTTAACATTAGTGTGTTTTTTCTAGTAGATATATATTCTTATTTGAGAATTTACAATTTTGATTGGTGTTCGCTTCTTAGAAGCTAATTATCAACCACCATTGATCACTGCTGGTTCCTTTTTAGAGTTGTGTTCTATTGCAAGATTCATACCAACCTAGTGCATAAGATCCAACAGCAGCAAAATTGTCGTCTGTCTCTCACTGCCCCTACGAATGACCATATGTACTAGAATAGGAGAGCCGGTGGTAGTAGGGGGATTTGTGAACTCTACCTCCTCACTTCTGAGGTCAAAGAGGACTGCAGGTGTTGTGGATCTATACCAGACAAATAGATGCCTTAAGTAATTTGTAACTTGTCATTGGAACCCGGAACATAACTGCAATTGTGAAGTGATATACCTATGTAAAATCTGTGTATAACCAACTCTTGATGCTTTGAAAGGGTACTCAGAATTTCTTAGAAGCAAATAAGCATTAAGAACTATTAAAAACAGATACACTCCTCTCCCTATGTTCAGGATTACCACCTCAAGCTGTGTTACTTTGTGCTCTTTTGCATAGGGTGAATATTGTTTCTTCTTGACTGCTGTGGAATTGGAAGAAAAAGAAATATTGTTAACATTCTGTGAATCCTTGCATTTAACAACATATGAACATATTGGAATTCTAAGTGTGCTGTGCATTAGAAATTACATATATATGAAATCTCCTCTTAGAATTAGTTCTATTTCATCACAGGAACTCTTAGTAGAGTGTAAAACCCTTGGGCTGCCGGTAAGTATTAAAAGTGACGCACCGGCGAAGCTCTGGGTTTGTAAATAAGCCATAGTCTTTTACAGCTCAAACTGGGGCAAAAAAATAGTTTAAAGTTAGTTTTCAAATCAAACATGACGTCTGAATACTTCTCTGAATAAACAATCATGATGTATAATCGACTCCTTAGGAAGGTAGAGGACTTGACACTTGAAAGCAAACATCCATTTAGCAAGATCTGGATCTAGCCACCTTATAGTACAAATTGCCTGGCAATGGGAGAAGTTATACCTAAAGACTCAAGATTGCCGCTGTCTATTCTAGGGGCAATTGGCAAATTAGTTCACTGCCAGTGCTCTACCGTTCCTGCGCTTTGCACAGCTTGTATATAGTTAGCACCCACATTCTGTAGTGCCCCCAAGCCTTTCCTTTGCTGAAAGGCCCTACGTGCAGGTGGAGTCAGTTAACTGTTTTTCAGCACATGGACCTGATCTGACAGTCAGCAGGAGATTGACTATATATTTCTGTCTGATTTCAAATTCTTTCTTAAAATTGTATTCCTCACATCAACATTTTCTGAAATAGTTCATCCACTTCTTTGCTTCCTCTGTAAAGGCTTCATTTTCTTAAAAGTTACTGCAGATCGTCAACAGTTCATCCCAGGAAATGTTTTGACTCCAAGGTTTTGGATGATAGATCTAGCATGAACAACTGAGTTACAAGATGCATCTTTGCATATTATTTTGGATTCCTCTTTTGCAAAGTATTCAATATCCAAAAATAACTACTTAGTGCTTATGTTACTCGTGAGCTGGTATTTTACTCATTGTTATTTAAGAGAATGTCTTTATGTCTGCCTGCTAGATCATTGCTAAGTCTTCAGTGTACCAGTCAGAAAAGATGATATGCACAAAGTACTCTGAGCACTCCTCATGTGAGGGCCACTGGCATTCTAGAGAGTTCAGCTAGAGGGTTGCACTGTCACTGTTCCACAAATCAGTTTGAAGACTGTTTTACTCAATTAAAAGTGTTAGAAATGGGTGTCTCTATTTGGCAGTGGCTTCCACTCTTCCACTCTGACGAAGTAGAGACCCTTATTCTAGTCAGGGTTAGGGGATTACACAGCGAAGATAACCCCTGCTCATTCCCTTGGTAGCTTGCACGAGCAGTCAGGCTTATCCCAGAGGCAATGTGTAAAGCATTTGTGCATACACACACAGTAATACAGTGAGAACACTACAAATGGACACCACACCAGTTTAAAATAATAACTAATGTTTATCTGAATAAAACAAGACCAAAATGAAAAAATCCTAACATGCACAAGTAAAGATATCACTTTCTAAGGATTTGAAACAGTTCAGTTCACAGGAAACTATGAATGCATTACATTTATGACAAAATACTTGGGAAGCATCAAAATCAGAGACGAAAACAGGTGCATTGCAGATGAGGTACCAGAAAACATAGCAATGCGCCAATTCCCTACTTGCAAGGTAGGTGGTGCGTCGATTTCTTACTGCCAGGGGAGGTGATGCATTGATTCCTTACTGCCGCGCAGGCGAGGTGATGCATCTATTCCTTACTGCGAGGGGGGGGGGTGATGCATCAGGTTCCGGACAAGCAGCCTTAATTCCTTACTGCTGGGCTACGTAGATGAAGAACTTGGTGCACAGGTGCGATACGTTGACAACCCGGACGGGTTGAAGTAGTAGCAGCATTGAAGCAGGCGCCGTGTAGATTTTCCAGCTGTGAGCCGGTGATGCATTGATTTCTTCAGCCGGGCAGCTGGGCCTGTGTCAGAGTCGGAGTAGGCATCTTGGATGTCAGAGACATGGTGCTTAGGACTCGGGCTGCAGTGATCTTTTCAGCTGCACGGCAGGCACCTATATCGATTCTTCAGCAACGAAAGAGGGAGGGAGCCCATATAACCTTCTAGAGCTTAGGCTACACCCTTCGAATTTGCAAGAAACAACAAAGAACAGCTCTAGCAAGAACGATTGGAATGCTTTTTAGAGAAAAAGACTTACTATTTGTCGCCTCTAGCTGTAGGAAAATCGAACTCGCTTAGGGTGTACAATCCATTACTAATGATACTGAGGGGAATTAGTGTGTCTTAACTCAAAAAGGACCTTACTGAATACCAAGTCGCAGTGCAGTTATTTCTTTATTATCTATTTTTATGGTGTCATTTTCAATAGTCAAAATCTTTTCACAAATAATAACTTAAAAAACACATTTATATAATCAACATTAACACAACACATGAAAGACATCATATTAGCATAAAAACTAGGTGAACACTGATTATCTACCCTCATTGCAACAGGAACATTCCGCCAATAGGTATCAACAGGTATCAACACCCAATCGATTTATGACCATCTAGTAAATGGCTCAAAAAGTTGCCTAAATAATGTCCCTGTTGTCACAAAACTCAATGAAGTACATAAATGTTTCCTGAATGATTGGCATTGATCCTGGAAAATAGGGGTTGGCGCATTTTGGCCTAACATTTAAAGCCTCTTCAGGACAAAGCAGAACCTGGGTAACCAAAACGCAAAAATTAGTTATGTTGTACAAAAGGCACTTGCTTTAAATATGTGTATTTTAACCTCCAGGAGTGTTACCGTTGGTGGAAGTTAAAGGCCACGCCAGAAATTGAGTGTTGCTTTTACGACTATGTGCTCTAATTAACAGGGTAACCAGGATCTAACATTCCTCAGTATTGTCCAGATTCAGACGCATCAGCGATCCAAGGCATCAGCTGGTGGTAGTGAGCGAAGTGACCAGGACTGAACAGTCCACAACCTTCCAAAATCGGTCACAACAGTGATCCGACACGTCAGCTGATTGTTGTGGAGACAAAATCCCTGTTCAACTTCTGCTGCACTGTGGCGATGTGTTGGTTTTTCAATCTCAAAGCAAGACTGGGGTGGGAAAAACAGGTACTGAAGGATGGTGCATGGATGTTCGGGCTTCTTTGCAGCAAAACCACCTCCAAGGGCCCAGAACTGGAATTGGCACCACTTGGCAGGTTAGAACTCCCAGCAGAGGAGTTCTGGGGCTGCAGGTGAAGTCTTTGATGGCCCTGAAAACGGCAGCCTACACAAGCACTTGGAGGTCCTTCACAAGCAGGATGAAGAAAGCAAATTCCAGTCCTTTTCACTGTCCAAGACAGAAGCAGCAGGCCAGCCCAACACAGGAACAAGTAGAGTGGCAGTTCCCATCTACATTTTCTACAGCTCTTCTTCTTGGCAGAATCTGCTTGTAGTCCATAGATGTTTTAAGAATGTGGGGTTACAGCTCCAGTACTTGTACCAGTTTCAGCCTTTGAAGTAGGCACACCTCAAAAGAAAGTGTTTGTAATGTACAAGACCCTGCTTCTCCCTGACCTAGCTCCAGACACACTATAGGGGGCTGGAGATAGTTTTGTGTGAGGACAGACAAAGCCCTATTCAGGTGTCAGTGACAACTCCTCCCACCACTCTAGCTCAGGAAGACATATCAGCCTCGTGATGGGCCATCAGGATATGCACTGCACACCTCAGCTCTCTTTTGTGACTGTCTAGATTGAATGCACAAACAACCCAACTGTCAGTCTAAACCAGACGTGGATTGCACAGGCATGCAGAGGCACAGAACGGTAAAGGAAGAAAAAGCCCACTTTCAAAAAATGGCATTTTAAAACATGCACTTTAAAAAACAACTTTACTAAAAGATGTATTTTTGGTTGGAATCTTTTTATTATAGTTTGAAAGGAAGAAAGCACTTTATATACAAAGCAAGTAAAAGATGTATTTTTAAATTGTAAGTTAGGGGACCTCAAACTCCAAATCTCAATCTCTTCCCAATTGAAAGTTACACTTGTGAGAGGTTGCAAGGCAGCTCCAATGATAACCTATGGGAGAGACAGTCCTGGCAATAGTGAAAAACAAAATTGACAGTACTTCACTATCAGGACATTTAGAACACACCAGTACCTGTCCTACCTTTCATATACACCACATTCTGACTATAGGGCTACCTTGTGTCTACCTTAGGGGTGTCTTACATATAGAAAAAGGGAAGGTTTGGGCCCGGTAAGTGGGTGCCTGTGTCAGTTCGACATGGCAGTTTAAAATTTCACTCACAGACACTGCAGTGGCAGGTCTAGGACATAGTTGCAAGGCTACTAATGTGGGTAGCACAATCAGTGCTGCAGACCCACTAGTGGAATTTAAAATACAAGCCCTGGGCACACACAGTATACATTAATAGGGTCTTACCTGTAAATCAAATTTGCCAATCATGAAGAACCAATCATAATCACAATATACACAGAGAGCACTTTAGCCCTGATCAGCAGTGGTAAGGTGCCCAGAGTTCTAAAACAAGCAAAAACAAAATACAGCACACAGTCAAAAAAAACAGGTGGTCAGAAGCAAAAGAAAAAAAGGGAGGGGGAAAGCACGCCAAAGATGTCAGGTCTAACAAAAAGAAATTATTGTCTAAATCAGATACATGTCGCTTTCATAATCTCTTGATTAGTAGATGTGTTGTGGGCTGCCCTAGACGTAAGAAAGTTGTTTATTGCTCTCATGCCATTTTTGTGCCTGATTAATGTGAAAAAAACTGATGGCATCTAGTCAGACCAAATGGTAGATATATTGCCAAGGTGTCCTTTAAATCTGTCATGTGTGATGGCAAGCAATGTACAAATGTTTGAAGTTAAGTATTGACGTATTCAGTGAGATGTGATGTGAAGGAGTCTTTTCCAAATATATAAGGCGTTTCATGCTGTGAATGTCCAGATTCATGCACTTTGGGAAGTAGGAGGTTGCTGAAGTTGAGCGTATTATGATAACATTCTTTCTCGGTAAGAATGTGACCATTTCTTTCCAAGTTGTAATTGTATTGGTAGGCAGGAAGGATTATATTTCATTTTTAGGATTTGCATTTATCAGGTTATACAATTCTTATTCATTCTATTATTAACACGCCTCTTCCAGAAATGTGTGCCTATTGAAAATGACATTACTGCCCTAATACACCTCCTTATTGATGATTTGTAGGTCTTGTTTTAGATTTTCAAATGTGTTCCTTTCAGTGTCCATTTATTAGGATAGATTTTCATTTGTAGATCCTGTTTTCCTTGTCCAAGGAATATGATCAACCATTGGCAAAGTTGATTAAATGGTGGATTTGTGTTAACATTTTTCACTGTAGGAAGGATAGGGATCTATATCAAATTCCATAGCCATAGTTTTTAATGTCGAGTTTAAAAGTTCTTTCTTAAGAGAGGCGGTGTATGACCCGCCATAAGATCCCGTGCACTTATAGCAGTTTACAGTCTTTCGCTGCTTGGTCTTGAAGGCGAAGAGTTTGAAGAACAATTTCAATTTCAGAGTACATTTAAATATTTTTGTTCTGTGTGTACCATATCCTAGGTATTAGCTGGGCTGAAAGATAAACTGTGTTTGAGACTTTAATGTGTGAGGAAGTTGCCACCCACCCCTTCCCATCCGCTTACCTTGGTTCAGTCCTCTGGAGCTTAACTTAGAACGTTGACAGATGTCTCTGGTTTTCCGGAGAGTTGGATGATCATTAAAGCAGACTTCAAAGCTCCTCCGCAAGCTGTCATTACTACTTCAGAACACAGGCGACGGGTTGCTGCGCCAGGGGCAGCAGTGATCATCTCCCCTTTTTGTTCTCTCTCTACTCGTTTGGGAGGAACAAGGAAGAAAAACAAAATGTACCACCTACTCCAAAAGCAGTTGAAATAACGACAAGTACACTTGCTCAGGAGGAACGGTGGAAGTGTACATCTGTAGCTGATTTCACCTGCGGCGCAAAGTGACGATCACGCTCTCCAGTCAGTCTTCGAGCCTTCCAGAGATAAACAGTACGAGGGGAAGCACCGCTGTCTTCCAGGCGGTTAGAGAAAATTGTTTGTGTGGCATAATGGTTCAGCAGTGGGAATCCTGTGACTCTTCAGCAGCGTAAGCGTATGAGGAGAGATCCACTTGTCTGGTGTGAGCAGATCGATCAGTAGCCAGCCTGTGGTAGAAGCTGTGGTGTGCGCCAGCTGCTGTTCACTAGTGACGGGCGCCCGGTCAAGTGTGTTCGAGGCTGCACCAGTGAAGGGGAGCAGAGCAGGTGTTGTGAGGAGATGAGTTGAGGGGAATCCTCGAGAGCGCCCCCGTCATTGGGAAAAGAGTGGTGCAGCATCCAGCGTTGGGAGCAAGCGTAGTGTGGAGATTAAGTGGCGTCTGCTCATCGACGAACGCTCCTGTCATCTGGAGTGTTCAAAGTGTGGTCAGCATGTGGGAGCAGGCACGCGGGGGAGACTCTTGTTTTTGCCTTCATGCGCTGCTCCTGACTAGTCCCCCTAGGCAGTGTCGTGTGTGGGTGTTGTGACCATCAAATCTAAAGCGAATTAGGTGACGTGAAAGACACCATCCCTCTCCAGCACCTGAACAGTAAAAAAAGCACACACTGCCTGGCAAGGAAATAGATAAATAAATAAAAGCTTGTAGAGGTAACACACAGCCAACCCTCCATCCCACAGACTTTAAGAGGTTAATTCAGAGGCCAGAGTAATCAGGAGAACAACCCTACTCAAGTCTGATGACTTTACATGAAACTGAGACATACAACAGAGAGACCTGTGTTGAGACATAAACTTTGTGTGGGAATCTGAAAGGGTATTGTATCCTCCTATGTCTCCTGGTAGTTTTAATTGGAGCTAACTTGGACTATCTGCGTGGGGTCTGACATTCTGCTCTCGTGATCCACAGTGTTCGCCTCCCCTTCACTCAGTTTTCTGCATAACCCTTGGATTTCTATCACTGCGCTCTGTGTTTTCTACTATACCATGATGGCAGCAGCTAGCATGACCCAACCGCCTCCATTTCTAAATGAAATAGGAGAACCTGAGATTTTCTGGAAAGAGTGGGTCAAACTTTTTGAATCGTACTTAATCGCCATAGGGGGAGCGGTTCACGGCCGTGCGCAAACAGCATATCTTGCTTGACAACCTAGGCATACGATGGCACAAAATCTATGAAACATTACCTGAACCAGAAACCCAAGATGGAGGGGAAGTGGGTGGTTTGGATGAGTTTGAAACCACTATGGCGAAGTTAGAAACACATTTGGGGATAAAATAGATGTAGTTTTGGAGAGGCACAAATTCTTTAGCAGGTCCCAAGGGAAACAAGAATCAGTCACCAACTACATTGCAGCATTGCGTGGTCTCACCCAACTTTGGGAATTTGGCTGACTGTCTGATTAGAGACCAGCTCGTACGGTGCACAAACAATGTACGCATTCAGAAAAAGCTATTAGCTAAGAATCCCTGCCTTCGTGAAGCAGTCAGTATTGCCAAATCAGTGGAACACACTGCCAAATGTATGAAAGAGATGAAGACCACGACGGAAGTGGTAGCCAGTATCCAAGAGGAAGCAGGAGTATGTGAAGTAAATAAAACACAGTATAAGAGTACAGCACACAAAACCCCCGTAAATGAAAGGAATTACAGATGCTACAGGTGTGGCAGCAGTAACACTTTGCAAACAACATTCATTGTCCAGCCAGGGGTGTCACCTGCAAGAAGTGTAACAGGAGAGGACACTTTGCTAGAATATGCAGAGAAGGTGTACCTCATCATGGTGAAGGAGGGGTTTCAGAGGGAACAACAAGCAAAGAAATCAAGTGTGTCTTACCAAGTGAGAGGAAGTTCATTTTCCAACTCAAAGAAGTTACTGGTACGGTAAACGTAATTTACCCCAAATGTGATGTGACTCTAACTGGCAGAATGGTCACCAGGTTTGCTGACTCATGCTCTCCCTTTACTTTGCTGAACTGTAAGGACTACGAAGGCTTTGAGCAACAAGTGAATAATTCCCTGCAGAAACCGGACATCATACCTACAGGCTACAACAAGGAGCTCATACCCCTTTCAGGCATGGAAGAGATGGAAATTGAATTTAAAGGCAGAGTCACTGTAGGCAAAGTATACATTGTGGAAACAGGTTCGAACCTGCTAGGGTGGCAACACCAAAAGGAGTTGGGAATCATCCTTAACCCAAACAAAGAAGAACAGGTACTACTAACCGAACAAGGTTCGCCCAGCACCAGCATATGCGATGAATTTCCAGAACTGTTTGAGGACAAGTTGGGACTCATCTGCGATTACCAACACAGAATAAAACTCAAGGCAAATTCTAAGCCGGTAGTACACAAGATGCGCCCTGTACCACACCAGATGAGAGAACCCTTAGAAAGAGAGCTGACTAGATTGTGCACGATGGGGGTCATACAACCAATAGAAAGTTTAGAATGGTTGCCACCCGTTGTAATCGCAGCCAAAGTTAGCGGAGATGGCATTCGTTTATGAGTGGACTTAAGGAGTCTAAACGAGTCTAAACGAGAAAACGAGTCTAACCCTCAATTTGGGTTGAGAGGTACCCACTCCCCAACATAAATGAGATGCTCAGCACCATGGGGCAAGCCAAATTTTTCAGCGTCATTGATCTGTCAATGGCGTACCATCGAGTGGACTTACACCCAGACTCTACGCCTCTCAACGCGTTCATTACCCTCCAAGGAGCCTTCATGTTCAAGAGCATGCCTTTTGATCTAGCTTCCAAAAGATCATGCACCAGATCCTAAAAGAGGCAGACCAAAGACTATGACCGTACCCTTAGACTTGTATTCAAGAAATAGATGGATGCTGGGTTGACGGTGCAGAAGTCTAAGTGCCAAATAAGAGTAACCTCCGTCGACTGAATATATCTTTCCATTCCGCAAAAAAAATCCCGCATACCATCACTCCACATTTTTAAGTCCGCAAAAACCATTACTCCTCAAGCCATAATTCCGCAAATTTTCACAACGCATATGACTTCACTCCGCATGCAATTATAACGCAAATGCATGTGTGGTGAAGTCATATACTTTGTAAAAGTACTTTATTTATAAAAATATATATATACATATTTATATATAAGTATATATATATATATATATATATATATATATATATATATATATACTTATATATAAATATTTATATATATATTTTTATAAATAAAGTATATATATGTGTGTGTATTATTAATATAGTTCTAAATATAATGTAATTTTAAAGAAATAATGCTTCATTTTATTTAAAAATATATATGTGTGTATATATAATAATGTGTGTGTATTATTAATATAGTTCTAAATATAATGTAATTTTAAAGAAATAATGCTTCATTTTATTTAAAAATATATATGTGTGTATATATATATATATATATATATATATATATACACACATATATATTTTTAAATAAAATGAAGCATTATTTCTTTAAAATTACATTATATTTAGAACTATATTAATAATACACACACATATATATATATATATATATAACACCCTAAAAACGAATTCCACCCTAGTCCCTTTAAATACCCCAGCACCCTTAAACACTAACCCATCCTGACCCTAAAAATACCCCTGTACCCCAAAACCCAAAACAACCCCTGAACCCTAAAAATACCCCTGTACCCCAAAACCCAAACATACCCCTGAACCCTAAAAATACCCCTGTACCCCAAAACCCAAAACAACCCCTAAACCCTAAAAGTAGCCCTGTACCCCAAAACCCCAAACAAACCCTGAACCCTAAAAATACCCCTGTACCCCAAAACCCAAAACAACACCTGAACCCTAAAAATACCCCTGTACCCCAAAACACAAAACAACCCCTGAACCCTAAAAATACCCCTGTACCTTAAAACCCAAAACAACCCCTGAACCCCAAAAATACCCCTGTACCCCAAAACCCAAAACAATCCCTGAACCCTAAAAATACCCCTGTACCCCAAAACCCAAAACAACCCATGAACCCTAAAAATACCCCTGTACCCCAAAACCCCCAAAAAACCCTAAACCCTAAAAATACCCATGTACCCCAAAACCCAAAAAAAACCTGAACCCTAAAAATACCCCTGTACCCCAAAACCCAAAACAATCCCTGAACCCTAAAAATAACCCCGGTACCCCAAAACCCAAAACAACCCCTGAACCCTAAAAATACCCCTGTACCCCAAAACGCAAACCTACCCCTGAACCCTAAAAATACCCCTGTACCCCAAAACCCAAAACAACCCCTAAACCCTAAAAATACCCCTGTACCCCAAAACCCAAAACAACCCCTGAACCCCAAAAATACCCCTGTACCCCAAAACCCAAAACAATCCCTGAACCCTAAAAATACCCCTGTACCCCAAAACCCAAAACAAACCCTGAACCCTAAAAATACCCCTGTACCCCAAAACTCCAAAAAAACCCTGAACCCTAAAAATACCCCTGTACCCCAAAACCCAAAAAACCCTGAACCCTAAAAATAACCCCGGTACCCCAAAACCCAAAACAACCCCTGAACCCTAAAAATACCCCTGTACCCCAAAACGCAAACCTACCCCTGAACCCTAAAAATACCCCTGTACCCCAAAACCCAAAACAACCCCTAAACCCTAAAAATACCCCTGTACCCCAAAACCCCAAACAACCCCTGAACCCTAAAAACACCCCTGTACCCCTTAACCCTTAAGTACCCCTGCACCCCATAACCCAAACCCACCCTTAAAATACCCCTGAACCCAAAAAAAACATATACTTACCTTACAACTTACCTTAAAACATATACTTTTACCAATCATGCTTTTACAATGATTTTCGTCGTAAAAGCATGCGAGATAAAAGCATATAATATATAAAGGCATGCGTTATAAAAAAATGTGGAGTAAAGGTACCTGCGTTATAATTAAGTATGGGCGGAAAATCCGTTCCGCTCGCGGATTTTGCGGATTTTCCGTAAATTCGCAATCTGCGAGATTCGCGAATTTCCCGCAAAATCCGCAAATCCGCGAGCAGCGGATTTTATGGCTTGCTCTCACTGTTTGCGTCTTCCCAGTTCAACTTCGCGCCCGCGAATAAGCGCTAAATTACAGAAATACGATCTTAGCAAAACTGAAACTACTTACCAGGTTCAAAAGTTCAAGCTCATCATTAGTAGCCATTTCCTGTAGTGCTTCCTGAGGGGCCCCTCCAGAGTTCAGTTGCCTACTTGCAACTATTATGTGACCATGCTCTGACCCTCAGAATAGTTACACATATGCCACAAAGGTCCTGAATTACAGCTAAGGGAGACAAGCAGGAGCCAGGCTGGAAGTTCAAATCCAGTGACACATTAATCAGCCCCTAATTCATTATTGTCAGTTGGGGCAGGGCAGGTGTTGTAACTAATTTTGCAACAATGAAAGCACTTAGCAAGTGCAAAAGATCACTAATCAGGAAGCACTAAGGAAGCAGGTGCCAGCTAAAAAAATATTCTGTGACACATTAATCAGCCCCAAATTAATTCAGGTCACTTGAGGCAGGGAAGGTGTGCTTTGCTTTGCCACAATAATGTACACTGGACAACCAGAGGGTGCTGTGATGAAACAGAGGGTGGCATGGGTGGGCCAGAGGGTGGCATGAGTAGTCAGAGAGTGGCAGTGGTGACAGAGGGTGGCAGTGATGAAGAAGAGTGTCCCAAACAGGCTGGACACGTAGAAACAACAAGTTTGCAAAACTTGCGACCCGACAGGTAAGTTCGCGTTTGCGAAATTGTACAAAACCATCGCGAACTGGCAGAAACCCGCGCGAACACACACAAAAAAAAATCCGCACATTCGCGAGAATTCGCGGATTTTGCGGATTGCGAGTTCGCAAATCCTCAAAATTCGCGAACGCGAGATTCGCAAAATTCGCCCATGCATAGTTATAATGGTATGAGGAGTGAAAGTATGCGGAGTAAAAAATGCGGAGTGACGGTATTTTACCCCGTCGACTATCTCCGACACTCCATTTTAGCGCAAGGGTTTAGACCAAAAAACAACCTGCTGGTGGCTTTCAAGGATGCTCCCTACCCTCAGAATAAGGACAAACTCAAGTCAATCCTGGGCCTGATGGAGTACATGGCCAAGTTTCTCAAAGATTTTGCGTCAAAGTGTAATCCCTTACAAGAGCTGATCCAAAGAGACAAGGACTTTGAATGGCTTGACCATCACAAGCACATCGTAGATGCATTGAAAGAGGAAATATTGCAGTCACCAGCTTTGGGAACCTTTGACCCAGCAAACAATAAACCCTCACCACTGATGCATCGAAAAAGGGGTTAGGGGCTACCTTGTCTCAAAGAGATGGTAAGGAAGAAAAGATAATTGCATTTGCTTCCAGGTGCCTCTCCAATGCGGAGACCAACTATTCCGTGATAGAAAAGGAGGCACTTGCAGTATATTGGGCAGTAAAACATTTCAAATTCTTCTGGGGGAAATAAACTTTACCATCCGTACAGACCATAAGCCCCTTACCTTCATTTTTAGAGTGAGAGGCTCAACAAATTGCACTCCCAGGATAGGGAAATGGGTTGAAGAATTTCAACTTCAGATTGGAGTATGTTCCTGCGGAGGAGAACAAAATTGCTGATTACCTGTCAAGAGCACCTTTAGAAAATGAACAAGTTGAAGAAATGTTGGATAGCCCAATCATGGCGGTTGACGAGCCAGCACTGATGGGGGAAGAATGGGAGAAAGGAGAAGAAGAAGATAAAGATATGCGGAAACTCAAAGAGTACATGGTCGAAGGATGGCCAAGGAATGCAGCGAACTTGAGGAAAATCTCTGAGACTTTTGGGAACTCTGAGACTTTTGGGAAGTGCGTTATGAGTTACACATCATAAAGTACAGAGTCTACCGCAGGAACAGGATAGTTCCACCCGCCAACCTCAGGAACAGAATTGTGGAACTAGCACATGAAGGACACTTAGGATGCAGCCTAACCAAACATAGAGTGAAAGAGGAGTTCTGGTTCCCCAGAATGGATGCTGTGGTGGAGCTGTTAATACAGGACTGCATTAGCTGTGCTAGGAGCGACAAAAGCCAAGCAATAAGGAAAACACCTCTATCCCGCAGTTGAAGTACCCATTAGGCCATGGAGTAAGCTGTATGTTAGAAAGGTGATCTCAGGGGAGGGGGGAGGCAGAGTCTATCTGGCCGACCACCCCGAGGCCCACCCCTCCTATGAGACTGGCCGAGCTCTGCCGAGAGACCTCCGGGAGAGGTTCCTCTCCTAAGATCGTACAGGCGATTAATCACACTACTACAGATGGACACCACACAAGGATAGATTCTTAACGTCTTTATCAGTAATCAGGTAAGTACCTCGGTAGAATATGTACAAGAGGGATCGAGGGGTCCTTAAAGCCTTAGTAACGGAGGGAAGGGGGTAGCGGGACAGTCTTGGTACCAGCCTGGTACAGGGATACCCTGCGCTCAGCTCTCAATCCTCGAGCTGGGGGGTTCCTCGGAGTTGGGCCGCGGCAGCGCCGGCAGGCTTCGTAGGTGGTCTCAGCGAGGTCGGGCCGCGGCAGCGCCAGCAGGCTTTGTAGGTGGTCTCAGCGAGGTCGGGCCGCGGCAGCGCCAGCAGGGCTCCGAGGATCGGTTCAGCGAGATCGGGCCGCGGCAGCGCCAGCGCCAGCTGGGCTCCGAAGATGGTTTCAGTGAGGTCGAGCCGCGGCAGCGCCAGCAGGGCTCCGAAGATGGATCCAGGGGTTGAAGTAGGTGAATTCGTCTCAGGGTCTCTCGACTCTAGGATACAACTGCCGTCCCATTCCAGAGCTGCCCGAGTTATAGGTCTGGAGTCCTTTGATGTCCGGACCCTCACGCCTGGGGGTCAGAGGGGACGGGAGGAGAGGGTCCAGACACCCAGCAGGGGGGTGGAGCCAGCACCCAGGGAGGACGGAGGGCCATCAAAACCAGGCGTCTGAGGACGGCTGGAGGGCCATCGAAACTCCCTTCTTCCTTGATCGGACAAGTGGCCACTTTACCACCTGGTCGGATCCTGGTGCCTCGATGTCAGGGTTTGGCTGGGGCCGCGGCTGAGGTCGGGCCGAGGCCACGGGGCCTGGACATGGAAGGCCCAAGATGGAGTCGGGCCGGAGAGGGTGGTCCGGGACAAGGGTCGGACCCGTAGCATGGGGCGAGTAGGGGTCGCCATGTTCTGGAGGGGGAGAGCCGGTGGTTGCCAGGGGTGGCGGCTCTCGTGACGGTTGGTGGGGGTAGCTTCAGGCCGGAGGACAGGGGATGATGTCGTCCGGGGCTCGCCATGCGGGAGGAGTGGGACCACGCCACGAGGCCGTGTCCAACACTGGCCCTGGACATCATCGGGCCCATGGACAATATGGGTGTCCATACAGGTTTGTCCATCACATCAACACGAGTGATGTACTTGAATTTATTAAAGACATGTTTGCAAAAGAAGGCATGCCATCTAAGCTGGTCACGGACAACGGAGTGCAGTTCACTTCGCAGCTTATGATCGACTTCCTTGCCAAGATGAACATCAAGCATGAGAAGACAGCCTTGTATTGCCCCAAGGCTAATGGCCTGGTAGAGAGAGCAAACAGACTCCTCAAAGAACACATTCGGTTAGCCTCCGCCAATGGGTGGGCAATACAATCACCCCTGCGGGACTGCCTGTGGTCATACCACACCTCCCCTAATCTCATAACTGGTATTTCTCCTATTGTATCCCTCAGGAGGAGAGAACTCTGCACTAAACTCAAGCCCAGTTGGTTGGAGGGTGGGAAGGCGGCCAACACTAATCTGGTAGAAGCTAGCGAGAAGGTCAAACTACACCAGGAAAAGTACAAGGGTTGGTATGACAAAAAAAAACTGAGTCAAAGCCCCGGGGTGGAGAGTAGGAGATATGGTGCAGGTGAGGAGGAATGTAAAAGGGGCACGCAACGTGAGCAAGTTTTACCCTCCTTGTCACATAGCCAAAACATTCAGGAATGTAGTCCTTCTCAAAAATGGACAGTATTGGAGCTGTGACAAAGTTACAAAATGTTGTACAATAGTACAGCAAAGGTAGTGGTGGTTCAGACTGTCGCACTTCAATCCTAAAATTAGATTTTTATTGTAACTGGTTGTATCCGTACAAATTATTTTCTGTATGGTGATGGTGCCCCTCAAGGTAACAGTGACATCCCACTACCACAGATGTCAACTTCAACTAAAATCCCAAAAGAGATCAGTTGTAAGAAGCTAGTTTGAAAGTTATTGTACCTCAGCACTCAAATACTCATTTTACATAGAAGCAAGTGCTTCTAAGGGAGATAGTTCCCCGTCCTGACCTTCTTAGGGAGTCACGACTTTCAATGGTTTAAATAAACATCCAATATTTAACTGTATAAAGAGAGCATCCAAAACCTGAGATATATTTGCTGTTTTAATGACATGTTTTGCACAATTATTGTCTGTATAGTCTCATATTAGTGATACATGTTACAAAACTCGTTGTTAGGGGTTTTTCTGTACGTATATCCCAAAGAAAATACAACAGACAGCCAACACGTGTTTCGATACTGGAACGTAACTTCCTCAAGGCTTTTATATTTCGTATTTTGGAAGCATCATATGCAGCTTAGAAGTTTCTCAAAAAGGAATGAATTGATGAGCCTTGATTAAGAGGATGAATTGCCTCCCAATCTTATAAATCAACTTGCTGTTCCTCCAAACGTCACAGAAGTGTGATCCTTTTTTCAACAGTTTTGCTCATCTATGTGGAATATATTTGTCCACAGCCAGTTTGTAAAAAGTTCAAAAGAGAATTCAGGTAGACCTATGTATAAAAATCTGAAAAGGCGACGGCATATAAGAAATATATCCCCAGTGTAAAGGTTCCTGTCGGTTCTATGTGCAAATCCAAACGCAGATTATCAAAAGTAGTGTCTCAATAGATGTATTTTTCAACGATAAGGTGGGAACTCTGATATGCTCCTAAGCAAAGTCGATAAAGAGTCTTGAACAGTAAAAAAGAGAGCTATGATATGCTCTTGAAGAACCGCCGCGCATCACTGAGATCTGGGTTGTTTGAAGGAAGTGTAATCGGACAGATTACACTTCTATTGAGACACTACTTTTGACAATCTGCATTTGGATTTGCACATAGGACCAACAGGAACCTTTACACTGGGTACTGCGTCATGGGACCAGTTTCGGGGAACACCCATCATCAGCCAGGCTAGCTAGAATCCAGTGGCAAAGTGAGCAAGGGACCCATGTCTGGGCATACTCTGTCAAACTTAGGGAGAACAAAGCAAACACAAGGAGATGATTGACGGAGCGCTGAAACTTTTCAGACACTCACCCCAAGAACAATGATGGATTTAACCCAGAGCTGCGACTGAGGGTGAGTGTATGAAAAGTTTCAGCGTTCCATCCATCATCTCCTTGTGTGTTATTTGTTCGCCCTAATTTGGCAGGGTGCATAATTACTTCAAGTAACCCAAGACCCTTCTGAATTTTTTATTGTCATTGCAACCATCACATGATAGTCATCCCCAACCCCCACCACACCATCCCAAACAACCTGGTACAATACGTTCTGTAGAGGATATATTGAACTTGGGCTATTTGTGTAATACATAATAAGTCTGGCTAATTTTCCAATGTCTAACGTATGAATGTATTTTTTCCTGTATTCCTTATTCTATTACTCAGACCTTGTTTTTCTTTTACACCCACTTTAAGAAGGACATGCTGTGTGTCTCACCTGTTCCTCTCAAAAATTGGAACAATTCTTTTTCTCGTCCTCAAAAATATTATTTCAATCTGTTGTTCTAGATTTATCATTCTTTGTGTTAGAGCCGGGTGAATGTAGGGTTTCTTGTCTTGGACTGTGATGTCTGCTTTTCTTCCTATTTCTTCACTGTTCCTGTGCTGTTTTTGGCCATACAGGTATAAAGACCATTTGTGATGTGGCTGTTCACTGCCAAGTGCTTTGTTTTATCTCAGTATTTTTTTGTGATACTTCAAACCTGTCCAAAATTTCTGACAGTCACACACAAAATTTTTGAAAAGTGCCTTAGTGCTTGTGCAAAGACAACACCTTGGCAATGGGACCTCCAAGGTGGGCAGACCCACTCAGGTATGGCAAGGAATGCTATTGATCATCACTATCACAACTATCACACCATTATAATGTTCCTTTAGTGCCCCAGTGCTTGAACTCTAATCTACATGTATTTACTTGCTGTGCCTGGGGTTTTATCCATCCAGGAGAAGGTGGAGCTACATAAGCGGTCGGAAGAGCTGGCCCTGGAGCTTGAGCGGGCCAAGAGGGGCCGGGAAGGTTTCAATGATCAAGTTTCAGATCTCCATGTAGAACTCGTTGGTGCCAAAGCCCAGGCGAACCGCCAGGACCAGGAGAAGATCCAGATGAAGGAAGAGCTGGTGATGTATAAGCAGGTAGCCCATTATCTCATGTTAGAGCTGCTCACCTCAGTACCCATCAATAGTTGTGGCAACAATAACAAAACATAGACATTGTTATGTACACATCTACAGGTTGAGTCCATAGATAAATGAAGTAAACGTTTCAGTTACTAATTAGTCCTGGTTATAGCCATTTAGTTGTCCAGTAAGGGCAGTCTTAGAGTCGTGGTACACATGAAGGATGAATCAAAGGGGGCAAACATGATTGTTAAAACCACTATAAGGAGAGTTGTTGGTCTGCAACACAGACTTATAACAAGATCTAGCAGGATAGGCCATGGTACAAAATGTTAATGAGCCTCCCAAACACAAGCGTGCTGTATATCATAGATCCATGCAGTGCGCATTGTCAGTAGACACTGAGGGGAAGATCCATATCTGGAGAATACAGGTGATAAATCAGCTGTCTGTGTCAGATCCTGATGTAATCACTAGATGACAAAGACTTGCACAGTTGTTTGGTGAGTCCACTGTGTCCAGGCTCATTCTTCAAGCATGTATGACCATACAAGTGTTATACTAGTTTGGCCCAAAGCTTATTGCTGCAAGCAATAATTTATTAGTAGTTATTCAAGATGCTGGGCACAGATTTTACATGCTCTGGCAACATGTGACCATTCAGGATGCATGTTAAAATTGTCAATCAATTTCAAAAAGCTTTATTCGATCATTTAAAAAAAAACAATCATAAAAGCACACAAGAAGATATATCATATTACATAACAACTATAAAATTTAAAGCTAAAAAATTCATTACAATCACAAGGAAAGGAGAGGTATCAAGTGGACAATAGCAGCTAATTTTACAAAAAATGATACATTCACAGTTGGGTTGTAAAGTCCAGTTTCAGAATAAAAGTCGCTGTAAAAAAACACCATCCAGTACATCAAGTGCAAATAAAAACCTCATGGAAGTTTTTACAGTGGACACAGAGTATTTTTTTAAAAGCGGTTTAAGGTAGGCAATACGGGGATGCAGATACAAAGGACAAATAAGCAAAAAGTGCACAGTGCTCTGCTTCGAAGTCTCGTCACATGGACAGGGAATTGACGTATGCTTTTTTGTCAGGGGGAAAGCCACCAGATTATGAACAATACCTAATCTTAGTCTGGTAAGGACAAACTGGTGAGATTGCTTAGTGACCACTTTTAAATACTTCGAAAAGCCATATCATGTCAGGTTATTAGAATAATAAAATTGGTGTGTTACAAACAGGCAGCTGGCTTCACTACGCAATTTTGCTTTAACCCCCAGATAAACATGTTTAACCTCCTGTTTTGAAATATCAGTGGCGCAAGCTGTGTCCGCAAAAACATCCATATCAAACAACTCTCTATATGATGTAATAACATTTTTAAGCCATGGGATCAGACTATATTTATCCAGGCGGAGGCAAACATTAATGATTCTCCTAGTGAAACCAGTTTCATCCTTGGCCCAGATAGATCTCCAGGCCAATAATGGTCTCAATCCTATTAGATCAGTCAAAAATTCCAACCCAACTTCTTGATGGACCAGCTCATTAGAGGCTGAGGTTGGGAGACAGAGAAGCCTCTTTAAAAAGTCATTTTCCGCCACTTGCAAATCCCCATGGCGACAGTGTCCCCAGACACCCGAACCATAGAGTGCCACTGGAGCACATCTATGTCGGTATACATACAACATGTCATAAATACGACGGCTTCCTATTTTAGAGGCAAATTTAAAAACACCAGAAGCACCCTTGCCCATCTTAGCCTTAATATTAAGTATCTCCTGTGCCCACGTGCCATTACTACTAAAAGCAATGCCTAAGTAACAGAATTTGTCCACCACTTCGATTTTTTGATCCTCAAACTGGAATGATCTTAACTTCTTTACCTTCTTCCCACAAGCCATGATAAACGTTTTCGAGTTGTTAATTTTTAATTTCCTCCCCTTGATAAAATCAAAAAAACTGTCCATTAATCTCTGCAGACCAACCGGTGTTCTAGATAATAGGACTGTATCGTCTGCGTAAAGCAGTACGGGGATAGCTTGGCCCTCAACACGCGGTGCATCAGCATTAACCAATTTCAGCTCGGAATCCATGGCATTAATAAAAAGGGAAAAAAGAAGTGGGGCAAGGACACAGCCTTGCCTAATACCTGATTTGACCTTGATGTTATTGGTACATTCCCCCGCTTGGCCAAATCGAATCTGGGCCGACAACTTACTGTACAATCTAGCCAAAAAATAAATAATTGCAGCAGGGGCGCCCAGATCTAATAGTGTGGTCCACAATAGAGCATGGTCCACCAGATCGAATGCACTGATAAGTTCCGCGAAACAGAGGAATAGCGAGCCTTGCTTGGCGCGGGTGTATTTACCAATAATTAGATCTAAATTAATACACTGCTCAATGGTACCGAGGCCCTTGCGGAACCCGAATTGGGAATCTGCAAGGATACCATTGGCCTCTGCCCACTCCTCCAATCGCAACAAGAGCACCCTGCTCATTATTTTCAGAGATGAGTCTAGAAGGGAGATAGGGCCATAGTTCTTAGCCTCGCCTCTATCTCCCTTCTTGTAAATTGGTACAATTATGGACTCGCCTCAAGTTGATGGTGTGCATTCCTTTACCGCTGCATTGAAGACTTGGGTCAAATGAGGGCCCCATAACAGTACATCAGCTTTATACAGGTCGACCGGCACCCTGTCAGGTCCAGGGGCCTTCCCTCCCTTGCTATTCCGGATAGCATTATCTATCTCTAATGTTGTAATATATAGTGGTACATTTTGGCCAGGGCCTACAGCCCTAGAACATATGGAATCTACCCCGCCCGGGTTAAAAATACCAGTGAAGTACAGAACCCAGCTTTCCTCACTGACCTGGGCAGATAATACAGGGAATTCCTCTTTCTGAAGGAAGGGGCTATTTACAGTATTCCAGAAAAGCTTACTGTCCCGGAGCTCTGCCGCTTTCGAGAGATTGTCCCAAGCTTCCTCCCTTAACTCTTGCTTCCTGCGTTTCAGATGGTTTTTATAGGTTGCCCTAAGAGATTTAACAACTTCCCTATCACTAGGGTAGCTTGAGAGGGCTTTCTTTAATTGTCTTAAGGACTTCGTGCAGGTCCCGTCGAACCAGCCTACAGTCACCCTAGTACTACTGGCCTCGGTGATAGTTAAAGTCCTTTTAATTATTTCATTTAGTTTCTCAAAATCGGCAAGAATACATGAAGCGCCTGTATTAACATCTAGGCAGCGCTGCAACTCCTGGAGACTAGCTGCCACGATTTTAATCAGCAACTTCTCTGAGTTATCCCCGCACCATTTAATCCTGATGCCATTCTGTCTACAGGGAATTATTTTGGCCACAGTCCTTCGAGCGGCTTGAGCCTTCCTCCCCCAAATTGACGTAAACATAGTAATGCCATTATGGTCACTAAGAGCCAAATCGACAATTTCCGGGATAGCACAGAGAAAGCTGATGTTTACAGAGACCAACAGATAGTCAATGACAGAAGCTGCATTCATCCCTACAAAGGTAGGAACAGGGTTACCCTCACTATCATTTGTCGGCTGATGAATGAACAAATCTAGTTTGAGCATAAGTGTATTAAGAGACTCTCCATATGGGGTATGAACAAAGTGGGCCCGCTCCTCCCCTCTTGCCCCATCAAAACCGCAAACATTCATAAAAGAGAAGGGGCACATAAATATATTGAAATCCCCCCCGACCCCCCCCCCCCCCCCCCCGCCCCCCCAATGATATCAAAGGGGACATGGTTGGCCCTGCAAATTTTATCAACTGCAGTCTTGAGTTCATTAACTACTGAGGAGCTAGAGGAGTCAAACACATTATTATAGTTGTTAATTAGCACGATGTTTCGACCCTCACTTTGCTGCAACCAGAGTACTTGTGAATGGAATCCAATGGTGGTATGGGATTTAACTCGAACCGGAAAGTTCACAGACAGTAAAATCACCAGCCCACCTTTGGCCCTGCCCATGGTTGATTCCTGCGCCAAACAATTATAAGACACATATCCATCAAAATGTATCTCTACCGTAGACCACGTCTCTTGGAGGCAGAGTATGTCGTAATTAATAACAGACTCCCTCCAACCAAGAGTCTCTTCCTTTTTTCACCAACCAGCAATATTCCAGCTCACTAGTTTATACCCAGTACCATGATGGCTATCCTCTACTCCTATAGGCTCCCCAGGGGACATAAAAGGGGGTACATTTTGTGATTGGGCCTCTGAACTATAGGATCGTTTATCACAGCTTGTCCTTGATTGGACTATTGACGTTAGTGAATGCTCCACAAGGTCATCACACAAGGGGGTAATAGAGGCCAACTGGTAATTTATCCCCGGTTGAACTACAGCAGTTGGCAGATCCTCCACAGGGTCATACTCTGATAGGTCAATACTACCCTCCAGTACTTCTTTATTCAAATCAGGGGTTCCTCCCATGGATGACAACTGGGCAACAGGAGGTAGTCAGTCTACTGCATCGAGACAACTAAAACGATTATAATTGCAAAAGGGAACGCGGGTTGGCATAGGGGCTGTTCTGCCATCAAATCTTCTGTTTCTTCCCCTACGGTCAACCATTGTCCAATCATTCGTGCCTCTTCCGTAGGCCATGCAGTTAGAGGGGAAAACGAAGGACAATGGCAGAGTCTGGATGGTGGAGGCAAATGACCTATTAAAACCAGCACAAATGTGGGAGACAGTTCGGGGGTCTCTAAAATTAAATGTTATGCAGTCCCCATTTATAGTCTTAGCTGTCTTACCCAACCAGGGCAACCTTCTTACCATTATAATTTCACTAGATAAGTGAGCCGGCAAGGGTCTATTCCAGTTTAACCATCTAACAACCTTGTTTTTTAGTGAGATAAAAGATTCTCCTTTCCCCTCTTCTAGAGCAGGAGCGCCCACCAAAACCACCATAAAACGGTTAGCTTCGGGTGGGAGGTCTGGTAATCAGGGTCTTTTAACTCTACATTCTTTTACTAACGCTGGCGGTGCAAGATTACAGTCATCAGCATTCCCCTGGTTAACACTACCACTGGACAAGGGTGCAGGAGTCTGCTTAAGGGGTCCCTGCTGTACAGGATTAGAGCCTGGTAAGCCAGGCGGTCTATTATTGGAAATGGGAGCTCCACCATCTACAGAAGATATTGTCCCCCCAGTCTGGCATGCAGGGATTAAGCCTACGCCCGGCTTGTTGGCCATACTTGAGTTTGCTAATAAAGCAGATGTAACTTTCTCAATATTTGCCAATCTAAGTTCAATTTGTTCCATTTTAGCTTCTAAGGGGAATAAAATAGATTTAAATACCACCCTCAGGCTTTCAATTGACAAGTCGTTGCCGGGCTGGGTCAGCGAATGGGTAACAGAGGGGGCATAGTTAAATGAACCAACCCACTTGCAGATTCTTTTAGCCCCTCCATTAGCTTGGCTGAAAAAATTGCTATCACTCTGTTGCTTTGTTATTTTAGCTTTACTCCCATCTTTCTTATTATAAGCTTGTTTCCTTTTAGGGATAGCCCCTTCTTTGGTCCCTTGAGGCAGGGTGTTATTGATGGTATCCCCGGGGTCAGACGGTGTAATTACACGGTTATCAAGGATTAGGTTAATTTCGGGGAAAATTTTGTTAACTACAATGTCCAAGTCCTGCGAATCATGCTCCTCCATTCCAGAAATAATGTCTTGCTCTGCTATACAAGACACTGTAATGGCGGTATCCAGATTCCTACCTGGCGTTTTGGCATTAGCAATTGCTCCCAGGGAGGATGTTTTATTTACTGTAATTTCCTGTGACAAACGTTTTTCCAATACAGAGATTTCAGTTTCAATTAGGGAGTTGGCTCTAATTAAGAATTTTTCCATACCTCCTACAATTGAGCCTCCAACATTTGATGACTTGCTTCTCAGTTCGCGCCCAGACATGGTTCAAAAATTAGTGGTAGGTTTACAATGTCTGAGGCAAGAGGGGGGGCCCGGTCTGGTCCTGACCGGTCAGGAACGGGCAGAAACGGGCACGCCCTTGGGCCAGGCTTGGCCCGGCGCCGTCACGCCCACGTCCCTCATGCGCGGTATTGGGAGGAGTTAAATAGGAGGCGGGGCGGGAAGAGTCTGCAGGTGCGGCCAGTTGGACGCCGCAATCTCCACTGGGACTCGCAGTCCCGCTCTGTGTCCAGGTAATCACCCCCAATGTACTGGTCCGGGCTCGGTTAGGCTGCAGGGAAACACTCCAAACACTCGGACACCTTTCTCCTTTGTCCTCGACTTCGAGCGGCTCCCACGGAGCAGGGGCCGCGAGTCGTAATGAGGAACTGGGAGGCGGGGAGGGAAGAGTCTACAGGTGCGGCCAGTTGGACGCCGCAGTCTCCACTGGGACTCGCAGTCCTGCTCTGTGTCCAGGTAATCACCCCCAATGCACTGGTCTGGGCTTGGTTAGGCTGCAGGGAAACACTCCAAACACTCGGACACCTTTCTCCTTTGTCCTTGACTTTTAGCGGCTCTCGCGGAGCGGGGGCCGCGAGTCGTAATGAGGACCTGGGAGGCGGGGCGGGAAGAGTCTACAGGTGCGGCCAGTTGGACGCCGCAGTCTCCACTGGGACTCGCAGTCCTGCTTTGTGTCCAGGTAATCACCCCCAATGCACTGGTCTGGGCTTGGTTAGGCTGCAGGGAAACACTCCAAACACTCGGACACCTTTCTCCTTTGTCCTTGACTTTTAGCGGCTCTCGCGGAGCGGGGGCTGCGAGTCGTAATGAGGACCTGGGAGGCGGGGCGGGAAGAGTCTACAGGTGCGGCCAGTTGGACGCCGCAATCTCCACTGGGACTCGCAGTCCCGCTCTGTGTCCAGGTAATCACCCCCAATGCACTGGTCCGGGCTCGGTTAGGCTGCAGGGAAACACTCCAAACACTCGGACACCTTTCTCCTTTGTCCTCGACTTCAAATTATAAAACTTGAGCCAACACCTGCAAAGTGTTTGCCACTCATTGAGTAGATTAGGAGCTGGATGAAATCTTGTATTTCTGTCAAACATTTCTGCATCCCATTTAGTTCTTCTGATCTTCATGGTCATGTGGTATTCAGTGTTTCCCCAGTCATCTAAATCTGAGCACTCCAAGACTGCAGTCTCTCCAGATTGTGGCACCGCATGAAAAACCTTTTACTATCCCCTTCGAGGCTATTAACGAGCTGGGCTCGTCATCGCGCTTACCTGTCGTGCGCGGATGACAAGGCCAGCTCGTCACGTAACGCGGTAATTTCAAATCTGCCGCGCACAGCGGGAAAAGCCGCCGCAGCGATGCGGTTAAAATTTAATGCAAACAGTTGTCCTTCGTTGATATGATGAGTAACGGGAATTAGTAATGAAATAGCTGCAATAAAAATATTTGCTTTTTCTCCAGATAAATGTACAGCCTTTTGGAGATAGTCAATTTGACATTAACTACCGTATTCATAGCCACAAAGGGCCACATTGTGTTTTATTTTATCAAGTAAACGAAATTAATGGTTTGTGTTGATAACTATCAGTTTGAACAGTGGTGGGTTTTCTCTACCAGGTGCATGAGAAGCTTTCCTCTGAACTGGGGCAAACCCAACATAAGTTAAAGTCCACCCTGGACAAGCTCCACCAGCTGGAGGCCGAGAAGAAAATCTTCACCAATCAGGTGACCGCACTTGAAGCAGAGAGGGCCCAGCTTCTAGGAGAGAAGGAAGTGCTGATGTCTGTGGTTGAAGGAGACGAGCCAGGCCCGGGGGACAACACGGAGTCACTGACGAAGCGCTGCGAGGAACTGAGGTACAAGGGAAAGAGTGGGATCGGAGCTGGAGGGAGGACTTGCGATCTGGATTTACACCTTGTTGTCTTGATATCAACCCTCTTTGACCGATAAATGGATCTCTAAACACAGGCCATTGTCAGTGACTAAAACCACAACAGAGCTGCACCAAGTAATGCTTGTCATTTGTAGTATATTAATGCCACTTATTGTGATGTGCATTGACTTTTAAAAATCTGCCTGGCTTACATTAACTAAGGTCTTATAGTCTGCTGCAGGAGGGGGGCTGAGATGTTGGGAATATCTTCCTTCTGCCTCTCAGTTCCTAAAGATTCAGAAGATATTCTGTATTGGGTTCAAACCTATTTGTTTCTAGGAGATCAAGAGAACCTCCTGTAATCTCTAAAGGATCTGTGATGATAACAAAGTTAAGAAATCCGGCTCAAAATAGGACCTGGTGAAGTAAAAGGATCCAATTAAAGTTGCCATTTACAAAAGAGAATTGTACGGCATAAAGCAGAGAACACAGATCCAATGATGCTCAACATATCATGTAGAATATGGCAGACAGACATCAGTGTAGCACGACCAAGAAAGAAAAAATCTGCGATTAACCAAGACCCCGGACCCCAGTGGGACTGCGAGGACCAGCAGGGAGCGCGGTGTTCAATCTCCCGCAGCTGGTCCCCTTCCAGCCTCCACCTCCGCTTATTTAATTGGCCCTGCCAAGGCGCACACGGGACGCGCGCGGGTCGGAGCACGGGGCGAAGCCCGAGCCAAGGGCGGGCCCGTTTTTGCCCGTGCGTGACCAGGTAAGGCCGGACCGGGCCCTCCCTCTTGGCCTGCTGTATCTCTACCTCACCGGGAATATCGTGGATAATGTTTGCCCGTGAACTAAGGAGCAATGCTCTTTTTCTTAATGCTCAAGAACAAAACCTAAACAAATTGCAGTCGGTTCAAAATGCGGCAGCAAGGATCCTTCTTGGCATCCCTAAACGACATGCAACCTCCCTGGCTACGAGTCAGAAGCAGAATTAAATTCAAGGCACTCTGTATCGCCTATAAGGCCATACACGAGAATGGGCCTCGTTTCCTCAGAGACGCCTTCAGGATCTATGCCCCCAAAAGACAGCTGCGATCAGCTTCTACCTGCGCACTTCCTGTTTCCCGTACTAGAACTTACTTATACCTGGGGAGACAGACACTTTTTGGTGGCAACCCCCAGACTCTGGAACTCCCTGCCCACAGCCATTAAAACTTGTCCCACGCTCATGGCCTTCCGCAGATCCTTGAAAACCAGGTTATTTGTTCAATAACTCCACCAGCTAGCTTCTGTCCCATAAAGTATTAAATGCGCTGAGACACCTCCGGGTATTTGCCGCGCAATACAAATCTCGAAAATAAATAAATAAATAAATAAATAAACCCTGGCAGGAGGTCCCGTGGTGGGAGGTATGGAAAAGTTTTTAATCAGAGCAAACTCTTTAATAGACACTGAAATTTCCGCCCTGGAAAAACGTCTTTCACAGGAAATTCTTGTAGCCAAAAGGTCATCCCTGCGAGCCATTGCAGATGCTAGAACTCCTGATAGGAACCAGGATACAGCGACACCGGTATCCCGTATAATTGACCTAGAGGCTCCAACTGAAGTAGAGTAGCATGATACGCAGGGCTTGGACATTTTGGTCAATGAAATTCTGCCTGAAATTGACTCGATACTTGATAATCATGTGTCTACTCCTATTGTTCCCGCAATTAGTACTATGAACCAAGGTATTAAAGAAGGTGCTATTCCTAAAAGGAAACGAACATATAATAAAAAAGATGAGAGTAGGGCCAAAATAGCTAAACGACAGAGCAGTACCAATTTAACAACTAGGTCTACGAGTGGACCAAAAGATTCCGCAACCGGGACGGTTGACTTAATTATGCCGGTCCCTGTTATCATTCCGCAGACCCAGTATGGCTCTGAGCTGACTATCGAAATTCTGGGCACCCTACTTAAAACTCTTTTACACCCCCTAGAAGCTAAAATGGATCAAATTGAACTCAGGCTTACTAACATTGAAAAAATTACATCCAACTTAGCAGTCTCCCCAATTTCAGCGAATAAGCAGGGTGTAGCCACGAAACCTCTGAGCCAAATAGGGAGGAAGTCTTCTACCCTAGATTGTTCACAGCCCACTGACGATTTTATCTCATCTAGCCAATCAGGCACTAACTTAGTCCGCCAGGCCCTACCAAAGCAGATTGCGGATCCCCTCCCTAGTAGAAATGACATCCCTCATAATAGTGGAGTAGATACCCGTAAACTTGTTCCACCAGTACTAGTGCAGGAATGTAGAGTTACAAAACCCCGCTTACCTGACCTGCCACCCGAAGCTAACCATTTTATGGTCGTCTTGGCAGGCGTCCCAGTCTTAGAAGAGGAGGAAAATGAATCTTTTAGCTCATTAAAAAGTGAGGTTGTCAAATGGCTTAACTGGAATAGACCACTGCCAGCACATCTATCTAGCGAGATTGTCATGCTAAGAAGGTTACCTTGGTTGGGAAAGACAGCAAAAACAATAAACGGGGACTGCATAAAGATTAATTTTAGGGGCCCTCGAACTGTCTCCCACATATGCGCTGGTTTTAATAGGTCATTTGACTCTACAATTCAGACATTGCCTCTGTCCTTTTTTTACCCCCCTAGTGGTATGGTCTATGGGAGATGTAATGATGACTGGACAAGGGTTAATCGTAGAGGTAGAAGTAGGAGATACACTGGTAGATTTGGTCCCAATCCCACCTGACCCCTTCTGCGACTTTAATCGTTTCAGCTGTCTTGACAGAGTAGACTGACTGCCCCCTGCTAACCAGTTGTTAAATGAGGGCGGGAAACCTGAGGGGAAGAAAGTATCTTTCGTGGAGTTTATTGATCAATCTGGGCATGATCCAATAGTGTCGGCTAAAGGCGTTAGCCTCTCCAGGGCATATTCTACAGCAGACCTCTGCTCCGAATTTATGTGATATACAAACCCAGAAGCAAGATGTTATAACAATAGCGGAGTGCTCTTATCTTCCCCCGGAAGATGTTCCAGGATTGGGCATTGGACCTCTAGGTATTGGGTATAAACTTGCAAGCTGGAATATTGCTGGCTGGCGTAAAAAGGAAGATTCCCTTGGCTGGCGGGAGCTTGTTAATACTTATGATATTCTCTGTTTGCAAGAGACGTGGTCTATGGAACCAATAACCTTTGATGGGTATGTCTCCTATAACCGCCCTGCACAGAGTGTAAACATGGGCAGGGCTAAAGGGGGGCTTTTGATTTTACTTTCTGTAAAATTCCCGGTACAAGTTAAATCCTTTATCAAAATTGGGTTTCATTCACAAGTACTCTGGTTGCAACATACTGGGGGCCGGAATGTTTTATTGATCAACCATTATAACAATGTCTTCGACTCCTCCAGTAGTTGATGAACTTGAGTCTGCCTTGGTTAATTTATGTGATGCCAACCTCAATCCTTTCGACATTATTTGGGGGGGGGGGGTTAATATTTCTTTGTGCCCCTTCTCTTTCACGAATGTGTGCGGATTTGACGGAGTTAGAGGGGAGGATTGTGCTCATTTTACACACACACCGCACGGAGAGTCACTTAATTCACTCCTGCTTAAATTTGATGTGGTAATATATCAGCCTGCAAAAGATAGCGAGGGTAACCCCATCCCGACTTTTACTGGTAGGAACTCAGCCACTGTCATCGATCATGTGTTAATTACTGAGAATATTAGTATTTCCTGTGATGTCCCGATTATTCTAGACCTGGCCTACAGCGACCATAATTGTATCACCATGTCCATTTTCATTTGGGGACGGAAGGACCAAGTTCTTAGAAGGACTGTTGCTGATATAGCTCCTAGTAGGCCAAATGGTTTTAGGATTAAGTGGTGCAGCGACAATTCAGAGCGGCTGCAGAGTTGTTTAGATGTCAATGCAGGCACTGTATGCATTCTTGCTAGTTTTAAGAAGATTAACGAGCCAATCAAAAAGATATTAACAACTGCCAAGGCCAGTAGAAAGAGGGAAAATATAGGGTGGTTTGATGGAGTCTGTACCAAGTCCCTACAAGATTTAAAGAAAGCACTAACAAGTAGCACAAGGGACAAGGGAGCTATCACAGTTCTCAGGGCAAACTATAAAAACCACTTGAAACGTAGGCTACGTGAAGAAGCCTGGGACAACCTTTCCAAGGCGGCTGAGCTTCCTGATAGTAAGCTCTTTTGGGATACTGTGAATAGCCCCTTTCTTAAAAAGGAGGAATTCCCTGTTTTAACAGCCCAGGTTAGCGAGGAAAGTTGGGTCCTGCATTTCTCTGGCATTTTTAACACAGGGGTGATGCTGTCCCATACCCTGGGTCTGAAGCCTGTAGCCAAATACTACCCCTAGATATTACAGTCATCGAGGTGGAGAAAGCCATATGTAATAGCAAGGGAGGGAAGGCCCCGGGGCCAGACGGGGTGCCCGTTGACTTGTACAAAGCTGATTTAATGCTATGGGCTCCCTTTTTGACTAAAGTTTTTAATGCGGCAGTTATGGAAAGTATCCCCTCTACCTGGGGTGAGTCTAAAATTATCCCTATATATAAGAAGGGAGATAGATGCGAGGCCAAGAACTATCGTCCTATCTCCCTTCTAGACTCCTCCCTGAAAATAATGAGTAGGGTACTTTTGGGGCGTCTGGAGGAGTGGGCTGAGGAAAATGGTATCCTAGCAGATTCCCAATATGGGTTATGTATGGGCCTCGGTACTATTGAACAGTGCATTAATCTGGACCTGATTATAGGCAAATACACACGGGCCAAGCGTGGTTCGTTGTTTCTTTGCTTTGCGGACCTGTCTAGCGCATTCGACCTGGTGGACCATGAGCTACTGTGGTCTACACTATTAGAACTGGGGACCCAATTGCCATCATCAACTTTTTGGCCAGATTGTATTCCAAATTATCAGCCCGGATTCGATTTGGCCAAGCGGGGGAATGCACCAATGACATTAAGGTAAAATCAGGTATCAGACAAGGATGTGTTCTTGCCCCACTCCTTTTCTCCCGTTTTATTAATGCCATTGACTCTGAGCTGAAATCTGTTAATTCTGATGCACCTCTAGTTGAGGGCCATGCGACCCCCGTGCTGATTTATGCAGACGATACGGTCCTCCTTTCCAGAACTCCTATCGGTCTGCAGAGACTAATGGACAGATTTTCAGACTTCATCAGGGTGAGGAAACTAAGGATTAATAATTCTAAAACATGTATTATGGCGTGCGGGAAAAGGGTCAGGAAATTACGAACATTCCAGATTGCAGACCAGAAAATCCAAGTGGTCGATAGGTTTTGCTATCTTGGCATCACTTCCCATAGCAACGGCATGTGGGCTCAGGAAATATCTAATGATATGGCCAAGATGGGCAAAAGTGCCTTTGGCATCTTCAAATTTGCCTCCAAATTATGAAGAAGACGTATAAGTGATATGTTGCACGTCTATCGCAATAGATGTGCCCCAGTAGCACTTTATGGTTCAGGTGTCTGGGGCCACTGCCGACACGGGGATCTGCAAGTTGAGGAAAATAGTTTCTTAAAGAGATTTCTCTGTCTCCCAACATCTGCCCCTACTGGGTTCGTACACCAGGAAGTTGGGTTGGTCTTTTTGACAGACCTTATTGGCTTAAGACCGCTAATGGCCTGGCGATCGATTTGGGCCAAGGAAGAAACTGGTTTTACCAGGAGAATTATCAATGATTGCCTTCGCCTAGACAATTGTAAATAGATCCCATGGCTTAATTATGTTATAACTTCATTCAGAGACATATTTGACCTGGATGTCTCGGCAGACCCCGCTAGCGCAACTGATATCTCCAAAAAGTAACTTAAAAATATTTATTTGGAGGCTAAAGCTATATTGCATAGTGAGGCCACTAGTAAGCTCACAACCCATCAATTTTACTATTCTTACAATCTGAATAGCCCTGGCTTTTCAAAATATCTGAAAGGGGTTACCAAGCAAGCCCACCAGTTTGTCCTTACCAGGTTAAGACTAGGTATCGTACACAAACTGGTGGCCTTCCCCACGATAAAAAAGCACCCATCTATCCGCTGCCCATGTGATGGAATTTCAAAGCAGAGCACTGAGCACTTTTTACTTATTTGTCCTTTGTATTTGCACCTCCGCATTGCCTATCTTAAGCCGCTTTTCAAAAAGTATTTTGTGTTTAATACCAAAACTGCTATGAGGCTTTTATTTGCACTTGACGATCGGGATGTGTGTTTTTTTACAGCTGTTTTTATTCTGAAATCTATGTCCGCCAGGAAAAGTATGGTCTTTGACACCTATTGAATAATTGTTAGACCTGATCTTTGATATATTAACTATGTTCCCCTTTGCTAATATTTGCAAATGCTGTGATGTATTTTATGTGCTTTTATGATTGTTTTTTAAATGATCGAATAAAGCTTTTGAAATGAAAATGAGACACTTTAGAGCTAAGTGCCCGGAAATTAAAGTTCATGATTTGACAAAGTTTCTAAATTATCGGGGGATTTGAGCATCACATCTGAATGAAGACAATTTGGGTAGTGGCATAAAGGTAGTGGCTTAACCACATGGCTGCTAGGCGTTTTCCCATCCTGCGCTAAAATATCTAAAACACCATAAATCACGACGAGCTGGCCTTGTCATCCGCGCACGGCAGGTAAGCACCATGACGAGCCCAGCTCGTCATTAGCTTCGAAGGGGTTAAAGTGCCTTATATGTTATAGGAGAAACTCATGAAAAGTTGTTAAGCAGATATTGACTTTATGAAGACATCTCAGTCTAGAGTTAATATCCATAAAATCGTGACAGAAAAGCTTTAGTTTTCTTTAGTGATATTTTTCCTACAGCGAAGGTTTAGATAGCATGGAGATCGCCATGCTATGTTCAACTTTTGCTGTGTGCACCATTAGCCTACATTGTGGCATTAGGGAGCATTAACACATAAAAAGAAAAAGAACTCTAAAGAAGAATAAAGCTTTTCTATTACAAATGTATTGTTATTATCACCATATCCACTTTAAACACCGTTTGGTTCAATATTAGGCATGGAACCTATACGCTTGATGTGTACAATCAAAAAACTGACTAAGCTATCCAACTTGAATATTAAAGTCCCCACCCCATAACTTATTGGGACCAAATCAGGGTGACTAGGGCAGGCAAACCCCACTCTCAGTACAGCTTCCATGCAGATGAGTATTCGCAGGGGTTGGCTGGGCAGAGGAGGAGAATACATGGGAGTGGCGAGGGTCAAGTAGAGGTGCCACGTCCTGGATGGGGCAACGGGCAAACATCTGGTCATTAGTATGTGTGGCTATAACAGATGCAGATGTGGGCTTTACCCTTTTATCTCTGCCATTGTGTCGCGTAGAGTCTCTCAGGCGGAGTTGGAGAAGGAGAAGGAGGCCCTGGAAGCCCGCTGCGAGGAGCTGAGAGCGGCGCACCAGCAGAAGCAGGCGGAGATAGCCTCCCAGCTGCAGGATCAGCAGCAGGTGGCCCAGTACTGGAAGGAGAGATGGCAGCAGGCAGCCGTAAGACTGAAGACCAAGGAGGACGAGCTGGAAGAGGCAAACTTGAACTATCCAGAGGCAATGGCCAAGGTACGGCACCAGCTGTGATCGAAGCATGATTACAGCTACTATCACACTCATGACTTGCAAGCTAAACTGAGGAGGCACCAACTCCGAAAGGCAACATGCCCTGTATTCTGACTTCCTTCTTGGATTGACATGGCTGTTTCTTTTCTCTTTCTGTATAGGTTATTTTTTTTTAGATCTTGTGTGCTAGACAGCACATGCAATGTGTTTTTTTTCCATAACTTAATTTTATTGTTGACAGCCGATACAAACCTGATGCAACCAGGAACACCAGTAAAATACAATAATTATCAATAATACTGACATCAACATTTTCAATATTACTATAGCACCATTTATGAAATAGAAATGTTTGAATAAAACTTTTTAAAACAAACCATAGTGCCATATTAAGCTTTCAGAGAAAACATATAGGTCTGGGATACATAGGTCCGAGCCATCCAATTTGAAAGTAAATATAATCAACATCTGGGTCATAACACAATACAATCATCCCAGCAGTTTGTCAATAGCAGAAGCAATGTCTGTTTTGAGACACATTGTGGACTTACCAAGAGCATACAGGGGTTTGGAGCCTGACAATTGCTTACTTTTGATTGGCTTTCCAGACACTCTCATGTACCTGCTTCTTATTCGTGGCCCAGCTTGTCACTCTTATGTTTGACTCTCCCATGGAGCATAGCCACTTTACCAGCTCTTTTGATCGGCTGGCTTCTATGCTTCTTCTGTTGTTTGTTCCCTGTGTTGATACCCCCTCACCCGGTTTAAAAAACAAGTTTGCACGTTTGTTTTTCTTTTTAGTTATTAATCCAACTTAGATCGGTAATCACAAAGAAATATCGTCTGCGTCATTTTGCCGGCGCAGGCATACGTGGTGCGCACACCTACAAAATCATGCGGCCGGCTGTATCAACAGTTTTAAAAGTGAAATCTTTAACCATGCTGCACTGCATTGGGATAGCACAATTTGGCAATCACTGTGTTGAAATGACATTCGTTTTCAAAAATGTTTCCATATGGAAGAGGAAGCATCCATCCACTTCGCCGAAGTCTTGTGCACCCCTTCACTCCTGTTTTCGCACAACCCGTGGGAGGAGAGTTTCACCTACGGTTTGAAGTCTATTGCACTAGAGGCATAGGGGCAGATTTACAACCCCCTTGCGCCACTTTTGCGTCACTTTTAACATGTGAAAAGGGACGCAAAAGTGGCTCCAGGGGCTTGTAAATCTCCCCCATATTACCTTGTCTATTTTTCGTGTGTAGTGAAGGTCTTGGATGAGGATTTGACCTCATAAAGAAAATTCAGAGAGCAAGACCAGGAGAACACTGTACAACCCCAAGAGGTCTGTCTGGCAGCGAAACAATAAGAACCCATCTTTGAAGTCTAAAATTGTGGTGTAGGGTGAGAAAAAATACTCGATTCAGGACGAGGCTCTTAAATTCTGACAAAAGTCTGTTAGGAATTCTGTCCTCTGTGGGACCTGTAAATATTTGTGGGTATTTCATGGACATAATGATATCTATGCTAAGAAACTATTCAGCCGACCCCAGCAACCATGTGCAAGCATTTACACAAGAATGGTGAAATTAGGTGGCAGTAGAAAAGCTTTGTAAATACAGTTTTTATGCTCGCTAATCAGTGTGGTGTGATATTTTGTGACTTTGAAACAATATTAATGCAATTGATTACTTAATTGCATTTCAAACAGTCTACAGGCATTGCAAGCCTGACCCTTGCAGCCTGTAATTCGTTGTCTAGACTGACAGTACTTGGATGATGCCAGAGGTCTCCTCCAACTGTTTTCCAGTATATGGCTACACACTTTACATGATGAGACATCTTTCCCAACTAACACGAGTGGCAACATTCACAGCAGATGTCAAATTTTAAATTACACTAACTTCTACGTTGATCATCTTGTATGTATGTATATGACATTTCTATAGCACACACCTAGACAAAAGTCAGCAGAGTGCTAGGAAAGATAGGTGGTTTGTGGATTGTTCGGGCATTGTTATGGAGTGTCCTTTAAGGACGTGAGTGTTCAACTCCGCCCTTAGTTGGAGCAGCACTGGGGAAGGCCAGGTGGATGTTCTTCCAGATCCTGGGTGCAGAGATGAACAAGCATTTACAATGCAATGGTCTCGGCATTATTAAAGGTAGAGCTATTGGCATTGCTCATGACAATTTTATTTTTTTATTTTTTTTAAATCCTAAATAAATGGCATTGTCATTTACATTGCCAATAGCTTAATCGTTAAATAAATGGCATTGTCATTTACAATGCCAATAGCTTAATCGCTTGCAAACGCATGACCTATTGCATTTACACCCACACAGAGCCACACACACTAAGCCACCCACACAGTCATTCACATAGAGCCACCCACACACACAGTGCCACCTACACAGAGCCACCCTCACACAGAGCCACCCACACATAGAGCCACCTACAAAAAAAGCTATCCAAACAGAGCCACACACACACAGAGCTACACACACACACACACACAGAGCCACACACACACAGAGTCACCCACACACAGAGTCACCCACACACAGAGTCACCCACACACAGTCACCCACACACACATCCACTCACACACACACAGAGCCACTCACATACACAGAGCCATCCACCCACACAGAGCCACCCACACACACACAGAGCCACCCACACACACACACAGAGCCACCCACACACACACAGAGCCACCCACACACACACAGAGCCACCCACACACACACACAGAGCCACCCATACACACACACAGAGCCACCCACTCACACACAGAGCCACCCACTCACACACAGAGCCACCCACCCACACACAGAGCCACCCACCCACACACAGAGCCACCCACCTACACACAGAGTCACCCACCCACACACAGAGTCACCCACCCACACACAGAGTCACCCACACACAGAGTCACCCACACACAGAGTCACCCACACCAAGAGTCACCCACACCAAGAGTCACCCACACCAAGAGTCACCCACACATAGAGTCTCACCTGTAACTGAGTCTGCTTCTTGGAAAGCGGGGAAGAGGTGACCCCTTGATACCGACTCCAGCAGTTGGTGTCCGTAAGGGGCAGATCCCACATTCCTTTCCATGCACTCACACTTCTAACTGCTCCTAAATGTCTGTGGAGGGCATGCCTGGTGGAGGGACGTAGAGGGAAAATGTTGCCTTCCTAGTCGCATTGGCCCTTTCTGAAATGGATTCCTAGTGGTTCCCAGACATTTAACAGCTGCTGACCTATTCACATGTCTACAGTCTGCAAATATGCGCTCTCTCCTTGCTGATACAGAAACTGCAACATTTGGGGACAGACACTGTTGCTGAGGGACTGGTGCCAGCGTAGGGAGACAGGCAGACTCTTACTGGTGTAAGGGCAGACATGGTGTTGGGGCAGACTTCAGTGGTGAGGATGGGCACTGGTGGTGCGAGACCTACACAAGTGTAGGTGGCGACGGATGTATGGGAGGGACATGTATGGAGATAGACACTGGTATGAGGGACAGATACTGGGGGAGGGGTGGACACTAAGCGACAGACACTGGTGAAGTGGAACAGACACTGGCGACAGGAGCCAGACACAAGTGTAGGTGTCGATAGATGTATGGGGAGGGACATGCATTGGGATAGTACTGGTATGAGGGACAGATACTGGTGCTAGGGCAGATATTGGGGGAGGGGTAGACACTAAGCAGCAGACACTGGTGAAGGGGAACAGACACAAACAGACCCTTGTGTAAATGACGACAGATGTACAGGGAGGACATGTATGGGGATAGAGATTGGTATGAGGGAAAGATAACTGGTGTTGGGGGATATATTGGGGAGGGGTGGACACTAAGCGACATACACTGGTGAAGGGGAACTGACACTGGTGAAGGGGAACTGACATTGGTGAAGGGGAACTGACACTGGTGAAGGGGAACTGACACTGGATAAAGGGCAACAGACACCAATGCAATCCCTCGGCTGAGGGTTGTGCACTGATAGAAGTAGTAGAGGGACGGCTGCAAACTGACAGCCTCAATGACAGGAAGGTGGGGAGAATTAATTGCCACAACAACCTGATTGGAGGGCTGCGTTACTAAAACGGTGGGTGCAGTGCCACAATACCCTGGATAGTGAGCTGTATTAGTGTAACGGGCTGTGCACTGACAAATCTCCCTATGTAATGAGCTGTGCAATTACAATCCCTAGGTTGGCGGCCTGTATTAGTTTAACTGGTTGTGCATTGCACACCTTCCTGTGTAACCAGCTGTGCACACAGTCCACTGGATTGAGGCCTGTATTAGTGTAACTGGTTGTGCACTGACACACTTCCCTTTGTAACAAGCTGTTAAATTACATATTTCCCTGGACAGAAGAGTGCATTAGCCTAACTGGTTGTGCTGTGACACACTCTCATGCATGATGACCCGCACAGTGACACAGGCTCTTGCATGGAGGGGTGTATTAGTGTAGCGGGTGTGCAATGACACTCTTCCCTGTGTAACAAGCTGTGCAGTGACACAGTCCCGTGGATGGAAAGCTGCAATAGTTTAACTGGCTGTGCACTTACTGACATACTTCCCTGTGTAACGACCTGTGCAGGCAATAAACAACTTCCTGGGTGGTGAGCGTTGTCAGTGTAACGGGTTGTGCACTGATACACCTGACAGTGTAACGAGCTGTGCTCTCAGTGCCCTGGACGGCGAGCTGTAGTAGTGTACTATGCTGTGCACTGACACACCTGCCTGTATAACAAGCTGTGCACACAGTCACCAGAACTGTGTGCTGTATTAGTGTACTAGGCTGTGCACTGACCCACTTGACTGTGTTACGTGCTGTGCACACAAACCCCTGAAAGGCGAGTTGTATACGTGCAATGATATGTGCACCGACACACCTGGCTGTGTAACAAAGTGTGTATGTAGGCCCCTGGATGGTGAGCTGTGTTCGTGTAATAGGCTGTGCAATGACACACCAGCCTGTGTAACGAGCTGTGCACACAGTTCCCTGGATGGTCAGCTGCGTTAGTGTTATAGGTTGTGCACTGACATACCCGCCTGTGTAATGAGCTATGCACACAGTTCCCTGGACGGTGAGCTGCATTTTGTTGTGTGAAGAACCACTATCAAAACTGAAGGCACACCGCGAACCCGACACCGTGACTTAATGCACGTACATACGATATAAAACTTGCTGCAGGGATTTCTCGAGGGAAGAAACTCGTTACCTGCACATTAATAAAAACGCACTTTTTTTTATCTCCTTGCTGTTCCCACCCATGAGGTGCCGCGAAGGAAAGCGGAGGGAAGGGGGGACGAGCAGAGCAGCTCAGATCTGCCACCGACAGCAGCGCCCCTGCCCTGCCGGACCTCACATCAAGGGCTCCAGCGACTCTTTATCCAGCTGCCGCCCCTCTGGTGGGGGTCTGCAGCTCCCACCCCGCGGACCCCTTTACAGCCAGGGTGAAACCAAGGTGGGGCGGGAGGGGAGACAATTCGAATGACCCACGGAGCACAATGCGCCTCACAGGAATGCTCTCGAGTGTGTCATGAAATGACAAAGGACAACATTGACACTGCGCCGACCACACTGGACGGCCTGATATCGGCGCTAGGGGCGCTCCCATTTCACGCAGCATTGTCGCGGGCAGATAACGCGCCGGTTTATCTCCCGAGCAGAAAGGCCATCTTGAGAGGCCTGTAAGCCCCCAAAGGGCACCGCTAGGGCACCGCTGTTTCAAAGGCGAAATGTCTGGTCTCCGCCTATTGTCCCGGACGGGCTGCATAAGGCACTGCGACAAGAGGCAGCAGCGATAAAGCGCCGAGGTTGGGGGCGCGTGTGTGTGGTGAGGGAGGGGGGTGCCCTGTCTCGCGCCCACTTTTGTTGTGTGAAGAACCACTATCAAAACTGAAGGTACACCGCGAACCCGACACCGTGACTTAATGCACGTACATACGATATAAAACATGCTGCAGGGATTTCTCGAGGGAAGAAACTCATTACCTGCACATTAATAAAAACGCACTTTTTTTTATCTCCTTGCTGTTCCCACCCATGAGGTGCCGCGAAGGAAAGCGGAGGGAAGGGGGGACGAGCAGAGCAGCTCAGAGCAGCTCTGGAAACCACCACCGTCTTTCTCCGAGGCAAAGCAGAAATGCCTCGGAGAAAGCATGGTCATTTTCGCATTTGGGGGCGTGTGTTTTGCTGTTCTGAGTGACAGGCGACGTCACTGTCTAAAGAACAGCAAAATTTACGCCCCCAAATCCGAAAAGGACGGGGCTACATCGGAGTGATGGATCTCTCCCCCAATGGCTAGCTTCCGTTTAGGAAGCCAGCCAATGGGAGAGAGACGAGGAGGGAGGCGGTATTAAGCTGCCACACTAAGAGACAATAATTCTCGGACATCCGGTCTTCGACCGGATATTACCGAGACCTAAAAAGGCCTACTGCTTTGATTTTTCTTTTTTACACTTTTAAGTCTACAGTCAGATGATATCCTGGCTGAAGGTGTGGCGAGGAACATCAACAATGGTGTTCTTGTTTGAAAATACGCAGAGGTTTTGTAAAAGATGCAGCTGGTTTTAAGGATTGTGCAGTCTGGCTAAATAAACCATTGAAGTTCCATCAGGATAAGGGTGATCTGATCATAGTTTACCCGGGCCTGGTTGAAATGTGCTTCAGCATGTACAATGCCCGTAAGGTGTGCCAGTGTGGGATCATAGAGAGATAAATAGATAGATAGGTAGGTAGATAGATAGATACATAGGTAGATAGGCCTCCCAATCATCTATGCAAGATATGACTTCGGTACGTATCTTTTCAGTTTTTCAGGGCACCGATTCATAATTTGGATGGCAAACACAGTTTGACAGCATGTTGGTTGCCCTGATGTAGCTTGTTACACACTCTGTCGTTGGCTTGATCAGCAGCACCTTAAATAAGGTGTTCTAGGCTTATCACATCCTTGCATAGTTGCTTTTGAGAAAAAGGTTGATGCACCTAAGTAGTATGTACTGATGTTTCGATAAAGCTGGCGCTCCTTGTGTGTGATGTTTGCACATTTGTATCTCTGCAGGGTTCAGACTCAAAGAAGCTGGAGGACCAGCTGGAGGCTCTTGAACGAGAGCTGCAGGAAAACCAGTAAGGGCTTATTTTACTGATGCAGAAAAGATCGCTGAAGAATGATCTCATGCATATCTATTTTATGTCTTATAATATGAACACCAGGATCTCTGGATTTTCACACACTCTCTTTAAAGTTTTACTTACACTCAAATTTTCTTTTGAGGGGATGGGTCTTTTCTGGGTTCCCCAAAATTGTAAAACTCTTTTTCGGGAGGAGGGTCGCCACATAGCCCCTAATGCATGTAACTTTAGGCCATCCAGCTCATTTATGCGGTTGTTTTAGTAAATCAAGACCAAAAACCTTTGTTGCTTTGTTGCCACTTGGCGTGGCTCTGTGTGGCTTCATAAATCTGGAGAAGCGCAATGCTGCACAAATTGCTGCATTGCACTACTCTGCCCAGGGCAGGCTTTCCATGGGCATTGCGGTAGGTGTTCCCACGCAACTCCCATGGATTTTGACATATTCCCAGGTTTTCAAGAACTTGCAAACTTGGAAATACGCTAAAATCTTACACCTTCCCAGGGGAGACATAACAAGGAGAAATTCCTTTATTCCTCCTTGTGCATTTTGCAGCACACATAGAGAGTGGAAATGCCTAGGGGAATTGTTTTTGTGCAGGAAAATGTCCCTGCATTGGTGCCAGGCTTCCAAAAGGGCACCAGAATAAGTGAAAGGATAGGAATTACCTATATTCTCTTAAATACAGCGCATTCCTGCCCTTTCCGTATGGCACATGGGTCTGAAAATGTGCAAGTACCTGCATTTCTTGAGGCCAAGGGCTTTTTCAAGGCTAGCAGTGACTAGTAAATAGTAAAAGATCAGGTCCTTTAAGGTTATGAGTCGCTGTGCGTTGGTACTTCATAGATTACAAAAAAACATGTTCAGAGTGGGAATTCTTAAGAAGACAACCTGACTCCATTAAGTGATCTTCATTAAATGGATTGCAAATAAATCAAACTTGAGAGAGCGATGGTCAGGTTCCCATTTAACTCCTGCTGTAATGTCGCATGTAAGGTAGGTTACGGTCTGGCCTGTGTGCCGCTTAAAGGGCGAAATACTTGTTGGCTGTTCATAGGAATTAATAGTTTAGTTTGGAAAATATCTGGTCAAACAATATCAAAATTGTAATATTAATTGGAAATAATCTCTGGAGCAGTTGTACTATCAAAGCAGTTCATTAGTATTTAAAAGTTACTTCATTATTTTTCCCTTCGTCACTTTATTGAAGCTTAACTTGGCTATCTTTTAGGACTTTTGACCTAGGTGGATGCATAAACTAACTTGTTAACGTAAGTTTTGAATTTGGGTCTTACGAGAGTGGGTCCTTTTGACCAATAGCCCTTTATTTTCCGCAGATTACTAGTGTCAGTCAGCATTATCGGAGGACTTTAGATTTGTAAGCATGGTAGTCAATATTCAGCAATTTGTTTTAATATATTCTGAATGTTTGACGCCAGGGAAGATGGTCCAGGGCTGGTCACATCTTAAGGAATTCCCTTCAAAGTTGTTGCAGATCAAAGGTGAGAAAGACAGATGTTTTATAAGAACTGGATCCACAACTGAATGGGAAACTTGGCAAGTTCCTATCTTTAGTAGTATCCAAGCAAAAGATTCTTGCTACCACAACTAGCGTATAACTCTTCATAGGCTCCCAGCAAAAAGACTCTGAACATTTTGTACTTTTAACTTGCGATATTTAAAATATTTTTAACAGTGCATTGATTGAAAAGTCATTTAATCAAAACATTTCAATTGAATGTATTTGTGTAATGGTTTCAATTAATCAAATACAATGACATTTTACTTACTTATAAAGAATTGCCTTCAGGCCTGTGCAGTTCTGGTTGCTCTCTCACCTGAGGACGTTTAGGTAGAGTAGCCCAGAACATCCTACTTTTTAATCTAAGACTTTCATCTGAGAGTACGGTCTGCCAGTCCAATAGGGCTATCCACCTTTCTATTGGACAGTGACACCGCAGAGACCTGTGTCTGTGTCACCGCAAGTCTGCTTTGACACACCTTAGAACCTTGGCCAAGAGGTAGGGTTCCCAAACCAAATATGGTTTCGGGGTGTGCACCCATTTATACACCTCCTTACTATATCATACTTACCAAACTTTAAATACTTTCGTCACAGGTGTTTGTGGGGCTGGCTTATTGTTGTCCTCTTTGGTCCATCTGAACATCTAGCTTTCCTCCAGGGAGATGATGTGTGCTGGTTCTCTGCTGACCCTATAGCTGACCACCGTATTCTTGAAATGTGTCTGTGGCAGGGGCAAGATGAAGGAGCTGCAGGAAGAGAAGGCGGAGATGGAGTCGGAGGTCAGGAGGCTGAAGGTAACTTATCTTCTGGAGCATCACTGCGGCCACTCTCTGAAGGTGAACCCCTTCTGGTGGTCTTTTAAGAGCTACACATCATCACCAGGGCATGTTCTCCTTCATATATATATTGTGTAAAAGGCAGAATGATTAAAACGTGTATGTATATATATATATATATGAACAGGAACTCGCCACACGCCAACTATTTGTTCAATTGGAAAATGACGAAGAGTGGAACCCGATTCTGGTGCCAAAACAAAGGTGCCTTTGATTTTGCAGATTAATGCTCAGCATGCCGCCATGACGCGTTTCGACTGTCTCCACAGTCTTGATCACACACATATATATATATATATACATATATATATATATATATATATATATGTATATATATATATATATGTATATATATATATATATATATATATATATATATGTCCAAAAGGTCGTCGTAGTATACTCTGCTTTCCGCGCAGAACAACGAAGAAAGCGAGACCACAAGATAAGTGCAGTTTCTTAGAGTGATTTATATCGTGCCAAAATTAAAGCCTGCAATTCCGCCATGACGCGTTTCACCTCGAGAGAGGCTTGTTCACATAGAGTGTCATGAACACAAACGAGGGTTTTTAAAGTGCGAATGCATAATTCATTTCACCTGTGCAAGTTGCATTTTTTTAAAAAGTCATAGATAGTGAAGACATACTTCGTTCATTCAAACACGGATAAAGGGCATAGTGCCCGAGGGGTTCCAATGTGCGAAAACGCAATGGTAGAGTATAATCGCTATTATTATAACATTTTGTATAAATATATAGATAGATTTCATTTTATATATATACACATGGTTACAAAAATATATATGTTAATTAAACCATAAATAAATTTCATTTCATATATATACACATGGTTAAAATTTGTTAAACCATAATAATTGAATTCATTGATTATACTTCATATATATACACGAAATTCAGTCAGTATATATAACACATATAGTTTCAGGAACCCTCATTTATCACTTATATTGACACATGGCTTCACTCACAAAAAAAAACGAAAAAAAAAAAAAACACTGTATTTATTATTTGAATGCCTTTATTTACTTAATCAGATATTTTTTAAGTGATATCTGGTAGCATAGTTACACAGTTTCCTGTCTTCATTGCAGGACGGCAGCTCTTCCCTCCGAGGTGAGCTGGAAACCTGCAGGCGTGAGCTGGAGATGGAGAGGAGCCGCGGTGCCACCCTGCAGTACCAGGATCACGTGTCACAGCTTCAGACCTCGGGGGCTGAAGCATTCCCCCCACATCAGGTTAGTCCATGAGCTGCATACATTCCGGGAACAAGCAAGGCACTGCAGCACTACAACGACAGGAGCTTGAACTAACTAGAAGGGAAGTACATTCTACGGTAATCAGACTAAAGATGACAATATAAAGCTTTATAATCGCATATTGTATATAATAACGTGAAAAGTAAACATATTCTATACATCATTTATATACACACCAAGGTAAAATGATACCATGGCTTAAAAACCCAAACGTGTTGTCAGTGAAGTGATTTCCCTCACCAAGACAGTCTTTCATGCAGGCACATTATTTTGTGATAAGGGTACTATGACATTATTTTGTGACAATGGCACTATAACAGTGTTGATGTATCGGCCCCTGGAGGTAAAGCGCGGGAGGTAAAACGCGAGGTAATCATCGGAAAAAGTTCAAATAGACAACAAATATTTAAATGAGCCATGAACGCATGACACAATTCCTTTCTGTTCATAGGATGAGGAAAAATAAACCGATAGCTACTGCCAACTTATTAATACTTCAAATGAACATAAAAGTGTAAAATGGGGCCATTGACTACGTACCGCCCACAGTTATAATGTTAAACTCTGGGAATGGGCTATTTGCGCTATGGAGTAAGGTCGGAGGGGGTGTGTGCGTCTGTAGAAGCCAATGCAAGGGCTGGCGTACCAGTTCATGTTCAGGGGCCTGGTGCCATCCCTAGCCTCATCTTTCAAGGACTGTACTAGTTCATCCAATAGGTGTGCTGTAGGGAATTTTCAATCCCTGCCTCCATTGTAGTGCCATACTCTCGGCCTCAGACCATTGAAGAGTTGATGCCCTCCGGACGGTCAGTGCCAGGTGGCGGCAGCCTTTCACCTCACAACGATGGTTTGTTTTGCAAGAATCACCACTAAAACCTTGGTCACTTCCCTACTGATCTGAGGTCTGTTGTAAAGACTCAGTAACCAGCTCTCCACGGTGAGCAGCTCCAACCACCCCCCACCCTTAATGGCTACCAAACTGTATGTCACCTCTTTCCAGTTTCTACTAATCACTCAATTTAGTGTAATCCTGATGCATATATTTGAATCCGCAGCTGCCATGTCCCATCTGGGACACTCAGAGCTATTGCTGTGGAATATTCTGTTGAGTTTACTGGGCGCGAGAAAGATATTAAATTATGTATACTTAGACCTAGTGTGGTATTATTATTATGCAATTTATACTGCACAAACTAAACCTGAAGGTGTCAAGGCGCCTATCAAAGAAGATCAAAAAGGCAATTTGGACAATTTGGGACAAATTCATAAAGGTACTTGCATGTATTAAAGTTTACTAGTGTGGAGTATCCGCACTCAGGGTGAAATCTGTGCACTACGCATTACTGAGAGTGCACCATGCGGAAATTCTACCTCGAGTGCGGAGGTTTCATCATGAGTGCAGTGAGTCCACCACGAGTGAGGAGACTCTGCACTTGTAACTTTACTACATGTAAGTACCTTTGTGAATCAAGCCCTTAATGTGAGTAAGTCATTGCCCTAGCACATTCTTTGTTGCGATAATTCTCTACCTACGTTTGTCTCCTATTCCCTTCTCAAGTTGTTAAGATCGATCCCGGACTGAATTGCTTTGCTAAGCCATAATGTTAACCATCTGCCATGGTCCATCACATATAAATCTGGAACTGAGGCATGTGTCTGCACTTCAGTGTTCCTAATATTCAACACATCCCTTAAAAGCAGGACTGTCTTTCTCTTCTTTAGGAACTGCCTCTATTGCTCATTTTGTTCTTCCAAAGGGTTAGGCATCATCAAGGAACCTCCCTGACATAAGTTGCCCATCACTGATATGCCCACTTCTTCCTAGTGCTCCAAGACATCCATGCACACAGTACTCTTGTGCCTTGGGATACAGCTTTAGAGTTTCAGTGGGGCTTAAGGGACGGTGTTTGCATTTAGTTTTAGGATTCTTTAGTAACACCTAAGTGCAGCTTTCAACCGGCGAGGAGCATTACACGGGTGAGGAGTTCCCATAACTAAGTTTTTCCAGAAAGACTCGCCAACTGCCGCTACCTAAAATGGGGTTACACAACATATTGTACAAAAGGTACAAAAGGTGAAAATCATTTGTTGACAGTGGTAGAGGGAGATTGATAAAATAATATAGGAGGAGAAGGAACATAAGGAGGATGGCTTTGTCTTTGGGGGATACAGGCAGTATTTTCCAAAAACCTGCCTGTGCTCTACAACGGGTACATCTCATGCTAAGTCGCAATATAGTAGATCAACATCAGAGCAGAAAACTCACACCCCCAGGTAACCAAAAGTTGAGGAGTCCCATGTGATTACTCAGCCCTCCAATGGAACAAACTTGCCTTGGACCAGGTAACCTCCCACCCAAACATCTCCCTAAATTCTTGTAGAGGTCAAACTATCTGCATAGCAGATATCTGAGTACCCTTTACATAAAGCAGCATATCATCAGCATATAATACTATGGCTTGAAGGAAGTCCACCAATGGAACGCCCTGTTGCAAAATATTTGAGTTGCAATGAGGAGCATCTTTTGACAAGTTTTGTGAAATGTATGCAAGTCCCTTAAAACAAATACGCAGCAGCATTAGCATATCTGGTCAAATGTTATTTGCAGGCTCCACCTATTTACTTTTAGTGGAAGTTATGTGGGGACTGGCCCTAGAGTCCAAATGATCTGAAATGTAGTTTCCAGCTTTTGAGCTGTGCCTATTTTGCCCCTTTACACGTTTTCATCTTTCTGCCTTTTACATATTACACATTGCATATATATATATATATATATATATATATATATATATATATATATATATATATATATATATATATATATATATATATATATATATATATATATATATATATATATATATATATATATATATATATATCGCTATTGTCATCGATTCTATCTCCAGGGTGAATAGGAGACAGAGGGCATGCTTCCCCCTGCCTGGGGCTGTTTTGAAAGCCATTTCCGTGGTTGGACACTTGAAGCTGAACTGGTATAAGGCAATTTGACCCAGTGAATAATGTTGGGACCAATGTAACATTTTATAAAACAGCAAACATACGGTACCAACATTGGGAAGGAAACCCCTTCTCAATATCTAATTCTAGGCATGGTGAGTTGGATCAGATGGAAAGGGAAGCTTCTAGGACCCAGTACAGTTGCCTGATATTAAAGGAAGTGCTTCTGTCCAGAATGAATCCATACTGATCTGTCTGAATTAGGCACTGATAGGAGTCACTTGGCTCAGTATTTTGTATTCTGTGTTTAGAATGCCAAGTAGTCTGCAGGACAAGAGCTCTAGGGACTCCCTCCCTCCATAGCGGTCGTGTACAGTGAGGCAAGTCCAGGACCATGTGTTCCGCAAATGTATAATAGAATTGTTTTTGAACCCTTGTTAGCCCTAGGGTTTGCTTGCTACTGTTGTCTTCCCTAAGTTCATGTTCCTCAATTTGTAGTTTGTGTTGGGGTAACCCAGAATAGCAACAAATTCTCCAAGAAGCACTTCATAGCATCTACAAAGTAGTCTGTAGTATTGTCGTTTACCCTTGTACAATGTTAAAAAAAGGTAGTGTGCATCTTCCCTTGGGTGTATACTGTGGAGTTGGGACAAACCACAATAGGGGTTATAAGGGAGCCTGAGTTTTTCTTCCTGATAAGGCAAGACAATAGTCTGCTCACCCTGTCTCTATCTGCATGTGTCTTTGCCAAATAAGTGGTGTAATCTGTGCATCATAGCTGCTCCACCAATGCTGCATGTTTTTCTCTGACTTCAGGACCTCTCACAAGTGATGTTATTAATGAAGGCAGTTTATAACTTTACTAAGGAGTCTTACACCTCCTTCAGCCCTTTTCAATGGATTGAAGGGACTCCACTGTCACCTATATGCACAGCCCTCGGATTACAACTTTAAATGCATCCCATTCATTCTCTGCAAAATATCTCTCAAATGGTTGGAGAGCCTCTTGAAAGGATGAGTCCTCCAGCATGACCTATTGGAGCCTTCACATAGGTATCGAAAAGAGGATCACGCCCTTTCTTCCATACCTATGTGGTGCACTAGTGGATTGTTTTCTGATACTGTCTTGCCCACATATTGACAAGTCCTACAAGAGGTTGTAGTACATCGGAGCAGAGTATTCGATCCAATTCAGGATCTTCAGAGTCATTCAGTTACCAATATGATACTCAGTGTGTCAGAGCTTTTGCTTCCTGTATGGATCGAGTGTGGGATAATGGTGGGTAAAACATGTCTTAAGTTTCCATCCAATACATAATTAAACTTTCCACCAAGTATCCATGGTAAATGTGACTATTTAGAGAAAAGGGGTCAATGTTTTACAAATGTGCAACATTCTGTCCATCATCTTGTGTGTTTTGCTGTTCGCCCTATGTGGTAAGGGTATGCCCAGACGTGGGTCCGGTGCTCACTACGCCACTGGAGTCAAGCTATCCTGGCTGATGACGGCTGATAGCCAGACACCGGTCCTAGGATGTTTGATTCCGGTCTAGGTAAGACATGGCTTGGCAGTTCGGGCTGGACTGTTCCCATGAGGCAGAGTGTCAAGACTGATTTGCATATGGGCATGTCTGAACTGGCAGTGGCGTCACTAGGGTTGGTGTCACCCGGTGCGATTAACTCATGGTGTCACCCCCTCACAACTTACCGTATGGACCTCCTCTGCTCTGAGTCCGTCAGTGGACACAGTTGGCAAATAACGGGACCATACAGAATTCTTAGTAACGTTTGTAAATTTAGGTCCTATATTTACAAACTGGTATATGTGTTCAATGTTCAATTTACTATTTAAGACCAGGGGGGCATTCGTATGTATCTTTAAGCAATACCCTGGCATCCACTGACAAAAAAAAACTGTGCAACACCCGAAAACTCAACCAGTGCAACCGTTTCTACCATTCCAATTCTGGCCACAGCTCAGAGCTGTTAGGTGAACTATGAATGAAAACTGGTCTTCAAACAATCAGATGTACTCAGAGTCTTACATTTGGATAAACGAAGGAATTAGAGTATGGCTTAAGAGGAATACAATGCCACTGTTCGAGGCTGACTGAGATACAAAGACTTTCACACCTTTTAATACAAAGGGCAAAGGTTTTGCAGATAATAGAAATGCGAATGAGAGCAGGATGAAAGGAGAGGTGCAAAGAGGTGCCTAGAGGCCAGCTATCAGTTGTTCTGGCTACTTCCACCTGGCCTGGTGGCTAACGAGGCTGAGATTTGTTTGGGAAGCCAGAGAGAGCAAAAAGGTGGCGTTGGGTGGCAAACTATCCAGTGCTTTCAGCAGGTGCTGTTTTGTTCCATAGGGGAGATCAGCGCACCAGTAAAAATACGAGTTTCTGGACATTTGCAGATAGGAAAGAGGGAGCAAATCCATGACCCATGTCTGACTGGGAATAAACGCAGCCCTTGCGAATGTGTTAATGCCAGCCCCTTACTTCACTGCACGAGGGCAGTAAAACATTGAGGTGAGCCAGTCTGTTCCTCTCCAAAAGAGCTGGGGCGTCCCAGTCATTACTTTTATTTTTTCAAAAGCGGAAGCAAAGCTTTTTATTTACTGCACACTTTCTCAAACATATTGGGGGAAACATACATTTCCAAAAGCAGCTCTGTAGGAGAATGCTTTAATTTACACGTATTTCGGGTCTAGCGCAATAACCAGAAGCATTAAGGGCCCTTATGAGAATGAAAATGTAATGCCTGAAATGAACTGGGTGCTGCTGCCTTGGAGCATAGATCCTGGCTAAGCGCCCCCCCCTGCCACCCCACCCTAAACCCACCGTCCGTTGCTCTATGCAACGTGTGCCCCTGCCCAGCCTCATTGAAATTGAGGCGAAAAAATTTAGCGACGTCAAGAGCAGATCGAGAAACCTCGTGGAAAAAAAAATCCAGTCTCCACCTTGTTAAGAATCCAGGTTCTGCTGTATGCTTTTGCTCTCTCGAGGCTCCGCGCGCGCTTCCTCGGCGCGCACAGAAGGGAGCCACGGGTTCCGTTCCCCTCACCATCACTGTTTGGAATGATTGTCAGGCAGGAGCAGGCGATAACATCAGAGTGACTTTACAGGGGCTGCATACATCGGCACTGCCAGGTCATGCGTTCAAGGATGGACACAGCAGTACAGAAGCATTCTAGTTAATAACCTACCACGTTTACTTTGAGTCACTGTGAAGATTTTTAGATGCAGTTTGAGAGGCACGCAAGAAGAAAAAAACGAACCTCCTACCTCTGGTTTTAGTTACAGACAGCCATAAATGACGTGTAATGGTTAATTGGTCCCTCAACCCCTTTGCCACAGTCCCTGCTGAGAAAATCTGCAAAGACTCTTGCACAGCTGGGCCGCGACACTCCGAGCATAGGAACAGGGCCTCGTGGTGCTTAAGAGACAGTCCGCCCCCTTGCTGCCGCGACACTGGACGTCAATAGACGTGACGTCCACACGTCAATAGACTTGACGTCCAGAGGCCAAGAGGGGTGACGCGCGCCGGCGCACTTAAGCCTGCAGCACTTTTGTTTTGATCGGATATGTTGTTATTTCAGGCCTGTTCCGAGGGCTGCCCCAGTAGGAATGAGTTGCTAAATACCTGGTTGGCGTGCTCGACCTGCACGTAAGGCCGTTCGCCGTCCACCTTGATTGCTCCTTGCAGTTTGTAGACACTAATCCTCCTGATTAAAAAGAGCGGAGGGGAGGCTGCAGAGCGTAACCAGATTGGTGTCACCCCATGTGATGGTGTCACCCAGTGCGGTCCGCACCCCCCGCACCCACCTAGTGACGCCGCTGTGAACTGGGGTGGCGTGGTGAGCCAAATAACGATAGATTAAACCCAGGTCTGTGACTGAGGGTGAATATTTTGCCAATGTGCAACATTCTGTCCATCATTTTGTGTGTTTTGCTGTTCACCCTATGTGGAAAGGGTATGCCCAGACATGGGTCCCGTGCTCACTATGCCACTGGAGTCAACCTATCCTGGCTGATGATGACTGATAGCCAGAAACCGGTCCTAGGATGCTTGATTCCGGTCCAGGGAAGACATGGCTTGGCAGTTCGGCTGGACTGTTCCAATGAGGCACAGGGTTAAGACTGATTTGCATATGGCCGTGTCTGAACTGGGGCGGCGTGGTGAGCAAATGGACTCCTGCCTGCCTTAAACCAATTCACAACTCCTCTATCTGGGGTGGAGAGAAAACCGCCCTACGTCCAAACTATGAAAGTGAACTGGTGCATGATGTGCTCCTGTAGGTCAACATCATTAACCTAAAACAGAAGAGGAAAATGAGGGTTAGTGTGTACGTGTGTCAAAATCTCTGCCCTTGCCCATGATCCCCTATTTACTGTGGACCTATGGGGCAGATTCTATTGCCATCATCTTACCATTTACTAGGCAGCAGCAGGAGAATTCCTACCATGTTAGTCTGTAGCTAAAAGTATAGGATTACATTTAGTACCTCAGACGCATATAAAGTCATCTGCTTTTTGCACTGTAATGGCATTGCTCGTGCAAAAAAACATGCAGCATGAGTCATTTGATTCAGAGTGATTCGCCTGGGTCAGGCTATTCTGTTGATGTAGTGGTACTGCGGCTGCCAGATCTGCCCGTCTAGTCTCTAGCCTGTGCTGCTAATGGAGTTTTGGGCATTATAATATAACTGCCTTTCTGGGGAACCAACAATACAGAAAATGTAGGACTTTGGAAAGATTCCACCTCCTAATCATTTTGTATGAAAAATGTAAATACATAAAATAAAACCATATTATAAATTAAATTTAAATATTCTATATGAAAGTATTTTTAAAAACATAAATAAATATTTAAAAAGTGTTCCTCCGTACCACAAAAACACAGAAAATACAAAAAACTACTACTTTAAGATAAAAACAACAATTCTTCTTGAATATTATTTTAAGAATTAAAAAAAATCATTTTACACACATTAAAACACTGAATACTAAATTACTAAAAAACAGTCAATGTACATAATATTTACAACATGAACACGATAACATATATGATTATTAGTACTTAAATAAATATCATTAACAATTAATCTAAAATATATTGTAAACCCAGTAATAACCCACCTTATTCTCTTGCAAAACCAACCACCAACCCCCTGCTAAAATATAAATTGTCAACAAACATAAACATATTTAAATATACTGCAAAATTAAAAAATAAATAAAAATCAAACAATTCAAGCATAAAACAATGTGCATCATTAATCATCAATTATATCACAAATTAGCAATTAAAATTATTCTGCATTAAGCTACAATTATTTGTACTTAATCAACTTCCCATCATATTCCCCTAATAAAAAACAAAAAAGATTGCTACTGAAATTGACACTACCAACAAAAGTAAAAACATTTCAACATACTGTAAATTGTTGATACTAAAAATGTTATTCAACAATAAAAAAATGAAATAATGTAAAAATACATAATCACATTACATAAATTGCATATAAATTCTCAAAATATAAACTTGAAATGTAAACTTAAATACATAAGCTAACTGGTAAACTATGTAATAATTATTAATCAATTAAATATTTAATTTTCAATAGAGAATGAATTAATAATAAAATTAAGTAATTATAATTTAAATTTCTTCCCACTCTATTCTCCTCCAAACGCAAGAATCTGCTACTACATTATAAATTACTATCTTAAGTAAATAAAATTAAACATTTTAAATCACAAACAATAAAACAAAAGCTTAATATATTACCACCAAAAATTAATATTTTACTTAAAATACAATAAATGAAACAAAAACGATATGTTTTACAAGTATATTTAAGTAAGCAATATGAAAGAAAATTATGTAATTTAAAACCATAATATAGGCCAAGAAAACAATATTTTTGACAACAGTATTATGGGACTTGATATTTCTGTGTTAGGAATATTTTTGACATGGTATTTAAGTATCATAATATTTAAAACTCAATACTTTATAAAGATGTTGAAGAGGTCTTCATCCATGGACACCCTCCTGTAAGAAATAATCAAAATGGGTCAATGTGGATGAAGTCACACATGCTTGGCCTTTCGTTGTGGTAACTTTGCTATTCACCTTATCTAGGCTTTTTTGTATAGCCATAGAATGCATCATATCATGTTATTGATGTGTATGTTATGTTATGTCCACTTGTAGCGTGCACGGATACTCATGAGTGTCCCGGCGCGATGCCTGGGGGGTACAAGAGGGAGTTAACAAACAACAAGGTGGGTCTTGAATTTCCTTTTGAATGTGACAGGATTCTGACTACAACAGCGCTGTATCAAATACCTAGTTGGCAGAAAGATGCCGCTCTAACAGTGCAACCCATTTCTCACACATGTCAATGCCTGCAAAGGCCATAATGATAGAACATTACTTTGCTCAATCGCATCCCAGTGTGAACAGAATCGCACCAGGTCATCTATTCGGCAAAATAGTGCCCCTCTCCAACAGCCTAGCACATTCCTCTGGTCAGAAAGTGGATAACCCTTATAATATATAAATACATATATACATATATGTGTGACCATATATATATATCAGAGGCTTACAGTTCACTCGCCTTGAGAAAAACACATTCCTCAAAATTATTCTTAAAGAAGTTATTCCTGTAAAGGAGGCATGCAAAGTACACAAAAGCACAGTTCTCTTTCTCTAGTCCTGCATCCTTCACCATCTACAATAATTGGCATTTGCAGAATGTTACTTTGTTTTATGATGTCTGCTGGGATTTCAGGACCTACTGTAACATCATTCAATGGATGACCGCTTTAAACCAATCAGGATCATCACTAAACACAAAACTGAGTAGTTATCTCTAACACCAGACACAATAACACCCCACTATAATTTCTATGTCAATAAGCAGCCCAAAAGTGACACACCCAGACTTCGAGTTCGCTCTATGGGTGTCCAAATGGCAGAAATGCTGATAACATAACGTTTCACAAACTAAGGTAAAGTATCTTGCCTATTTAAGATGCTCCATTCTCAATGTGTTGTTACAGGCGTGGTTTATGGGTATGGGTATAATAATATAATATTAATGAAAGCAGATGTATAGAGGGCATGGCTACTTCAATGAAGCATCTCTTTGCAGGACCTTCACTCCAACAAGAGATGCTCATATGGGAAAATTAATAGCATTGGGTTAAAAGCCAAGTTTTTAAACAAATCAAGTTTCTTAAAAGAAGCTTCAGATGGTGCCTGCCGGATATTTAAAGGCAAAGTAGTCCAAGTCTTAGGAGCCAAATGGCCTAAAGAGCTGCATCCAATTCTAACTTTTTGGGACCAGAGCTAACCTGTCATCAGATGATCTTAAATTCCTAACTGGGACATAAGGTTTAATCTAAGACTGAAAGTACCAAGGTGCAATATTTGACAGATCCTTATACCAATAGCAAAGATCTTTAAAGGCAACTCTCTTCTTAACAGGGAACCAGTGCAGTTCTCTCAATCCGGCCACACTAGAGTCGTGCCTGGGAAGTTTCAACAACAGATGCACTGCAGAATTTTGAATGTGCTGTAGTCGATTGAGCCATTTTTTGAAAGCCAAGGTCCAGGGGATCTCAGTAATCCAGACTGGAAATAACCTTGGCTTGAATTTTTGGGCTGACAAAGGTAAAACTCCTAAAATATTCTTAAGGATTTTTAATATTCCAAAACATTTTCCACCTAGAATATTTACTTGATGATCTAAACACGTATAATGTAGCTAGATACAAAGACCTTTTGGTTGTTAGAGGTCCCAGGTCCCCATGCGGTTGACGAAATGTCAGGCTGTTTGCCCAAAAGCAGTACCCCGGTCTTCTTGTTGGTTAACTTTAGACAGTTATTGTCCATCCAGTTTGCTACTTCCAAGAGGCACATATGAAACTGGGAAGCAGCATTTTTACTATTTTGAGAAGGAGTGATAATCAGCGGTGTATCGCCAGTGTATGAAATTATGGTAAAGTTGAAATATTCAATCATATCAGACCAGGGGCGAATATGAACATTAAAAAGAGTCGGACTCAGGGAGTTACTCCTTGGCACAGTGCAAGTGTTTTTGAGTGGAACAGTTTTTGAGAAACCTGAAACGTTCTGCCTTGCAAAAAAAAGTCAACCCATAGCAGAGCCTCGTTGCTGAAATCACTTTTTTTAACAGGGTACTATGAGAAACAGTGTCAAAATCAGCAGTGCTACAGACTCTAAGACGTACCACATCGATTCAGTGGCCAGTTGCAGAGCAGATTCAGTGCTGGAAGATGAACAAAATTCCAACTGAGTACTATGTAGCACATTTTTGCTTTCTGAAAAGTTGGAGAGTTGCTTATTTACATGTTTCTTGGAGATCTTAGAGCAATGAGGTAACAGGGAGATTAGTCGCTAGTTCTCCGGCCTCAGATAATCAGATAATCAGATAATCGAGTAGAGGTTTATTGAATACAGGACTACCATTGCATGTTTCCATCTCTGGAGAACACAGCCCATGGCTAACGAACAATTTAGAATCTCACATAGAACTGGATAAATCACCACGGAACCCTGCTTCAAAATAGATGGAGACACAGGGCCTAAGAGAGAGACAGATTTAACAGAAGAGCATAAAGAACCCATTTCAACCCGCTCGATAACATAACATTTGAAAAGTCCATAGGTGTCGTCAGATGTGTTAAACCAAACCCTCATGCATAGGAAGTCTTTCACATCAGTTGGAAATGAGAATAGATGTTACCTACTTTTTGAGAGAAGAAGATCGAGCAACTTCATTAGGTCATTGCATCTTTCATACAAGGGCGAGATAGCAGAGAAAACTGAAAAGAGTAATGTTAACAACTTAACTATGGAGAACACCTCTCTAGAGATGCTGGTGGCTGACTGAATTTTCGTTGCATAAAATGTGCTGCAGGATTGCTTAATTGAATGATGATAGGCTGTATGACTGAGTCAGTCTTTGTTTTAACATTTAAAAAAATTACATTTAATACATCCTCCAGAATATGAGCGAGATACTCTTCTATTTTATTATTCATTTCTATCCAGTAAAACAAATACCCATTTTACATGTCAGGGCACAAAACAAGATCACTTATACATATTCAATATGTTAATGATTTTCATCATACATTCCCAGACTAGCTCCAATGTCCTGATTTTCAATTTTTTGTGGACTCTCAGCTGCTCACAGATACATTGCCTCGATCACTTTTGACTAAGGTGTCCATAGTGAGAACCCACCCCTTGCATCTGGCAATAAAAACCACATGTACAGTTGTCATTGCAGCAAATACAAATTTTTAATTTGAAATGTAGTCAGTTCAGGGTGATTGGTTTTTGCCAATCAATTCAACGGTGCGATCAACTCTATTTCATATGCAATAAAGAAACTCAGCTTAGTTATCACTTAGGACAACTCCATGCAACGTCTGACAGTTCTTACAGTCTTCTGGCAACCAAGAGAGTATTTTGAATTTCATCAAGCAGAGTTAATATGACTGAGGTTTCTTTGGGTACTTCTATCAATCCCCCGGTTTGTATTGTAGCTCAAGATTTGAATGGTGGTGCATCTATCAGAGGCCAATATTAAGCATTACTCTACATTTCAATTGGAAACTTCTATGGAATTTCCCAAGGCCCTCTCTGAGGTATTATTCTTTGCCCCAGTAGTTGCCAGTTTCTGATCTGTTATTAAATAAATTGAAGAAAATCACGTGGTGTCCCGTAATAACAAGTCTATAGATTGGACTAAGGGTCAATATATAAATGTTATTAAGGATCTCTGAGAAGAGATAACGAAACCTATCTAGGGTTGTTTGTTAAAGGACAAAGGGCTAGAGGTAAGAGGTTCTAGTATTATAAGCTTAGATGTCAACACTTTGGATCACAAAATTTCTTTTAGTCAGAGAATACTAACATTTGATACACAATTCTGGCATGCACTATGTAAATAAAGTTGTTCTCAAAAAGTTGAAAGTAAAATCCATGTACAAATTTTATTATTAGTTTTTCATAAAACATATATTATGACCACAGTTATTTAAAAACATTGAAAAAAGTACATTTGAATTTGCTACTTAAGTCATAAAATGCAAAACATAATCTTTAAAAAAGAATCAAACATTGTCGACGCGGCGTTTCGTTTTTTTCTTATGACAACACCTTCTTCAGGACAGAGTCTTAGAGATAAAAAAAGTTTTGATTTAAATTGAACCCAACAATGGAGTCTTGTTGCCTTAAAGCCCTTTGTATTGTATTTTCGTGGCACAATCAAAAATCAGGGATGACCTCACTTCTTTGTGCGGTATAGAGTTAAAAACATTGAAAAAAGTACATTTGAATTTGCTACTTAAGTCATAAAATGCAAAACATAATCTTTAAAAAAGAATCAAACATTGTCGACGCGGCGTTTCGTTTTTTTCTTATGACAACACCTTCTTCAGGACAGAGTCTTAGAGATAAAAAAAGTTTTGATTTAAATTGAACCCAACAATGGAGTCTTGTTGCCTTAAAGCCCTTTGTATTGTATTTTCGTGGCACAATCAAAAATCAGGGATGACCTCACTTCTTTGTGCGGTATAGAGTTCAATCTCAGCTAGAATTTGGTCGGCCTCCCTGCTCCCTTCACGAACAGCGTCGCCAGGTTCATCTTCATGTGATCAATCGAAGCGAATACAAGAAGGTCTGTGGCTGCAGTGATTCGTGGACTATAAGCAAGAAATACGGTTTTAGAAAATTTCCCCTCGAAAAAACGGTGGCTCCCCTGAACAGTGTGTACAGCAGCATTGAATACTGCTGAAGACAGCTAAAATTATCCTTTACAGCTGCACTGAGAGCCTACAGCCATATACAAGTTAAAAGGGCTTTAAGGCAACAAGACTCCATTGTTGGGTTCAATTTAAATCAAAACTTTTTTATCTCTAAGAATCTGTCCTGAAGAAGGTGTTGTCATAAGAAAAAAACGAAACGCCGCGTCGACAATGTTTGATTCTTTTTTAAAGATTATGTTTTGCATTTTATGACTTAAGTAGCAAATTCAAATGTACTTTTTTCAATGTTTTTAAATAACTGTGGTCATAATATATGTTTTATAAAAAACTAATAATAAAATGTGTATATGGTTTTTACTTTCAACTTTTTGAGAACAACTTTATTTACTTAGTGCATGCCAGAATTGTGTATCAAATGTTAGTATTCTCTGACTAAAAGAAATGTTGTGATCCAAAGTGTTGACATCTAAGCTTATAATACTAGAACCTCTTACCTCTAGCACTTTGTCCTTTAACAAACAAACCTAGATAGGTTTTGTTATCTCGTCTCAGAGATTATTACTAACATTTATATATTGACCCTTAGTCCAATCTATAGACTTGTTATTACGGGACACCACGTGATTTTCTTCTATTCCCCCTGGTCCCAGACAAACCCATAGAGGGGGCCTCCTGATTTTTTCTTACATTAAATAAATTGATACACTTTGCTTAATCAGTAGTAAAATAATTCTTATTAGAACAAGTCACTGGCTTCTCAATGCTTAAATGTGCTAACCCCATTACCTGCATAATCATATTTGTTCATTGTTTGTCGACTAATTAGCTATGTGCCATATTGTGCCCAAGTGGTCTTATGATTCTCAATTGACCTCACTGTCCTGGGGTGATCTTGTTGTACATAAGTTATTTTATTCTACACAATGGTCTTATTTCAACCAATTTATCCTGTTGTACCCAAGCCGTCTTATTGTACCCAAGTGATCCTATTGTGACCAAGTGATTTTAATGGACTCAAGTGATAACATTGTTCCTAAGTGGCCTGTTGAAATCTCTCTTGTAGAGTTTTAATAGCATCTTATACTTTTTTACAGACTATTCCTGGAGCAACTTCAATGGACAAGAACATACCTGGATCCTCTTCGGGAAGGTATGCTGCCTGGTAGCTGGCATTTCATTCAGGATTGTCCACCTTCTCAATGCCATCTGATTTCCCCTTCAAAATGCAAAAGCAGTTTTCTTTTTTCAGTATTGCCCACCTATATTAGATCTATTTCCCCATTGTTATGTTATGTTTATTTGTAGAGAATCATATCACCCAGGTGGGTATCCGGGCACTTTGGGGAGGGGAGAGGTGCTGCCCTAGCTGGGGCCTATTGGAAGAGACAAGTTATCAGGTTCTTCAAGAACTCTAGGAGTGAACTGCTGGTTCTAAATTGAATAGAAGTTTGTTCCAGGCTTTAGGAGCTAGGTACAAAAAGTTGTGGAGCGGGCTCCAGCTCTGGTGATGCACAAATGGAGGCATGCAGACGGCTGGCAGATCAAGGATATCTGGTAGGGATGTGAAAGCTGATGTGGTTGTTCAGGTAGGTGGGACCTAGGTTGTGCAGTGCCTTGTATGTGTGAGTGAATGGTTTGAATTGGGTGCACTTGTGTATGCAGAGTCAGTGGAAGCCCTTGAGGTGAGTGGATGTGTGAGTGCAGGGTTGGAGGTTGAGTGTCATTTGGGCCGCTGTCTTCTGAATGATCTGGAGCCTCTTGGTGAGTTGGGCAGAGATTCTGAAATAGAGTTCATTCAAAAGGGAGGTTCAGAGTGTGAGGCAGTGCTCTAAGAAGCATGGCTCACTCCTAGTGAGTGAGTTTTGAGAGTCATTGTGGTATTTGTTGGGGCGAGGATGTTTTATTTGCTGTTTGATAGAGTGTGCTGATGTAGTAGACCATCAGGGTCATTCCCTCTAGGAATATGCAGTACTGCATCATCAATGAGTGTGTTGTTTATACAACAGAAACACTTGTGTATGTGTATGCCTTTGAACCTCATGTTTATACCAGTGGCTGTGTGGTTTCACACCAAAGGGCTGGTAGTGTAGGCTTCGACGGAAGGGAGGGTATGCTTTCTTGTCCTAGTGGCCCAGAATTGATGGCACTTGAGCCAAGACTGAATTTTCTTGAGGTACTAGTGGAGAGAGAGCTCCATGCCATGCACCACTCCCTCATACTGTGATAGGACACCTTGTCAGTGCCCTAGTGATGTCTTTGGTCAGTGGATAAATGAAGAGACAGTATTCTAGCATGGTAGATTATTGAAGAAACTCTGGAAAATGTTTGGTGAAGGGTACACAAAGTGCCTAGTAACACTCCAGGGGTGAATCTGCCCTACCTCTGACATGAGCTCTCTCAAGAAGCCCCACAATGGAAGTCATGCTGTTCGTTGTTGTGGTTAGATAGGAACTACCAATGTATTGTTATCAAATGTTACTACACCTGTCCTTTCGCCGCTAGAGTACTTCAATGTTTTGAGCAACCTGTTATTTAGAGAGACTGATGAATGATAAAGTAAAGATAGGCTTGTGGTTCTGTGCTACACCTTTCACCAAATCCAATTTGGTATCATCGGAAAGGGTAGAGGTGCATAACTGGTATTAACTTCTAGGCAAACACATCTTTTGTGAACTACAAATGCGAGTGGTAGTCAGGCTGGGTCAATAGGGGACTGTGGCTCAAGGTACATATTGTATGTTGTGTATGACCAGTGTACATTGAGACACTCACAGTGTGGCATCTACTTGTAAACAGCAACGTTAGACCTTCGTGTTTTTATTTCACTGAGTCACTTCCAAAACATCTGAGTTGTTTCACATCATGCAGAGCATGAAGATGAAAGCTGAGCTATACTATTGTTAACTAGGGGCAAACCCCCTGCGTCCTCTACTGAAGTGGGATCTAACATTGTTTAAACCCCAGTTGTAATTATTGAACGCTGTTCTATATTGCATTAAGCTTGGTAAATTGAAAGCATTATGCTATAATCTGTGCCACTGAAATCTGTGTATGAAAGTTCTTCTTTCTTTATGAATATCTTGGTCGTTTCCTCTTTGTTTTGATATACCTTTAGAAGAGTAGGTGACTCGCTTACTTTGTCCTGGTATACCGTTATAAAACTAGTGTGACCCGCCTACTTTGTCTTGGTATATTGTTATAAGACTAGTGTAACCTCCATACTTTACCCTGACATATCATTATAAGATTTGTGTGACCTCTCTACTCTGTCGTGGTATACCGTTATAAGACTAATGTGAACTGCTATTTTGTCATGGTATACCGCTCTAAGACTAGGTGACTCACTTACTTTATTACATTATGCAGTAAGTCTAATGTGAGCTACCTTCTTTGTCAAAGTATACTGTCATAAGACTTGGCACCCTGACTACTTTGCCATGGTAAACCGTTGTAAAAGACTAGTGTGACATCCCTACATTGTCACAGTATACTGTTCGACGACTAGGTGACCCACCTACATTCTCATGGTATACAGTAAGGCTAGTGTGAACTCCCTACTTTGTCAAGGTATACCAACATAATACTAGGGGCTCTGCCTACTTTGTCATGGCATTTATTTATTTATTTAAAAGGTTTTATATAGCGCTGGCTGGACCCAAGAGTATCAGAGAGCTTTACAAGGTTTGGTAATGGAAAATTGCAATATAACATTTGTACAATGAGGTAATAAACAAGACAATTAGAACATTTTAAACAGTATCATTATTAAATGAGGTAAATTAACTAAGAATACATTAGTCAAACAAAAGGTCATAGATAGCAGGGCTAGTATAGTTGGTTAGTGATGAAGAGGGAGTGAAAGTGGAGGACGACTGTGAAGAGTGAAGGGGGAGGGGAAAGCAGGTGGGAATAGGTGGGAACTACCCGAAAAATTAAATGGCGAGAGGTAGTCGTAAATGAAAGATTGAAAGGGGGGGCAAGGAGGTGACACAATAAGTAGAGAGAACCTATACAGTCAGGGCAGGGTTAAGAATTAGTGTCCAGAATACTGTCATAAGACTAATGTGACCTCTCTATTTTGTCATAGTATACCGTTATAACGTTAGTGAGACCGCTACTTTGTCATGATATTTCTTTATTTTTTTAAAGTTTGATTTATTGAGGAATAAAAGGGGAAAGCAAGGGAAGGGGAAGGAAAGAGAAGAATTACAATAAGCAGGTGGCAGAAATAAACATTAAAGTAAAAACTTCATAAAAATAGGCATTACAAGCATGAGAAAGCGTGAACATATCATATAGGTGGGAATACATGAATCAAAAACACAATACATATGAATACAATGATATTTCTTTATAAGGCTAGTCTAGTCTGAGCTCCCTACTTTGTCATAGTATACTGTTGTAAGATTTTTTTACCTTCTACTTTGTCAAGGTAGATGGTTCTGAGATGAGGTGACCCACCTGCTTGCCATGGAACACAGTAAGGCTAGTGTGAACTCTACTTTTTCAAGGTATACCGTCTTTAGGGCTCTGCCTACTTTGTCATGGTTTACCTTTAAAAGACTAGTGAGTTCCCAGGCATGCGGATAAGACCATTCGGAGCGGATATCTTCTACCCAGAAATGGCGGCTGGTATCCCACTGAGCTTGATTGCTGTTCTTAAAGAAGTTCAGTTCTCATGGAGGGTTTTCTGCTCATGTTCACTCTTTAGTTTGGGATCTGGAGGCCGATCGGAGGAACTGGACCACCTCCAGCAGGAGCTTGTAAAGGAGAGGCAGGCCACTCAGGAAAAAGAGGAGATGATCTGGACTCTGAAGGAGGTGAGAAGCAGCGGCAATATTCAAAAACATGCAAGCCTTCAGGCCATGCACCAGTCATGTATTGTCAAAGCAGTACTTGATTGAAATCAGTATCCTTTTAATCATTTCTAGATGATATGTGTAAAGAGATGAGGCAAGGTGGGGGGTTAAGCCATTTATACTGGGCAGGAAAATGAAAATGAGAGATTGAGATTATTGGGGATTGTTCTGCATAACAATATTTACTCAGCCTTTGCTGGCCTAAAATGTCTTTTAAATCCAAACTTATTTTTACTTTCATGTGACTGTATGTGATACCCGTATAAGTATCTTTACTAGCCCCATGCCTTCCTTTGCAAAATTTATAATTTGTTAATGAGAGGGCGCGAGAGACATCCCACCAGTAGTCCCTGAAATTCTGAACGGACATGCAGGTGAGAGCGAGAGCACAAGCACAAATACAGTTACCTAACTGGGAGACCTCGGAAATCTCCTCCAGTAAGTCTATTAAAGCCCCAGAGGCAAATATTATGGCAAGTTTTCTTTATTACAAAACCTCCTGCAGCAAAGATAAAAAAGTGTGCATAACTTGAATGGAAAAAAACCTAACACAATACATATTAACTAAGGTCAGCATTCTAGTGTTCCAGCGACGTCAAAGCCAATCCACGAATCAGTGGGCATCTTACCACTTCTGCTGAGTAGCGAACCTTCTCTTCTTTGCAGCCAAAAGATAATCCTAATCAATTTGTAAGAAATTGCTTGAAATCAATCGGTTTGCTGAAATCTTAAAGGAATGATAATTCCAAAATTCTAACTTTGAAAACAGAGAGCCACAGGACTGATAACTTAGAACCTCCTCTCTGGTGGCACAATATATTGAATTCAAACTAGAAAGGACAAAGATAGTTGCGATAACAGTGAGGGGCTGGGAGGGATAATCTTCACCTGCTAATCTTTAATACAACCCAAACCTCTTGTCACTTTAGTTGGGAAATTTAAATTCTATTACAAGACTAGATGCTTGATTGTAACAGTTTTAAAGGTGTGAAACTACATTGCATCAAAGATGAGCAATTGGTTTGAATTAGAAAGCTCAAAAAGTAAATCAGCAGCCAGCTTTAGTAACGTCCTCCAAGGACCCAGCTGAAATACATGCTTTGAACGCCGTAGCCCTTCATACAGATTGGGCATAAAAAAGGGAAACGTCTGTGCTGGCTTCATGACCCATTTGACCCATCTAGCGAAAGTAGAACGGGAAACAGGTTCATGTGGTTTTCCATAGGATATTTACAACCAAGAGGTTTAAGAAGGATGAAATGCAAAATGTTGGTTTCCATAACACTGTAAACAAGAAATAAGACATAAAGTCGGATAGAGCATTGAAGATGACTGAGGGCCAGATGTAGGTAGCCCAATACCGGTCGGTAACGACCGAAATTACCGAATTTCGTCCATTACCGACCGGTATTAGGCTATTGAGATGTAGGTGGCTACATTTCAGATTCGGTAATTTTATGTTACATACGACATCCAAAATTATCTGCCCCTACTTTCAACTGCTACACAGGGGAAGAGGAATTATGGGGGAGCCATACATTGCACAGCCTCTCATGCCTGACACAGATCTGAAACATAAATACCTTACGTGCCATCCTTAACCAACCTCCACCATCTTCCCTGCTTTCCTTCCTCCTCCGACAGCGGTGCTTTATGTTTCTAGTCAAAGTAGGAAAGCAGGGCTGTACTGGCAGGCTCTCAGAGAGCTCAGCCAGCATGGCCTGGAAGGCCTGTATGAGGAAGCCACGGTGGGTAGCGAGGTTTGTAATCAGAGATAACCCAGAGATACTCCTCCCGGGGTGATTTGCACGTGTAATAAATTACAATAACATAACATCAAGTAACTGTTGCTGGTTGTAGCAGTGAGTTACCAGATTTAGAAACTGAAATAAACATAAAGGCTCTTAATGAAAGCCATGAATAACAAAGTAATATTCACCTTATCGGACAAACACAGAGCACTGCTTCGTTCACTCAGACAGTTTGAGTTACAAATAGTTACAATTCTAAGAATGTAGCCCTTGAGCCATGTTGTAGTGATAGACTTCTGCAAAGGAAGGATCAGAAAAACACAGGAAAAAGACTGGGTGTGGTATACTGTTGTGAAGCAAAAAGGAAACAAGGAGCCACATTATCCAGGAACAGACAGGATTGCCTCTTCTTATATGTCTGGTGCCTCTAATTGATGCAGGAAGTTCTGAATGCGGATGTCCTGAATCAGCCGTCTGTCATGTATTTTTTTCTCTCTGCAGGAAATAGAAGAATTACGACACAAGAAGCCTGGAGAAATCAAGGTGAGTCTTCCAAGTATATCAAGCACAACTGAGCAAACAGAGTGTTCATTGGTTATTGTTACAGTCGACATTATATAATGTTATATAAAATATTTTGCAGCAAGGCAAGTCTTGAGGAAGATTAATGTGAAGGTTTTGCAAAAATAATGTAACACAAATTTTGATTTCAACGTTTATGTGCGGAAGAAGGTTTTTAAACATGAGTACATTTTCCATAAAATTGGAGCAAATTAGTGGGGCGTGGCCAAGATGGCGGCGGAGTAGGACGTGCTTTCCTGTCCCTCCGGTGCCGCTTGAACAAAGCTTTGCATAATGCCCCTTCTGATGCCCATCTGAGCTAGCCACGGGGTCTGCTGTCCCTGCTAACACTTCAGACTCTGGAGAGATCCCTATTTTTGCGCTCCGGTGCTGCTCTCCGCCCTTTCTAGACGGCCCGGCCCCAATATGGAAGAGGCCCGGCGGATCTGGCTGAACAGGGCTGCAGGGGCCGCCTACTGCCAACACGAACGGAGCTGCGGATTAGCTGACTGAGTGGCGGGCCCGGGAGTGAAGCAGCGGTGCAGTGTAAGCGGTGACGGGCCCGGGAAGCGGCTGCCATTTTGCCGCTCTGAGGCTCTAGGTTGCGTGAGGAGGTGTGCTGGGCCCAAGAACAGCCGCAATTTTTTACAGTGCGGCCCGGCGGTCCTAATTATGAAGTGGCGGCGGTCAAACCCCCCCCGGTGACCGTATGAGTGCTCCTGGGATGCTGCGGTGGGAGCCAAGGAGCAGGGACCCGTGAGCCACGAGGTGAGGAGAGGAGTTGCGGCTGGTGCGGGCCATGATCTCGGTCTGTGGGTCGGCGGACGGTGGTAGGCCTTGCGGACCGTGGGTGAGCGGGGTCTCGCTTCCTTCTCTGCAGCTCTAGCGCTGCACTGGTGCCTGGGGCGCTCTGTGGGCCCCCCTCGACAGCTTGGGAGAGGGCCCGGTCCAAGTGTGTGGGAGCAACAAGGTGCATCCTCTCTGAGAGACTGTAGCAGTGAGGCCTGCAGGCCGGTGGCAGGGCCGGGCACCCCTCTCCTAGTGTGAACAGTGCGTGAGCATTGTTGTATTAATGGGGCCTGAGAGCCCTGCGGGGAGTGGGAGGCCTACCTTCAGCCTGTAGGTCGACGGGCTGTGCCTCCTCATCAGGGTTTGAGCTCCACTTTGGCTGAGAGCTACAAGCTGAGTGCGGAGAGAGCCCGCTACCCTGAGTGGGGCCTAGAGTTTTGCCTCTGTTCGGGCGTGGTGGGGGGGCGGCATGTGGAGAGCTTCGGCCGCCTGCTCGGTCCGTATATCGGCGGACGGCGGTGTAATGCGGCCCAGGAGTGGGAGACGGCATTGTCTAGGAAGGCTCCGCTGTGGGTAGTGTGGAGTGTCCCCCCCTTCCCCTCCCTCGAATTCTGCCGCGGACGCTGTGTGGACTCCCGGTTGCGCCCTCCACTTGCTGGGCCGACACCACTGTCCTTGGAATCTGTGAGCCTCTAAAGGACTGGGTGGGGGCCCGACCACGCTGTGGCTCCCCTTCTCCCAGAAGGCCACGAGTACCGCATAGTGCTGTGGCACGAGGAGCGACTGTCTGGGCATGCGTTTGCACCCTGACGTGAGGGGGCTCTAGCTGTGCCCCCAGGGGGCTGATTGCACCTTTGCCCTGTCTGCGTGCTACTGTGCATGGGTCCTTGCCTGAAGCAAGATGTCGTCCACCAGGAACCAGAGGTACAAACCACTAAAAGACCTGCTTCAGTAGATGACAGGTCAAGCTGCCTCTCAGCCCGATGACAAATCCATGCGATCTGAGGACAACGAGCTTCGGCGACCTTAGCTTTCATGATAGAGCTGTTTTCTGCCATAAAGGAGGACATTTTGGAGCTTCGCTCGCAGCTCTCCTCGGACCTGCGTTAGATGCGACGCGATGTAGACGCCATTGGGGAACGGGTGGCGACCTTGGAGGAGCATGACGTGGGAACTGCGGATGAAATCCACCAACTCCAGCAAGATGTCCTTCACCTCACAGAACAAAACCTAGATCTCCAGGCCCACGCTGAGGATTTGGAGAACCGGTCCCGGCGGAACAATATTAGAATCCGGGCGGTTCCATGGAAGGTAGAGGGAGATAGCCTACGTGAGTATGTTGGTGCGCTTTTCAGACAGATCCTCGGTGAAGAGGAGGATCAAGAAATCCAGATGGACCGGGTCCACCGTGTTGGCTTGCCGCATGGTGTCAGGGCTCCTCCCCCGGACATATTGGTGTGTGTCCACCACTTCCAGATCAAAGAGTGGCTTCTCCGGAAGGCATTTGACCTCAACCCCGTACAATTTTCGGGCCCTCAACCAGCGCTTTTTCAGGACTTGGCGGCCTCCACCCTTGTCAAGCGTAGGGACTTTAAACCCATCACTAATGACCTTTGTGAGCAAGGCATCCTCTACTCGTGGGGCCACCCGTTTTAGCTTATTTTCAAACATAATGGCAAGCTTATACAGGTTGATTCACTGGATGCTGCCTTTGAGATCTTGGAGCTGGAGCGGTCCGCCCCTCCGCCTGTGGGCGTCGGATCACCTGCTAGATGGCGCAGGCGCTCCACCGAATGGCAACGCGTTGGGAAGTCCCCTCCGCCTGCGAAATCAGTTGTGTCTACAAGTCTGCTGGAGAGGGAGGCTGCTGTTACCTCTGTGGCGTTGGTGACCGACAACTCTGGGGTCTCTTGAGATCCATACGATTGGCATTAGTAGGCTCCTTATCCGGCGCCGGAGGCAGGTTGTTTTCTAAGGAGGATTTGTTGATTATCTCCGTCCTTGTAAGTTGGAAGTGTCCTGTATCAGGAACGAGCATTGTTCCACGATGGTGCCATGTTCCCCTGATAGTTGGGCCTGTAAGACAGACTGTTGTCACTCCGGGTGACTTCTGAGTCTCCTTCCTTTTTGTGTTTTTGTGTTTTCTTGTATTGTGGTTTGGGGTCTGCGGTTTTGTTAGGGTTTTGGGGTTGTTTTTGGGGCTTCGCATCAGCTCTCCGGAGGGCCAGGCGAGGATCCGGACCGCAGACAGTGCAACATTGCCCACTTAGAACTGCTGGCATTAAGTACCACATTAGCTATTCCATCTCCTTTGGGTGTTATGGGTAGGGATTTAAAGATTGTGAGCCTGAATGTTATGGGCTTAAACAGCCCTGTTAAGCGCTCGGCCATCCTTTCCCTCTTGGAGAATGCGGAGGGTGATGTGTGCCTGGTACAGGAGACTCATCTCCTATCTAGGGAAAGATAAGCGATTCCCCCTACAACTATGGTCCTCAGCACTGGCCAAGAAACATGGGGTGGCGATCCTTTTTAGCGCAAGTGCACACTACAAAGTCCTTTCTCAGGTTGCTGACATTAAGGGTAGGTTTTTAGCTGTCCGCGTTTAATGGGGGGAGACACAGCTAACAATAGGGTCACTGTATGCCCCGAACGAACGACAAGAGCCCTTTCTGAGGGTGGCCCTTTCTGAGGTTTTAGCGTCTCCAGATGCATCGATCCTAGTGGGTGGGGATTTGAATATTGTGATGGACCCGGGGATGGACAGGTCTGAGCAGAGGTCCTACCAGACAAGAGCAATGCCGCAGGGGGGCAGACAGTGGCTCCTTGAGGGAGGGTTGAATGTTGTATGGCGTGTCCAGCACCCCCTAGAGCGCGATTACACTTACTATTCTGCAGCGCGCAAGAGGCACGCACGCTCACACCACTTCTTGGCCACATCCTCTCTCATACCTCATTTATCAGCAGCAGATATTACACCACGCTCCCTATCAGATCATGCCCTCATCTCAGTTCTCCTCACCTCCCATGGCAAACGTCCGCCGCCGCCCGGCTGGCGCCTCCGTGACTACCTGCTCTATTCGGAATCAGTGGTCACACGAATACGGGATACTATCACCCACTATCTTGCAGATAATGACCTGGAAGGTACACCCCTAGCATCGGTATGGGAGGCATTGAAATTAGTGGTACAAGGGAGTTTATTGCGCTTGTGGCAACATATGCGCAATTACGCAAAGAGAAGCGCACTGAGTTCGAGAAGAAAGAGGGTACCTTGGAAGCGATACATAAGAGGACGGGGGCCCGAGAGTTTGGAGGGAGTTAGAGACAAAACAACGCAAGTTGAAGCACCTCGACTTAGATAGAGCAGCACACGCCCTACTGCGCTTGCGACACAAATTTTACCTCAGCGGGGACAAAGGGGGGAGGATGCTGGTGCATAGATTGCGGGCACGAGCTCAGTGGACGGCTATAAAATCCATTAGAGACTCTCAGGCAGTTGAGCATACCACCGACACCCTTATTGTGGAATCCTTTCATCAGTTCTATCAGTGTGTGTACAGAGGGGAGGAAGCAGACTTTGGAGAAATTGCGGACTACTTATTGTCCTGTAATGTTACACCTCTCTTCCGGACATCGGCAGACGCTTTAGATACCGCGATTCGCATAGAGGAGGTTATATCTGCGATTGCTCGGTTGAAGGTAGCCAAATCCCCGGGGCCAGATGGCTTCTCTGCCATATTCTACAAAACCTACTGTGTGGAGCTGGCTGCTCTTTTAACCAGACTCTTCAACTCCTTTCTCGATACATGGGAGGTGACCCCCTCCATGTCAGAGGCGACGATCACAGTCATCCTTAAGCCAGGGAAGGATCCTAGAGACTGCGGTTCGTATAGGCCGATTTCTCTTCTCAACATTGATGCGAAACTCTTCGCGAGCATCCTGGCGGCGAGGTTCAGTCCGTTGATGGACGGTATCATAGATCCGGACCAGGCATGCTTTATCCCAACGCGGTAGGGGGAGGATAACACCAAATGGCTACTTCACCTCATAGACCTGGGCCACCGATCTTGGGTGAAGGCTTTTTTCCTTTCCATAGATGCAGAGAAAGCCTTTGATCGGGTGGACTGGGAATACCTGTTTGCAGCCTTGAGGGCCTTCGGCCTGGGTGACAACTTTGTGCGCTGCGTTCAATGCCTCTATGCGGCCCCTATGGCAGCGGTACATGTGAATGGGTGCAAATCAGCCCTTTTTCCATCACTGGGGGACAAAACAGGGGTGTCGCTTGTCCCCGTGGCTTTTTGCCATCCATATGGAGCCTTTTGCCCAACGTATACGGTCAAACATGGGGATTGCCTGAATTAAATTTGGTGCTGACATGCACAAAATTAGTATGTGTGCCGACGATGTTATTCTGTCGCTTACCCAACCTCACTCCTCCCTGCGGTACCTGTGAGCGGAGCTCCTCAAATTCGGGAAGGTTGCAGGATTTAAGGTAAATGTCTCAAAATCGCAAATTCTTAACATTTCTGTTCCCGACGCAGAGATGCAAGATTTGCAGCAGGTCTTCGCCTTTCAGTGGGTGCATTCTGACATTACATACCTGGGCATTCGACTGATATCCTCTATCGCTAAAACGGCCTCCCTTAACTATAAATTATTGGTGGATCAAACATCCAAAGCACTTTCGGATTGGTCTCGTCTCAACTTGGCCAGGTACGGGAGGCTGGCGGCGGTAAAAATGGCGGTACTCCCCCATGTCCTATACCTCTTTCAAATGCTGCCATTGATCCCCCCGCCAGGCACCCTTCGGAAACCAAAGGGTCTCCTTAATAAATTCTGTGGAACAACAAATGGCCAAGGCTCGCACTGTAATGTAATGTAAAAAATATTTTTAAAGCGCAACACCTAACGGTTTCTTGGCGCTCGAGCACAGGGGGCTAGACAGTCTGCAGGGCAAAAGGCGTTAGTAGTAAACATTACAAAACAAGTAAGTTTTAAGAAGGGACCTGAAACAAGTGTAGGGAGAAGCAAGTCTTATGCCTGGGGGAAGTGAATTCCAAAGGGAAGGGGCAAGAAAAGAAAATCTCAGACCTCCGTGTTTCTCACGTTTGAAAACCGGGACCTTAAGCAAGGCAAGGTGGGAAGAACGGAGGTTGCGGGAGGGGACATAAGGGTGCAATAGTGAGGAAATAAAAGACGGACCTGTTCCGGCAAGGGACTTAAAGATAGTACAACCTAATTTGTAATTACAACGCTCGGACACGGGAAGCCAGTGAAGGGTTTTTAACAAAGGACGGATGTGTTGGTGCCTAGGTTGATGGTGAATAAGACGTGCAGCCTGATTCTGAACAAGTTGCAACCTCTTCATTAGGTAAGCCGGGATGCCAGCGTAGAGGGAATTAGCGTAGTCTATCGTCGAGATGACTAAAGCTAACAAAACTAGAGTAAGGGCCTCAGTGGTCAAAAAACGGGCAATCTTTCGGACTTTCCCCAACTGGAAAAAACTGGCGGAGACTACAGCATTGATCTGGGGCTTCATCGTAAGATCGTTGCTGATGATAACCCCCAGACTTTTAGCTGAGTCGACTGGGCTGGGAGGAAGACCCAACCTCGCAGGTCAAAAGATGGATTTCCATGGATTGGCAGCACCCCCGACGAGAACCAGCTCTGTCTTTTCGGGGTTAAGCTTGAGGTGGTTAACCCCCATCCAGTCACTGATATGACAGAGGGTAGACTGAAAATTGACAATGGACTGATCCAAGGAGTCGATATTAAAGACTAGCTAGATGTCATCCGCGTAGTTGAACGCGGTGATATGGCTACCTCGCAGGGAACGAATAAGAGGGGTCATGTATAAATTAAAAAGAAGGGGGGATAAGGAGGACCCCTGCAGGATGCCGCATGTCAGTCCGACCCTGTCAGCAGTAAACTGCGAAGGCCGGATTGCCTGGTAGTGGTTACTCAAACTATCCCTCATCACCACACCAAAGGCTGAGGGTGGGTTGGGCTTCCATTGTTGACAGCTTATTATCAGGCGTTCTGTCTCCGATATATCATGGAATGGAACAGACCCCTCTCCAGCAAGCACTGGAACTTTATGGACCAGACGGTAGCAGGCTGTAATATCTGGCGTGAGCTCTGGCTGCCGCGCAAACACAGAGCGTGGGGCCTCTACTCTTCGGCGGTGACTTCCCCGACTTTGAAAGCTTGGGATCAATTGGCGCAGCACAGAGAATGGGCTACATTTTCCTCCCCTATGACACCTATTGTTGACAATCCCGATTTCCCGCCGGGATGCGCGTCCCCAGTCTTCCACCGCTGGCGGGAGATGGGCTGTAAGAGGGTGGGCTCCCTATTTGAGCTTAAAGGCTTGATTCCCTTCCCCCAATAGTGTAAGGACTACTTCAGTCTGCCAGAGTCCAACGCTTTTCATTACTCGCAGTTAACACATTGGGTGACCCACCCATCTAACTTCGCCTCAATGTCCTGTCCCTTGACTGTTTTTGAAAAATGGTTAGTCTGCAAGAAGGATGACCGTAAGCTTATTTCTGAATTGTATGCAATGATTCTGTCGCCCCTCCAAGAAACAGCGTACGAAGGCGCAGGTTCACTGGGAAACGGAATTGGGGCGCCCTTTGACACGTAAAGAATGGGAACATATTTTTTATCGAGCACACCACATTGCCTCTAACACCACGGGTGCGGAATCTGCCTATGAGGTAGCCGCTTATTGGTACTATACTCCGGCGCGTATCAAGTCATGGGATGTAGAGAAGTCAGGCCTCTGCTGGCGGGGGTGTGGCCTCCCGGGCACTCTAGTGCACCTGTTATGGCATTGCCCGAAATTGGTGCGGTATTGGAAAGCGATCCTTGATGACCTAGACGATGCCTTTCAGATCACATTTCCCCGGGCACCTGAGCATGCGCTGCTGGCACTCCCTCATCCTAAAATCTTTCCTTTACGCTTGCTGAGGGGTAGGCAGATTGCATTAGATTTACCTGCAGCGCAGCAAGTTCTTTTGGAGCAGTGGGGTTCCTCAGACACACCTGATCCGCAGGATTGGATCCAAAGGCTTTGGCATCTATTGGCTATGGAATGCCTTTCAGTGGGCATTGATGGAAAGGGCTCCGAATATGCAAAGCTATTGGGTCCATTCTTACAACTCCTTTCTAAAGAGCAGATGGAAGTCACGTGCCGAATTACCTACAAATTCTACAGCTCATTCCTATGGAGCCTTGAGGGGCCATTACGGTAGGCTGAGCAATGGGGTGATGTGCGTGGTGGTCTTGGGGGTGGAAGGAGGAGCTAGAGGCTGATGCGGAGCAGGGTGGGGGTGGGAGGAAACGGGGGCTGGAGGGGTTGGGTGTTTGTCTATTTTGTTTGTTTCCTTCTTCTATAAAAGTGATATTTAAGCTGCTGCCTTGGTTGTTTGCTATGGCCTGAATTTTTCTTCGCAGGGATCGCGTTCCGGGCTGTAGACCCGTACACTGTGTACTTGACATGTTATTCTGCTCTGCTGGGCTTTGGATGGATTAAACCCAGATCTGTTGACTGGGTGTGAGTGTTTGATTGGTTTAGATGCTCCGTCCATCACAACCCCCTTTTGTACTGCTTTGTTCACCATAAGTTGTCAGGGTATGCTCAGACGTGAGTCCCTTGCTCACTTTCCCACTGGATTCAAGCAAGCCTGGCTGAAGACGGCTGTAATGCCAGAAATCGGTCCTAGGAAGCTTGTTTGGGGTCCAGGGAAGGTATGGCTTGGCAGTTCGGGCTGGACTGTTCCCATGAGGCAAAGGGTCAGACTGATTTGCATATGGCCATGTCTGAACTGGGGTGGCAGAGTGGGCTAAAGAACGGTGATGAGTTTGAGTTTAAAAGTTCTTATATAGCGCTCTTACACCAGCGGTTTCATGGCGCTGTAACTGGCAGATCTCCACAAGGGACAAAGGGAGGGGGACAGGTGACAAGGGACTAAGTGAAGATTTTACTGAAAAAATAAGATTTAAGTTTCTTTCGAAACTGGGAATATGGAGTTAGGGATCTGAGCTCTAAGGGTAATGAATTCCAGAGAGCTGGGGCAAGGGTCGTAAATTTTGAACCCCCCACTTTTTCCGGCGAAACCGGGGGACTGTCAGCAGAAATTGAGAAGAGGTTCGGAGCTCCCTGGCTGGCAAGTAGGGGATAATCTCCGAGGAAATGAAGGCAGGGGCCGTGCCCAGTCGAGCCTGGTAGGTGATAGTCGCAAGCTTGAATTGGACACGTTCCCGAACCGGGAGCCAATGTAAGATTTTCAGGAGGGGAGTGACATGTGAGGATTTGGGAAGGTTAAAGACCAACCGAGCCGCCTGGTTTTGAATCATCTGCAACCGCCTGAGGCTATATGCAGGTATACCTGCATATAGTGCGTTGCCATAATCCAGGCGGGAGATGACCATCGCAAGGACGATCAGTTTCAAGGCCTCAAAGGTGAAAAATCGAGAGACCTTGCGGATGGTACGAAGAGAAAGAAAGGAAGAAGAAACCACAGAACTAAACTGGGAGTGAAGGGTAAGATGGGAGATGAGTTTAATACCTAGGGTTTTGACAGAGGTAGAGGGGACCGGAGGGAGACCAAGGGAAGGGGGCCAAAAAAGTGAAGACCAGGGACTGGAACAACCACCCGTCAACACCAACTCGGTCATATCAGGGTTGAGTTTCAGGTGGTTGAAATCCATCCAGTCCCTGATAAAAATCATAATAGACTGGAAATTAGAAATAGGGGCAGGAGAAGAAGACAGGTTGAAAACAAGTTGGAGGTCATCCGCATAGTTATATACGGCGACCTCCATTTGTTCTAAAGAAAAAATGAGGGGGGAAATGTAAAGGTTGAACAGAAGAGGTGAGAGGGAGGAACCTTGGGGGACCCCGCACTGAACCTTCCGGAAGTCCGCAGAGAAATCACCCAGGCGAACTGCCTGGGTGCGGTCCCTCAGGAAGGAGGATAACCATACCAGGGCCCTGCCCCCGATCCCCGCCGCCGCGACACGGGATGGATTAAACCCAGATCTGTTGACTGGGTGTGAGTGTTTGATTGGTTCAAACGCTCCGTCCATCATCCCCTTTTGTTTTGCTTTGTTCGCCCTAAGTTGGCAGGGTATGCTCAGACGTGAGTCCCTTGCTCACTTGGCCACTGGATTCAAGATAGCCTGGCTGATGAGGATTATGAATCTGAAACTGGCCCCAGGATGCTTGTTTCCGGTCCAGGGAAGACATGGCTTGGCAGTTCGGGCTGGACTGTTCCCATGAGGCACAGGGTCAGACTGATTTGCATATGGCCATGTCTGAACTGGGGTGGCTGAGTGAGCTAACGAATGGTGCTGGATTAAACCCAGATCAGTTGACTGGGGGTGAGTGTTTGATTTGCTCAAACGCTCTGTCCATCATCCCCTTTTGTTTCGCTTTGTTCGCCCTAAATTGGCAGGGTATGCTCAGACGTGAGTCCCTTGCTCACTTGGCCACTGGATTCAAGATAGCCTGGCTGATGAGGATTATGAATCCGAAACCGGTCCCAGGATGCTTGTTTCTGGTCCAGGGAAGACATGGCTTGGCAGTTCCGGCTGGACTGTTCCCATGAGGCACAGGGTCAGACTGATTTGCATATGGCCATGTCTGAACTGGGGTGGCTGAGTGAGCTAAAGAATGGTGATGGATTAAACCCAGATCAGTTGACTGGGGGTGAGTGTTTGATTTGCTCAAACGCTCCGTCCATCATCCCCTTTTGTTTCGCTTTGTTCGCCCTAAGTTGGCAGGGTATGCTCAGACGTGAGTCCCTTGCTCACTTGGCCACTGCATTCAAGATAGCCTGGCTGATGAGGATTATGAATCTGAAACCGGTCCCAGGATGCTTGTTTATGGTCCAGGGAAGACATGGCTTGGCAGTTCGGGCTGGACTGTTCCCATGAGGCACAGGGTCAGACTTATTTGCATATGGCCATGTCTGAACTGGGGTGGCTGAGTGAGCTAAAGAATGGTGATGGATTAAACCCAGATCAGTTGACTGGGGGTGAGTGTTTGATTTGCTCAAACGCTCCGTCCATCATACACTTTTGTTCCGCTTTGTTCGCCCTAAGTTGGCAGGGTATGCTCAGACGTGAGTCCCTTGCTCACTTGGCCACTGGATTCAAGATAGCCTGGCTGATGAGGATTATCAATCCGAAACCGGTCCCAGGATGCTTGTTTCCGGTCCAGGGAAGACATGGCTTGGCAGTTCGGGCTGGACTGCTCCCATGAGGCACAGGGTCAGACTGATTTGCATATGGCCATGTCTGAACTGGGGTGGCTGAGTGAGCTAACAAATGGTGATGGATTAAACCCAGATCAGTTGACTGGGGGTGAGTGTTTGATTTGCTCAAACGCTCTGTCCATCATCCCCTTTTGTTTCGCTTTGTTCGCCCTAAATTGGCAGGGTATGCTGAGACGTGAGTCCCTTGCTCACTTGGCCACTGGATTCAAGATAGCCTGGCTGATGAGGATTATGAATCTGAAACCGGTCCCAGGATGCTTGTTTCCGGTCCAGGGAAGACATGGCTTGGCAGTTCGGGCTGGACTGTTCCCATGAGGCACAGGGTCAGACTGATTTGCATATGGCCATGTCTGAACTGGTGTGGCTGAGTGAGCTAACGAATGGTGATGGATTAAACCCAGATCAGTTGACTGGGGGTGAGTGTTTGATTTGCTCAAACGCTCTGTCCATCATCCCCTTTTGTTTCGCTTTGTTCGCCCTAAATTGGCAGGGTATGCTCAGACGTGAGTCCCTTGCTCACTTGGCCACTGGATTCAAGATAGCCTGGCTGATGAGGATTATGAATCCGAAACCGGTCCCAGGATGCTTGTTTCTGGTCCAGGGAAGACATGGCTTGGCAGTTCCGGCTGGACTGTTCCCATGAGGCACAGGGTCAGACTGATTTGCATATGGCCATGTCTGAACTGGGGTGGCTGAGTGAGCTAAAGAATGGTGATGGATTAAACCCAGATCAGTTGACTGGGGGTGAGTGTTTGATTTGCTCAAACGCTCCATCCATCATCCCCTTTTGTTTCGCTTTGTTCGCCCTAAGTTGGCAGGGTATGCTCAGACGTGAGTCCCTTGCTCACTTGGCCACTGCATTCAAGATAGCCTGGCTGATGAGGATTATGAATCTGAAACCGGTCCCAGGATGCTTGTTTCTGGTCCCGGGAAGACATGGCTTGGCAGTTCGGGCTGGACTGTTCCCATGAGGCACAGGGTCAAACTTATTTGCATATGGCCAAGTCTGAACTGGGGTGGCTGAGTGAGCTAAAGAATGGTGATGGATTAAACCCAGATCAGTTGACTGGGGGTGAGTGTTTGATTTGCTCAAACGCCCCGTCCATCACACACTTTTGTTCCGCTTTGTTCGCCCTAAGTTGGCAGGGTATGCTCAGACGTTAGTCCCTTGCTCACTTGGCCACTGGATTCAAGATAGCCTGGCTGATGAGGATTATCAATCCGAAACCGGTCCCAGGATGCTTGTTTCCGGTCCAGGGAAGACATGGCTTGGCAGTTCGGGCTGGACTGCTCCCATGAGGCACAGGGTCAGACTGATTTGCATATGTCTGAACTGGGGTGGCTGAGTGAGCTAACAAATGGTGATGGATTAAACCAAGATCAGTTGACTCGGGGTGAGTGTTTGATTTGCTCAAACGCTCTGTCCATCATCCCCTTTTGTTTCGCTTTGTTCGCCCTAAATTGGCAGGGTATGCTGAGACGTGAGTCCCTTGCTCACTTGGCCACTGGATTCAAGATAGCCTGGCTGATGAGGATTATGAATCCGAAACCGGTCCAAGGATGCTTGTTTCCGGTCCAGGGAAGCCATGGCTTGGCAGTTCGGGCTAGACTGTTCCCATGAGGCACAGGGTCAGACTGAATTTCATATGGCCATGTCTGAACTGGGGTGGCTGAGTGAGCTAAATAATGGTGATGGATTAAACGCTCCGTCCATTATCCCCTTTTGTTTCGCTTTGTTCGCCCTAAATTGGCAGGGTATGCTCAGACGTGAGTCCCTTGCTCACCTGGCCACTGGATTCAAGATAGCCTGGCTGATGAGGATTATGAATCCGAAACCGGTCCCAGGATGCTTGTTTCCGGTCCAGGGAAGACATGGCTTGGCAGTTCGGGCTGGACTGTTCCCATGAGGCGCAGGGTTAGACTGATTTTCATATGGCCATGTCTGAACAGGGGTGGCTGAGTGAGCTAAAGAATGGTGATGGATTACACCCAGATCAGTTGACTGGGGGTGAGTGTTTGATTTGCTCAAACACTCCGTCCATCATCCCCTTTTGTTTCGCTTTGTTCGCCCTAAGTTGGCAGGGTATGCTCGGACGTGAGTCCCTTGCTCACTTGGCCACTGGATTAAAGAAAGCCTGGCTAATGAGGATTATGAATCCGAAACCGGTCCCAGGATGCTTGTTCCCGGTCCAAGGAAGACATGGCTTGGCAGTTCGGGCTGGATTGTTCTCATGAGGCACAGGGTCAGACTGATTTGCATATGGACATGTCTGAACTGGGATGGCTGAGTGAGCTAAAGAATGGTGATGGATTAAACCCAGATCAGTTGACTGGGGGTGAGTGTTTAATTTGCTCAAACGCTCCGCCCATCATCCCCTTTTGTTTCGCTTTGGTCGCCCTAAGTTGGAAGGGTATGCTCAGACGTGAGTGCCTTGCTCACTTGGCCACTGGATTCAAGATAGCCTGGCTGATGAGGATTATGAATCCGAAACCGGTCCCAGGATGCTTGTTTCCGGTCCAGGGAAGACATGGCTTGGTAGTTCGGGCTGGACTGTTCCCATGAGGCACAGGGTCAGACTGATTTGCATATGGCCATGTCTGAACTGGGGTGGCTGAGTGAGCTAAAGAATGGTGATGGATTAAACCCAGATCAGTGACTGGGGGTGAGTGTTTGATTTGGTCAAACGCTCTGTACATCATCCCCTTTTGTTTCGCACTGCGAACAAGGCATTCACTGCTCTTCTCACAATACACAATACAATGGCACCAATAAGGCACACAGCTGCCAAACTCAGGCTTCCCGGCATTACAAGTAGAAAACATAGGCCAGCCACACTAAGATTTACTGGCAAAAATGCCACATCTGAAGTTTTTTTCCGAAATGAGCGTCAGAGGAGGGTCTACAAAGAAAGAGAGGCAACTCATTTTGTGTATTGGTAGACAAATAAGTGAATGAGCACCCACCCCTAGAGGAAATTTGAGGGTTTTCAGCAGCAATGCCTACTTTGATCTAAGGGGGCGAGCAGATACAGAGGGACATAGCCGCCTACAAAGATACTTCGGAGCCTCCCCATGAAAGGAGCGAAAAGAAAGTACCAGTTCTTTAAAAACGATCCGCTCCTCAATAAGGTGGCAGTGTAATTCTTTGAGATGGCCAACTATTGTGTGGTGTCAAGAGACCCCAATATCAAACCAGAGGCGGAATTTTGCACTACCTGCACATGTTTAATCATATTGGCAAGTAGACCCACACATAAAACATTTGTCTAGTCCAGTCAAGAGACAATAGCCACATTTAAAATAGTTTCCCTGCCAGGAAAGTGAAGTGAGGACAAAAAGGAAGCTTGTTATCAAATTGTACCCCAAGATTTTTTCCTAGTTTAGATGGCCACCAGTCATTAGACCAGCCGGTAGCCTTGTGTCCAAAAAGGAGAATCTCCATTTTAGAAGACATGCAACACAAACCTGTTCTGGTTCATCAACATGACCACTCATAATATCGCACTATGAAGTCTCTTGCCCTATTGTCCGACTACACCCTAGTGTGAAAAATAAGTTGAGTGTCATCCACATAGGAGACAGCCTGAATTCCGAAGGCTTCAATAATGCAAGGTGAGATGCACACATTAAAATAGAGTGGGACTAAGGGACGTACTAATAGAGTATCAGAGTCTAATAAAGCATATTTGAATTATTCTTTAGCACCAGTGGAATCTCCCAGGGAACATCTCTACCCTAATGCATTTGAGAGTAAAAAGGGATCGAAATCCCCTCAACTCACTCACAACTGATACGAATGTTAATAATCCACTTTCGAAATGAATGATTCCCAGTTGTATGTGTGTATGCTCGACTTCCTGATAACAACGTTCTCCACAACATTCAGATTAAAATGGATTCTCCCTTATTCAATGGTAGTGTGAGTTTTAAACATCTATATTTTGACATACCCACCTATTATTGTACTCCCTTTAGTGCAGTCTGGAGCCTAAAATGAGATGACATAGTACCAATTCTAAAATCTTGTACTACAGAGGACAGGTTGGTTACTCGTACCTTTGCTTTCAAAACCTGAAAGAAGGTGGTGAATTTATGGAATAAGACACAAGGGGGTTGGTCTCCATCTATTGCACAAGAAGATGTGGCACTAGAATATTGTATTCAGAAAATCTGACACAAATATTTAAAACATATTGTGCCCTAAATATGATTTGCAAAAATATCACTCTATTGGGCTTAAAAACAGAAAATGTTCACCTAATTAACAATATTTTTGTAAACAATATTTAGGACACAGTATTTATGCCTAACTGTATTTCTGACATCTAGTATCCCAAAACATTTCCATCTGACTGTCTAATTAAATAGGCAGGTTGGGCACAGCTTCCCGTGTGCTACTCAGATATTGCTTGGCTATATCTATGGCTTTCAACCACATTGTGGTCATAAACCATTGATACTTTTCAATCTAAATGGCAGATAGGAATCAGAGGTCCATATCATACCCCCTCCTATTTGCGAATCAGATTTGGATCACACCCCTTCAGCCATTGGCTTTCATGTGTTTTTCACGGTTTGTGTGTTCCCATAACGCTTGTGTAGCTGTAATTGAGATGCAGTGTGTGTTTGTTGATGTATTTACTTTGCTGCCACAACATTTTAATTGTTGACTTACAGCTTTTTGTTTAAGAATTGGATGTTCTCTGGTTTCTTTAGACTGGCATTAAGAAAGTGCTCGTCACTGTTGCATGTTCATTTGTTTTAGTTTACTTGCATGAAAACATGTTCAATTTATTGTTTTTCTGTTCTCAAAGTAAAGACAAAGTAAAGGCCTTCTTAAATAGGCAATGTAAATATAGCCCTTTGTCAAAATTATCTACCATGCAATAGATATTAGTGCATGCATTAATGTTTACCTCTTACAATGCAACTCCTTTTCATAGCACTCTGTATTGCTTTGCCAACTTGCGTAATCTGAACTTACGCACACCACTTACTCATACAGAAACTCCAACACTCCTCTGGAGGTAAAAATTAGCTTTATTAATATCGTAGGCAAAGGCAATAAGTCACTGAAGCTAGTAAATTCTTAGACACCGAGTGAAAGGCAATAAACAGTGAATACACCACACTATATATATATAAATATGAAACTGTGAATACAGGTATATAAACAGTTAATGTACAAAGCACCTCACCATATGCATCTGCACCGGAGACATCAGCATCCCTGGCCAAGCACTGACAACACCAAGTCGGGAACCCTGTAGAGACTGGGGCACAGGAAGTAATCTCTCCTGGCACCAAAGTTGTCCCGCAAGTGCGTCCACTCCAGGACTGAGTTCCTGAGCTCCACCCCACAGACACTGCTTTTTATAGTTTAAATCAACATGTTCGAGAAGCCTCTAGCAGGTGCTCTCGCCCATCTATTCACAGGTGCTGGCCCCATCTCTGCATCAGATCCACCCATACAGACCTGGCCAGATTCTGTTTGGGTGCGCTGAGGCAAAAGACATTCCTTTACCTATCTCCGGCCTTGGAGAGCTTTGCACAGCTCATCCTCCCTCTTTCCTAGAGATAAGCATAGAATGCACGAAAACAAGCTGAAGGTACAACATAACCTCACGAGATACCTCGCACCAGCTTGTACTGGTTTACATGTGTGGTAAATAAGTTTTACCTAATCAATTTTTCCATATAATTATCAATACAAGACAGCTCATTACAATGAGAGGCAGAGTCCGTGGCATCTGAGTCATACGGGCTTTAATATTATGCTTCGAAGCAAAGGATATCGGGTTCCATCACCACGCAGGTTCAGGAAGGGACATTCAACGTTTTATTAACATTACACATTATATATAGTAAATCGTTACACATGAATCCAATACAGTAGGCGTAACAGGTGAAAAGAGAGAGATAAGAACACATGTGCGTAAGAGGAGGCGTGAAAAAAGGCGTACACATGGGCGTGCACTGTACATGTCAGAGAAACGTCACAAGATACGTCACATGTGGGTGGATGTAAAGTGAGAAGTTGCAGAATCAGCAGAAACCCTTCGCCTATATGCGCGCGCAACTAGTATGACGTGAAACTGGGGGCTTTGACTTTAGCACTAGTGGAGGAGACTGGTGTCTGGAGTGTCAGGGCAACCTGTACCTATAGCATATCTGATATCTGTTGTTTGGAGGATGTAGTGTCTGAAACAAAGGTCTCTCGGGCAGGGGCCTTTCAATACCGAATGCTAGTGCATGCATACGTGTCTTGGTGCAATGAGCGGAGCCATGGGCCTACCATGGTAACGGGTTCAGTAAATCAATTGCAAGGAGGACAGGAAGGCCGGGCCCTTTGCTCTGCAGCCGGGATTATGTTTACCCATTTCACTAGACTGGAATGTGTTTTCGAGGAGGCTGAGCAGATACCTGTAGGCAAAACATGAACTTGGCAGGCAGTCCAGGCCGAGCTGGGCACCGCCGCGCTGGCAGAAGTAAGGCGGGGGTCAGGGATGCGTGCAGCTTTCGGAGGCAGGAGAGATGAGGCAGAGAGGCCTCGTTCAGGGCCTAGCTTGACTGAGTCAGAAAACATGGAGAAAAACGTGTGCGAATTTCAGAAGTGCACCACATAAAGACGGTGGCACCGTATGCTTAGGAACATAATTAACGGGATTTCTTGGTATGGTTGGATAGCTAACATGTTAAGGACGGACGCAAATGTATTTGCGTCTCTCTAGCATGAACAGAACGGAAGTTACACGACATACATGGAACATGGGTGCATGGATAGGGTGCGAGTTGGGGGACACTTTGGCTACCTGAAAATTTCTATTACCTCATTCCCTCCTTGGACCCTACTACACCCTTCAGGATATATCTATATTCATGAGACCATCTATCTGTTCATAGAGCATCATTTGTTCATCTTTCTTTATTCGGAACGGGAACATGTACTTGGACGGGGAATACAGACTGTGGCTCACAAGCCGCAAATCGCTGGCCCACATTGCAGACAGAGACAACAACTGAAAACTATAGCCAATATTATTCCTAGGAACGACAGCAACTTCCATCCCCAGGCGGAGACCACACACCAGAACCAACCGGACCAAGTCCAGGAGCCTGGATTCTGATGCATCTGATGGGCTATTTCATGAAGCCGAGTTATGGCCTTATACACAGATGGCGCGTTATTTGGAATAAAAACACAACAACTGGATCCGATGACTCTACAAGCCCCGCCCCTATCTGCCAAGATGACGTCAAGGACAAGGCGATTTTGAAGAACAACAAGTCTCATAGCAGACTGTTCCTCGGTTACCTAAAGCAGAAGCAGTCTCGTTCACTACTGCTTCCAATGTTCTAGTCAATTTTCGAATTAGTTTACTATTTGAGACAGTGCCTATGAATGGAAAGAACCCTTTATTGAAATCTATATATTGTTCTAATGTAGTTTCAGTCTGATCGACAATCAGGATTTTGATCTCCCTTCGATGTCTTACATGAACGAGATGTGAGTTTCTGTGATAATCAGGCGGGGCTAGAAAAACGGGTGGCAACAGGAACGCAATATAGCACGTCCCATCCCAATCCAATGGCAGACGTACATAGGCTGTCTGACCACATATGAAATAAGAATGGCGAGAAGCTTTGAAAGTAGACTTTCCTTTATCACTGAATTCGACAACAGTATTACAATCACTGTGTCCTAAATGTACTGAGCCATTCTTTCTGACGCATAATTCACCTCTCACTGGTAAAACTGTAATAGACGGCAAGTCCGAATTAGTCTCGGACTGGACGTTCAGGATCATGAGGTTGAGGGAGAAGTTACCTAATGCATACACTTCATTTTCTAGATCGGTCCCAGTCCTTTGTGGGAGACCGTCGGCATCTGGAAAACATGCTTTATTCATGACTGTATTCAGGTTTCCCCATATCCAATTGCCTTGGGAAACTTTGGACTTACTATCTAGGGAGGACATTAAAGTAAACCATGCACCACACGAACCATTATGTGTGAACGGGTAAGGAAAGAGGGGCAGAGCTCCCTTGTACTTCTGATAGGGAGGGAGTCGGCCACATATCCAGCAATTGGTGGCATTGCTGGTTTGGTGTGAATGATGTAACATACGGATGAATGTATTGTTGCGCATTGCTAAACGATAGGACAATTCGTGGGGAGGCAGGTCGCTGAAAGTGTGCTCCACAGTGTCATTAGAGGAAACATGTACATTTGAATCAAGAGGAAAAAAATGTGTAACATTAAACTTATACAGATTATCGTAAGACTCAGAAGAAACATTGAGATCAAGGCGATGATGCATCCGCCGTGCAAAACTTTACAGTGTTTTTTCCATTTTTCGTTTCGCCTATCTCTCTGACTACTGGGGTCTATTCTATACATGTCAGAAACCTGTCTAACCGCTTCACCCAGGGGGGGACTTAAACAATTAAACTCTGTCTGACTTACTAGACCTCAGCTTCTCCCGATACTCCTCTTGGGGAGTTTTCTCTAGCAGGGGGAGTTTAGTATCAGTCTCTGGAGAGGGAAAGGGGCAGTCCTTAATAGGCAGGTCTGGACACAGTCCGTGAATCTTTTTTATGTAGCTGGAGTGCACCCAGCCCTTCCTGCCCTCCAATTTCACTGCAGTTCTTGTAGATAATAAAACCAACTTCGGCTGCTTCCATATGGGTTCCAGCGGACTCTTCCGATCGAAATTCCGAATCAGTACGAGATCTCCTGGGCGGACTTCATGTGGCTTTACTTGGGTGTTGTCCGGAAAGGCAGCCGCGACCTGTGAATGACAAGATTGTAGTGCAGACATCAAGGAGGCCAGGTAATCTGTCAGCATACAACTGTCAACATCAGTGATCCTACGGGGCATAGGCGTCCCCCACATATTCGGAGGCCTCCCAAAGACCACCTCATACGGGGATAGCCCTGTCCTGGAATGAGCTACCATTCGCATGTAAAAGAGTGCAACTGGCAAGGCAACTATCCGATCTACACCTTTCTCGGCACAAATTTTGGCAAGACGGGTTTTCAGGGTCTGATTGTGTCTCTCTACGAGACCTGCGGCTTCAGGATGTCGGACACAGTGGAACTTCCACTGGTAACCTAACAAAAGTGAAACCTGTTTCATGAGCTCGGACGAGAATGGCTGTCCATTATCAGAGTACACGACACGGGGCAAACCGTATCGTGGGAAAAATTCACGAACCAGCTGCTTGGCAGTGGTCGGGCAGTGTAATCTGGGACTGGATATGCTTCTGTCCATCGGGAAAGAGCACATACGATTACGAGGACATACTTGAAACCTCGACATCGGTCCATCTGGATATAATCCATCTGGAGGACTTCAAAAGGATGGTCAGGAGGATGAAATCCACCCTGTTCCACGGGGACACCCTTTCCTGGATTGAACTGACAACAGATCATGCAAGTACGCACTTTCTGTTTTGCTGCTGCTCGTAAGTGTTTGTTATACCAGAGGTTCTGTAAGCTGTCTAACATGGCTTTCTCTCCTAAGTGTGCTGGACTATGTGCTGTGTTAATGATGATTTGAACCATGGAGTCGGGGAGGAACCATGTGGCCCTTCCCTTCGTCATCCATCCCTGATCTGTTTGGATCCCTCCTTGTTCAGTCCATTTCTTGATTTCGTCTGGTGTAGCATGTGTTTGTATGTCGAGTACATCTAGAATGGGATCCTTAACTGTCAGGCAATGTGTCAGTGTAGTCTTGGTCATGTCAGTCGGGATAACTGTCTGAGCTGTGAGTTTGGCTGTACGATCGGCCAGGTCGTTACCCTGGGAAATTCTGTCAGTGACTTTGGTATGTGCTTTGCATTTCATAATGGCTATGGCTGTAGGCAAGTGTATTGCTTCTAACAGGGCTTGAATGAGGGGGCCATGCTGGATCTTGGTACCGTGAGAAGTTAGGAAACCTCTCTCTTCCCATAGGACTCCGAAGTCGTGAACGACTCCGAATGCATATTGTGAATCAGTGTATATGTTTACTTTCTTGTTCTTGGCTAATATACATGCTTGGGTCAAGGCTATAAGTTCTGCAGCTTGAGCAGATAGTGTGTCAATACGATGCGTATCTAAAACTTCGGTTTCATTGGTCACTGCATAGGCGGCCACTAACTCTCCTGTGTTTGTTCTCATACATGAACCATCCACGTAAAGTGTCAGGTCTGGATCGGATAATGCAATGTCTGTCAAGTCCTGTCGGGGCTTAGTTACTGTATTAATGACTTCTACACAGTCATGTGGTGTTGGATCTGTTGTACTCGAGGGTAACAATGTGGCAGGATTAAGTATATTGCAGCGTCTGATTTCTATGTGTGGCTGGAACAGTGTCAGTTCATAACCTGTCAGTCGTGCTATGGTCAAGTGCTGAGTGTGGGTTCGGTTCAGAAGTACTTCCACGGAATGTGGAACCTGTACTGTCAAGGGATGTCCTAGCACTATTGAATCGCTTTGTCTGATAGCTAGAGCTGTTGCTGCAACTGATTTTAGGCACGCAGGCAGAGCCTGGGCTACTGGATCCAATGTACTGGAAAAATAAGCACAAGGTTTATGGTGTCCTGCTTGATCTTGTGTGAGAACGGACAACGCTGTGCCATCGCGTTCTGTGACAAAAAGTGTAAAAGGTTTGCTGTAACATGGTGTCGCTAGAACTGGTGCTTGACATAAAGCTTTCTTCAAGTCATTAAAAGCTTGTGTATGTTCCTGAGTTCAAGGAAGGACAGTCGAAGTCGCTGCCTCCTGTGTTGTCAACTGAATAAGTGGTTTGGCTAGAAATGCATATTGGGGAATCCATTGTCTGCAGTATGAAGTGAGGCCAATAAAGGCCCGTACTTCCTTTTGAGTCTTTGGTTGTGGCAGATGTGCTATTAACTGGATACGATCTGGTGTCAACTGTCTCCCCTCCTTGGACAGCAAGTGTCCAAGGTATACCACTTGCTGGGCACAGAATTGGAGCTTCGAAGGGGACACCTAGTGCCCCTTGTCGGCAAGGAAAAACAAGACTGTCAGTGACGCGCTCTCGCAGTCACGTTCGGTCCGTGCTGTGATCAGTAGATCATCAACGTACTCTAGCAGAGCAGTATCAGTAGGCATGTGAATACTGTCTAATTGTCGTTTCAGGGCTTGGCTGTAAATACTGGAACTTTCTGTGAACCCTTGAGGTGCACGTGCAAATTTAAAACTTCGGCCATTTAATGAGAATCCGAACAAATATTGGCTTTCCGGGTGAATGGGAACACTAAAGAAAGCGTTCTTAAGATCAATTACAGTAAAGAACGCTGCTTCGGAATCAATGGCAGTCAGTAGTGACGAAATATCTGGGACCACTGGGTACTGTGGTACTATGCATTTGTTGAGTTCTCGGAGATCGATCACCAGCCTATAGACTGGAGGTGCATTTGGGTCAGTTCGTTTAAGAATCGGAATGATTGGAGAATTACATACATTGGAGTCAGTTTCTACGACTACTCCCTGTGCAATGAGTTCGTCAATTATTTTCAATAAGGCTGTTACAGCCTCGGGGGGCAATTTGTATTGTCGGATACGGGGCAGTACAACACCTTGCTTGAGTGTGACACGATAGGGAGTAATGTGCATACAACCTACATCAGTTGGACCTTGCGCCCACAAATGCGGTGGAACATTTTGCAATCTGACATCAAAATCTCTCAAAACATAGTGACCCTTAAAGTCACGTAGGAACAATCTCACTCCTTCCAGAGAACAACATATAACAGCTCCTAGAGCTTTCAGTGTTTTAATACCAAGCAGGTTTTCAGGACATGATTTGGTAAGCAATAAATCTGTGGTACGGGACAATGGACCAACTGCAAGGGGAACTGGCTGTGATACTTCGTTAACAATAGGTTTTCCTGAAAATCCAAGGGAAACATTCTGTGAGCCTGAGAGGGGTGCCCCTGGAACCTCGTCATGACTAATGGTAGTTCTGCTCGCCCCCGTGTCAATCAAAAATTTTCTGACTTTCCCTAATACCTGACTATGTACATAGGGACCATCTTGATCTACAGGAACCTCGATAAGGGGCAAGCCAACCTCCCTCTCTAGGCTGTTTCATGTGTACTGCTGATAATCGGGGTAATCTGACTGTGCATACTGGTACATTTGTGACGTGACATGTTGAGTTGCAGCAATAGGTTGGGGTTGGGGTACAGCTACTGTCTGTTGCTGTACATGCTGTGGAGGTTGCGGATTCTGTGGAATATTCTGTTGAACGTGTTCTGGTCTAGGCGGACGTGGTCTTTCTTTAGTTTTGCCTGTAGAAATATTGTGTCTGAGAACGGCACAATCACTTATATAGTGACCTGGCTGCTTGCAATAATTGCAATTACCTTTAACTGGACCTGTAGAATGACTAGTCTGTGTGTTCTGCATGTTACCACCCTTCTGACCATTTGCTGGTACAGACTGGGCAACTAGTACTTTCATTTTCGTGTCTTTCATGCGCCTCTGTTCATGATCGTGTTCCTCTCTAATTCTGTTCTGGTGGTACTGTAACATCTGTAACATTTGGGAAGGCGTATTAGCTTGCCATGTACTTTCGACTTTCAATACTCTGTTTTTAACCTGGGGCAAAGAATTCTCGACTAATTTGGTCACAAAAAGATGTGGAAATGACTCGCTACTTGTTTTCAGGCCACTATTGATAATGAAACATTTCTCGAATCTCGAATAAAAATCACTAGTGTCTTCGTCTTGTTTTTGTTTACAGGCTGAGATCGCATCCCAGTCTTCCTTTTTAACTGTCAATAATCTAGGCAAAACCTGTACTAGTAATCCTGGTAGTGCTTTAGCTTTTTCCCCAATACCTAGACCCGGGGTACGTCCGTTTTCCTCGTTTTCTAATTCAGTCCAAATAATCTTTTTATCTCCCACCTCCCATTCTTTTTCTTTCAGTTTTTCGTAAATCCCTGCTGGCAACAATACTTTTAGCATTTTAAGAATATCAGGATACGTATAATCTCCCATAAGTAACATGTCTTTTAATTCACGGTGGAAGCCTGCAGGATCTTTATCGTGACAAGGTACGATTTTCTTCATTTCCAATAATTCCATTTTAGTCAAAGGAGTGTATACGAACACGCGTTCAAGTGAATCATCTGGCTTCCGAATTGGATGTACTTCTCGTAAGGGGTTCTGTCTATCTAAGTGATATGGCTGTCTTACTGGGGGTGGAACGGAAACAAGACGTGGAGTCAGGAAAGTTCTATATTTGTGACTTTGTTCTAGAATAATATCAATTAAATCAGTACCTAGGCCTCTCCATCTTCTCAGGAGTAAGTCTTGCAATAAATTATACAATGGACCTGGATCGGATTGCTGATTTTCATATGAAGTGATGAGATGTTGGGTCATGTATATACCAGCCAGTCGCTGTTTTTCTGGAGTAAGGCTTAAAAATGTTTGTACTACTAAATCATCATTATATATACTGTCATCCCCGGCCCATTGGACTGCTGACCGGGCTAGTTCTTGATCACGTAAGGTATTAAGTTCATGATAACCTATTCTTTCTTTCAGTATTTTATCAGTAACTTGAAAAACATGTTCAAGAGAACATTGCTCTGGTATCGGGGAAAGGAATCGTTTTTTGTTTTCTGAACGAACGGATCTGTCATAAGTTCTATCAGAAGGATATTGTTTAGGGAGTTTCACTCTACCTACGTACGCTATGGTACCTGGAGTCTGATTCTCTACTGGTGTTTCTATTTCTTCCTCCTCTGAGGATTCATTCTTGTCTGACCCGGCTTCAGCCTTCTGTCTTGTATGTATTGCTACTATTTCCTTACGAATCTTTCTGGTCATGGCATCTATACACGTTTGTTTATTATGTTTACAGTCTGCAATATTTTGACCCCATTTTGTCAGTACATCCATCTCTTCCTGAACAACACCTGTCTGATCTTGTTCCCTTATCAAACAATTAATCAAGAATCGTAATATAAAACCCTGTGTCTCAACTTTCTGATATGCCATGGCTTCACGAATACATTCTGGTCTTTCACCTGTCCTAATAAAATGATATATTTTGTCTAGATGTTCTGGCATTTCTGGTAATAACATCAGATAATCTGTAACACGTCGTAAACGTAACAAAGCTAACATCATGTCTTTGGTCTTGCCTGGTACTGGATCATATCTACAATCAGTAAGATACTGTTTAAGTTTTTCCTGAGGCATCGCTTTCGGAGTACGCTGTGATGCTAAGTCTCTCATTGTCACTCGATGTAATTGTGGCGGGGTGTGATATTGGCCTCCTGCGGCACCTCCTGAAGCAGAACCATGAGCATGACTTGACGTCATGGTGTGTGGGAGAGGTACATGTGTCGGGGACTGACTCTGGGTCGCATCTGTCGAAAAAGGATTATGAGGGCCGATAGTATGGGAACCAATAGCAGGGGAAGTGACAGTAGGTGCGGGAAGTGAATCCTGTCGTGGAGGGGTCGTGGCTAGAGCAGCCGGATATTGCTGCGGTCCATTATTAGCTGGTTGTACGGGTACATTGGTATACTCTGGAGCTACATCATCTAAATAGGAAGAAAGGAAAATGTCTGCTGCAGTCTTTTTGTGACGGGACCAATGGTGGTGGCAAGCTACGGGGTACTTCCGGGGTCGCCTTGGACAGGCCCTCGGTTAAAACTGGATACATGCCTGTAATGAGTGCATTTCTTTGACGGTCTAATTGTTCTGATCTAACCTGTTCTCCTTCTTCTATTAACTCTTTTTCTCTGGCTTTTTCGGATTCCTCTCTACTTCTCTCGGCTTTCCTGAGTTCTTTTTCTGTTCGTCTATGTGATTCTTTACGCCACAATTCTATGGCATCCTTCTGGGATTGTCTGGATTTCTTTTTCCATAATGCTTCTTCTACTCTCATGATGCACTCGGCATCCCATGTCCCTGAGGCAGGCCATCTAAACTTCTCTTCCAGATTCTTGGTGTACTCCACCCATAAGTCTAAATAGAGCACAGCATCTAAGCCGTGTTTGTGGTACATAAAATATCCTGGAGTGTCCCTAGGTGGGACAGGAACTGCTTCTTCTAGTATCCCTTTTCTAGTACCTATCTGACGTAATTTAGAAAACAACGGCATGGCCGAATCACTTCAAACGTAGACACAGTAAAACACAATAATGAAAATCAAAACAGCCACTCATACCACAACATTAAAACATATTGCAAACATGTTACCTGATACATAGAAAACACATAAGAACCAAACGGAAAACGTGAGTTGCAACACTAGATACTTGATCACAGAATTACTAGACTAGATGCACTGCTAAAACAGTACAGACCGGTCCCATAAAGAGACACGTCGGACCGTATTCACCTAAGCGAACACGTACGGACCAGGCCTGTGTACCCAGACCTGTCTTTACCGAGCACAAATTAATGAACCCGTCTAGATGCGTTCCCAACAACGGTACTCACCGGGAAGCAAGAAACTGAAGGCCTCGGAACGGAAACTGGACTGGACTGGACTGCGTCAGGTGGCGATTCTCCTACGCATGCGCTTCGGAACAGGTGGGCCTCCGGACACCTCGGACCTTGCTCTCTCGTCTAGGGCTCTGGTCGGGATCCTCCGCATTCCTCACCGCCTCGTCTGGACGCCGGACCGCAGTCTCCGTCTCCCTCGTGGACCCGAGGGAAGATAGCGGGAAAACCCGCAACGTGCACGGTTTCCGTCGGGGTTGTGGAAGGGGGCAAAGGCTGCGTGACTTCACCGGCGTGTGGGGAAGGGGGGGTTCCTGTTCGGGCGCCAAATTATGTGGTAAATAAGTTTTACCTAATCAATTTTTCCATATAATTATCAATACAAGACAGCTCATTACAATGAGAGGCAGAGTCCGTGGCATCTGAGTCATACGGTCTTTAATATTATGCTTCGAAGCAAAGGATATCGGGTCCCATCACCACGCAGGTTCAGGAAGGGACATTCAACGTTTTATTAACATTACACATTATATATAGTAAATCGTTACACATGAATCCAATACAGTAGGCGTAACAGGTGAAAAGAGAGAGATAAGAACACATGTGCGTAAGAGGAGGCGTGAAAAAAGGCGTACACATGGGCGTGCACTGTACATGTCAGAGAAACGTCACAAGATACGTCACATGTGGGTGGATGTAAAGTGAGAAGTTGCAGAATCAGCAGAAACCCTTCGCCTATATGCGCGCGCAACTAGTATGACGTGAAACTGGGGGCTTTGACTTTAGCACTAGTGGAGGAGACTGGTGTCTGGAGTGTCAGGGCAACCTGTACCTATAGCATATCTGATATCTGTTGTTTGGAGGATGTAGTGTCTGAAACAAAGGTCTCTCGGGCAGGGGCCTTTCAATACCGAATGCTAGTGCATGCATACGTGTCTTGGTGCAATGAGCGGAGCCATGGGCCTACCATGGTAACGGGTTCAGTAAATCAATTGCAAGGAGGACAGGAAGGCCGGGCCCTTTGCTCTGCAGCCGGGATTATGTTTACCCATTTCACTAGACTGGAATGTGTTTTCGAGGAGGCTGAGCAGATACCTGTAGGCAAAACATGAACTTGGCAGGCAGTCCAGGCCGAGCTGGGCACCGCCGCGCTGGCAGAAGTAAGGCGGGGGTCAGGGATGCGTGCAGCTTTCGGAGACAGGAGAGATGAGGCAGAGAGGCCTCGTTCAGGGCCTAGCTTGACTGAGTCAGAAAACATGGAGAAAAACGTGTGCGAATTTCAGAAGTGCACCACATAAAGACGGTGGCACCGTATGCTTAGGAACATAATTAACGGGATTTCTTGGTATGGTTGGATAGCTAACATGTTAAGGACGGACGCAAATGTATTTGCGTCTCTCTAGCATGAACAGAACGGAAGTTACACGACATACATGGAACATGGGTGCATGGATAGGGTGCGAGTTGGGGGACACTTTGGCTACCTGAAAATTTCTATTACCTCACGTGAAAAACATGTTTATGTTACTGCTGAAGTGTAACTACAGGGCAAGGCAGCACAAAATGGAAGTGCGCTGCAAACAAATGGAAGATCAGAGCATTGCATGGAATCGAGGTTAAAATGTAATTTAGCACGTGTAAAATGGCAAATGCAATACACACTCTTTGAGTGTACATCTTTACTCTGACCGCACAGTCTGTTCAGCAAAGAAGTCTATACCAGCCGAGACCAGCATTCATACTATAATAGCCCAAGATGTTGCTTAACTAGGGCATTTTGTTTGCTAGCATCGCTTGAAGTGACACTTATAACAATGCCTATCCGTTATCGAGCACTTTCCCTAAACATGGCAGACCTGTGTTCTGTGCCGATGTTTGTTTACTTTATTGTCACACTGATGAAATGGCAGGTGTTGTGCTGTTTTTTTTCTGCAGATAGATGGCAGATGATAAAATGACCTCCAGTGTTTTTTGCTTGCCATTATCTGGCAGGCTGATGGAATGATGGCCCATCTCTATTTCTGATTTTTTGTTTCCTGGTTGAATAATTTCAGTGACCTTTGTTGCAATCTGATGGCTTGTTGCTGATGAATGACATTCATTGTTCTTATTATTGTACAATGGCTGGCAGGCTAAGGGAACTACAGGTGTTTTGCAGTTGAATTGTCTAAAGCTGGCAGGTTCATGGCAGTCTAGTGTTTGCTCTGTTTTTTTCATGTTGTCAGACAGGGAGTGACTTGCACTGCTTCTTTTGCCTTATGATGATTTCGGTTTGTGCTTCAGGCCTCCCTGGAAGAAGTGGACACAGAGCTGGTCTCGGTGCGTGGGGAACTTCAGAAGGTCTGGAACATGCTGAAGACCCGTGACTCGAAGCTGGAGGAGCAGCACCAGGAGCTCGCGTCTGCCAGGGACCAGGTGCTAAGATCCGTACCTAGTGGTGTTAGAATACTACTACAAGACTGGAAGGCCCTAGCTATTAGTTTCATATTAACTTCAGAAGAATAATGATTGAATTGCACATTCGTCTTCCTTTTATTTGCTGTAATTGACCTCCAGTAAAGTAGCAAGTCTGCCATGTGCCCTGATGCAAACAAGAAATTTAGCCCTTAAGACTGCTGGTTTGGTAGTAAAAAGAGCTATTAACAAGATTCAATGGCCACTCTGGGCTCTTGGCCACTGCATCTATTTCCCCAATGTTAGCTACACCTCTTTCCTCTGTAGAAATTATATATGTCACAGAAATAAGAGACCACTAAACAATGCAACAAAATGTATGGTGAGTAGGCCACACATAGTATTTTAAAATGAAGCCAAGAAAGAAAAGGTGTGAAATATACAGTACCATGAACTACATCATAGAGGCTCTGGTTTAAATACTACCCCATATTAAGGTTGAGGTTAGCTCTACATAACCCCTTTGACTTAATAACAATCAACAACAGTAAACCCGACTGCAGCAATGGTTGGGGCCTACGACTGTACCTATTGCTTCCCTCATCATATTGTTCATACTATAAAGAACCTAGTTTGGGACAAAGGTTTAATTATATGAGCACTGTCTCCCTAGTTCCTTTAAAATCCCACCATGAATAGTCCGGGGTCTCTCAACCCAGGTCTCCCTCTTTTATTCTTGTGGAGTGTCACTTCTCTGCTCTATAGCAAGTTTGGTCACTCTGATCTTATATGGTGTGTAATTTCTTTGAGGCTAGTCACCTTCCAGATACCCAAAGGCCTTTGATGAAAGTGGGTCAGATGATGTTTTGGCATCTCTTGTACTGCAGCTCAGCCTACATTTTCCTTTCTCCTTGGCCATGGCAGGTCTTGCAAAGATTTCCAGTGGTGGGTAATCCTAAGCCTCAACTGTAAGGTTCTTCATGCTGTAGTAGAGATGTAACCTAGCACATGCCATTGTGAAAGTGATGGTTTCCATGTCTCTAGCACTGTATCCCCAAGCATTACTTGGGGGGTTGACAACGTGGTGGTTGCAAATTAATGTGATTGAAATCAGAATTATGGTATCTATGTGAAATGTGGTATATTTTTTGTAGGAAATTTCTGTTGCATGTGACAAATCATTTCTGTAAGACAAAGAGAAAAGTGATATAATGTTATATTAGAGAGTATACATAAAGGGGCACATGCATCAGCCTAAATACCGATCGCAAACGGGCCGATTCGCCCAATAGGCCCCTTTGCGACCAGTATTTAGGCAATTGGGATGCATCAACCCAAAACCCATTCGCAATATAGGTAAGCACAAATTTTGCGATTACCTAAATTGCAATGCTTTTAGGGAATCGCAAATTGCGATTCCCTATTTGGGATGCATCAAAGCCTTTCCTAAATGCCACTTCGCATTTAGGAAATGCTAATTACCATCAATTGCATGTTCATGGTAATTATCAAAAACTTAGAAAATGCACAAAAGTGCATTTCTCAAAGTGCTATGTAGCGCACACATATGCCCTTATGGCATATGTGTGTGCCACATGAGCATACATGACAAATTTGGGGGTGCATCAGGGTGGCCTTTAAGGCCCCCCTAGCACCCTTCAAATTGCATTTGCAATTTGAGAGTTCCTATTTGGTACTCGCAAATTGCGAATGGCCCATAGAAATAAATGGGAAGGCATTCCTTAATTGCGATTCGCAATTTGCGAGTCACAATTAAGGAATTTTAAGGTATCACAATTTTTTTTGAGAATCCTTCATGCATTGCATTTTGCGATTTCTAAATAGCAAATCTGTAAAATTTGCTATTTAGAAATCTCAAAATTCAGGCTTGATGCATGTGCCCCAAAGTGATGTACAGAATGCTCAAATTAATCTCAGTCACTAGGAAATAATGGGGCTCCATCTCAGTCAATCGTTACCATGCAACCACAGTTTGGATACAGCTAACGCAAATCAGTTTTGACCCTGCCCCAATGGGAAACGTCCAGTCCGAACTGCCAAGCTAGGTCCTCCCAGAACCGGAACATAAGAGAACCAGGACTGGTTTCACCCTTGTTATGGGCTCATCTGACAGGGATAGCTTGGTTCCAGTGACACTGTGTGCACGTCAACCTTGTCTGGCCATACATGTGTCACTTATGGCTACACGCTAAAGTATACAAAAAATACAGAGAACACATTAAGTATAAAGGTGAGAAATAGGCTACAGTGTTTGAAAAGGAGACGTTGGAAAAAGGCTGTTGAAAGGGTGCATACTTTGAGGGATTAGAAGAGGAGAGGTGTGACAAATGGCTGTATGGACAAATGGATGATGGACAGATGAACAGGTGGGTGAACGGTTTGCTGGATGGAGAGACACGCGGACGAATGGATGGATGGATGAATTGCATGGTTAAAAATGCTATCAAAACTAAACAAGGAACCTTGATATATGAGAAGATGGATGGATTAATAAAGGCATTGAAAGGGTGAAAAAAAAGGCAGAATGGAGGTGTATGACTATGCAGCTAAATACAGAAATTATATGTCACCCCCCAAAAGTTACAACCAACTCGAAATGCTGGATCACACTCCTTCAGCACTCTAAAACGAGTAATCTCTGACAAGGAATGGACCCAGAGTAAATACCACTTACTGACATTAATCCAATAATTCTGCCCATCATTTAATTTGTTTTTTCTCCATGAAGCAGCCAACGTGCAATATGCATGCCCAGCTATGCAATAGTACTCAGCCTCTATCTCACTGAAACTGAAACTCATTTGGGGTTGATTGTGATTCCAATCTGCGAAGACATGGCCTAGTAGTTCGAGTTGGACTTTTCTTATTCAAACATATCTCAGGTTGAATTGCATTTGATGTGTTTCTGTTGTTAGTGACAAAGTGACAAAGAAAGTATAGACTGGAATACAGCCCAGAGTAGTTACCATAGACTTAGGCTATATATAGCTTTCCACCAATGATATCTTTTCTTGGTGAAACTCCCTAAGTGCAATGGGTGTGACTTCTCTGGTGGCTGCTTTTGCTGTAGGTCAAAGGGATGTGACCTAGAAAAGCTTGCGACAGACTGTTCCTATTAAAGCATAACCAAAGATGATTTGCTAATGATTGGCTCCCGCTTGTAGTTGCATAGTCACCAAATGAGGAATAGACTGGTATCCTTCCCTGAATAATTACCATTGCTGAGACTAACCAAAGCATTCTTTTGTTTTTCTGAGTCAGCAAGCGTGCCTTGGGCATGTGTCACTGAAGTGGTCGTAGCCATCTCTGTCTTCTCCTACGTGGCACCCATACTCGGATGTCTTGTGTGAGAAAGAACAGTCCATTATTAGATTGGGTGGAGCCATAGCCATGTTCATGTGTTTATGTGACGACAGCTGGTGGAAAAAGAAAGACACCAAGCATTAACCACCTTTCTTTGGTTCTCCAGTACACAGAGTGCAGCACTGAGAAACTGAGACTGGAGCAGCTTGTGGAATCACTGGAACGCCAGCTAACAGAGAAGTAAGACACCTAGAAGGCAGCCTATTTATAAGTGAGGTTGGTGTTGTGGGTTACATCTCCTCTGTCATACCTGGAGGGCATGTGTCGGCCTCCTGGTCTATAGTCTTCTTAACTGAGTCAAGGTTTAAAAAATCAATAGGTAGTATAAACAATATGATAAGCAGTGGGTGGCTGACACAGGTAAGGACGGTGGGGTGCGGCTGGGCGGGATGGGGTGGGGACAAGTTGACATTCGACGGGAGAAGTGGAATTAAATTAAAAAAATAATAAAACCACTTACCTTGTGCTCGCCACATCGCCGACTCGGTAATGCGGTGAGCTCAAGGTAAGTGCTTTTTTTTTTTTTTTACTTAATTTGACCTCTTCTGTCAGCTGTCAACTTCCTCCCACCCCGTCTGCTCTGCCCTTCCTCACCACTCTTACCTGTGCCGGCCACCACTGATGATAGGTTTCAGAGAGAGGACTGCTGATTTGAGAGGCAGTACTTCTACCAGTGGAATAAATACACTCTGTTTATGTCACACAAAAAATTCTCGATGAATCGCTGCTTAATCCCAGACAGATATGACACAAGCAGTAGTCAAATCCTGAGAGAAATGCGTGCTAAATTTAAGCAGTACTGAAAAGCTTTAATAGACCACAGCACAATAAAATTCCTATAAGAACGTAAAAATATAAAGGCCAATTTAGCAAAAAGAGCTCAAATGAATAAATCAGATAAGGAGGACTAGCGGTTAAGCAAAATGTGCCAAGACGACAAAAAGTGTCACTGAATACCAATCTTTTGAGTAGATCAGGAATTAAGCATAATTGCACTTTGACTAAAATGGAGCAGTTGTCCGGGAGTCATAAGTTGTTACACTGTCAAAATTCTTACTTTGGTTCTCAAAACACTCAAGAAGAATCCTAAAGTCGCCAAGAGTCTCTTTGGTGAGGAGATGTGGCCTACCAACCAAAGATGTTGACTTTGGACCTGGGGAACACATTTCAAGTCCTTTGGGTGACTCAATATTCTGAGTGTCTGAGTAAATCACGTAATCTCCTTGTGTCTTAAAAAAATAAACAAATTAATCTGACATTGTGTAACGTAATCTGTTGCTCATGTACCAATACCTAAAAAGGGAAAAAGGTGATAGCCTCATTTTGCAAGTGCGTGCACACAGCCGGTTGTGTCAAAAGCTTTTTTTTTTCTTTAGCCATGCAACAGCATCAGGGATTTGTGTAGCATGACTAAAAGCATTAACAAAGTCAATAGGTGCCAAAGGTGCGCCCTATTGGTTTTGCCAATGCTTATTTTGGTATGTAGGGTACTTTAATGTTACTCCTTCAAAACTTTTTTTTACAAAAGGTATCCATGCCAGATTTTAGTCCTTTTTCCAATATCCTTGACATTCTAAAGATACCCAGGGTTTGAATATTCCCCCAAAGTGCACCAACAAAATAGCCAAAATATAGTTAAGTATGTGTTTTTTGTGAAAAAATGTCAAGTCAAGTCAAATAGGTTTATTTCGATAACAAGTATCATAAAAGCATCAGACAATCCATCAGTACAAAAAGGAGAAAAATACAGTCTATTAAAATTAATAAAATATAGCAGTACACAATTTAAAACAATCAAAATATAAAGCTATTTCCTCATGAATTGAGCATTTCATTTTCTAATTAGTGAAATAAAAAACAATAAAAACATGGTTAAAAATAGTGTATTTGATGTTCCATATGGAGGACAGAGTATAACATTTCAGATTGCATTTGTCCTCTGTGAGAAGCTGGCCTGGCATATTCTGTCCACTAGTTATAGCGGGCACCTTGCACCAGTCCAAACAACCCTTATTGATGATAGGTTTAAGACAACCTTTATTGAAAGCTATTCTAGTGGTAGCTATAGAGAGCAGCCTTCAGGCTAAGTCTTGAAGGAGTATAAAGCATCGTGGTTTACCAGATTATAACCACTTGAATATCTAAATGAAAGGAGAACCACACAAGGTATATATATAAAATATATGTATTTATTACTAAACACTCTCTAGTAATCTCTTTATGAGATTACAGAGCAAAGTACACAATTTAAATGCTATAGAATTTCAGTAAATAGCACAATATACACTGGGCCTCAGGGGGGAACCCAACCATATATTAAGAAAGTGGTATAAGAACCATGACTTGACTAGACACAAGGCCTAGAGCCTGTAGAATCGCTGGGACCACAAGGAACCACCCAAGGTAGTGACACAGGGGACCCACGGGGGATGCGTGCAGTGTGATAACACAGCCGCGAGATGCTATTAGCTTCTTTGGGGAAAGTCGCTGTTGGAATTTTAAAGATTAACGACACTTAGGAGAGGACTTTGAGCAAACCCCTTTAGACTTAAGGGGTTCTAGGGCCAACACCCATGGGAGCACCGTAGTACTCGTGTTACCTCACCCAGGGAAGCCGGGGGCATATGTGTCTTTTGGTGTCGGGAATGGTCGTTGATTTCAATGGCAATCTGCTGCAAAGTGCTGCTACCGTGGAGAAGAAAAGTGTCCGGTGTGATCCAAGCCTGGATCGAAGATGTGAGGAACTTGAAAGCAGAGGGGACAGAGTCTGGGTCACTTGCCAGTGACCAGGGGCACGATAGACGAATGCCCACCGATGTCGGGTGATTCAGGTGCGACTAGGTGAAACTTGACTCTACAGCCACGAGGACTAGAAGGCGTCGATGACAACCAGGAGCTGGATCGAGCTGTCCCACAAAGGATGTCGAGTGCTGCAGTGTCGGTGCCTGGATTGGACCCAACAAGCCTTGGCAACAGCAGCCCACACATTAAGAGAAAAGAGGCTTCAGTATGGACCAGCAAGTGGTAGAGAATCAGGGCACGTCTGGAGCAACCAGGGAAGCCCAAGGAAAGTCAAAGTTGCCTTCTCAAGGGCCCACTAGTTGACGGATCAGGGATCGCGAAGGTACCTCAAGCGAAAACACAAAGGGCCGGCTCACGGAACACTTGTGGAGTGTAGGCCAGCAATCTTCGGTGGAAAAGGTGCCCAGGGTCTGGGCTACAAGTAACTTAATGCACAGCCTCAGGGGACTTCGAGAAGCTGATGCACTTGCAAATGTGCACGGTGTCTAGGGGTTCCGGTTCCACTGAACCCACAAGGGCTGCAGGTCTCAGCTTTGCTGGGGACTCAGGTTGGCCTCGGGGAAGTCTAGAAATGTACCTCTTGTGTTGCAAATACTTCGGAGTCCGGCGGGAGCTTTGGAGATGCAAACCGGTCAGATGCGTCTTTGGTGCCTGCCAGGCAGGGGAGTAACTCCTTTACTCCAAGGGAGATTCTTCAGTCATCCAGCGTTGTGCAGATCGTCGAAGTTCCAGGATTCAGTATCAGAATTTTGTCCAGGTGTAATCTAAAGTCCTGTAGTCAGGGGTTCCTATCTTATATCCAAGGAAGGGGTTGGACAAACTCTGGGAGGGTTTGGAAATAGGGGTGGCTACACCCATTTCCTTTGTCCAGTTTCGCGCCAGAGCAGGGGCTGGTAGCCCCTGCAACCGGTGTGAATATGCACAGGGACACCAAATGTGCCCCCAGTGCTGACTTCAAAGCACTCTGCATGACTTTCTTGGTCAGACCCTTGATCCTCTCTTGACGAAACATTTTTAGCATGAATTCCGTTTTTTGTAATGGAACAGCTGGTCATTGCCTAGTGCTGCAGCTATTGAGGGGAAGGGGCAATTTACTACAAGTAGTCCCGTAATCCAAGATGATAGTTTCATAATCTAAAGACATTTTGGAGACATTTTGAGTAATTAGAAAATAGCCAGAGTATTAAGCACTGTATTTTTTCACCGATACCTCCACAGTGCAAGTTATTTTAGGTTTCTATTTTAATTTGAGGGCTAATGGATACAAATTACAAAATACATTTGAAAGTGCTTCTCAAAAAGTTGATTGCAAAGTTGATCTTTAGACAAGTCTTTAAAAGCGTTCCTATAATTACATGCAATATTTTGTAGGATGTGTGACAAATAGTAACTACAAGAATTGAAGGTTACCAGCCCTGGATGACTAGTAATCTAGAAGTTATGTATCATAAAAAAGTGACCGTTATTTTACCCTTCCTCTCTCTTTCTTTCTGCCTCTCTGGCTTGGTGGAACTTGAGTGCTGGAGCTTGGATAATTTAGCTGTGGAAATACTTGTTTAAGGTGAGATGTGACTCGCTAGTGCTTGAACTGTGGACAGTTGGTTGACGAGTAACCTTATTGAAATGGCAGACGGCCTGCATTATAGACAGGCCACACAGTCCCTGTCTGCACCACGATGCACCTCTGAACATGTGCTCTGCGCACAAAGAGGGACAGTTTTTACAAGAAATGCTCTGCCCTCTCGCCAGCAGTGAACGTTCACTCGCTACTGGCAGATCATTACTGAACAGTGGACCTGCTGGCTGAAACAGCCAGTCTGTGGTCTTCTGCACAGGCAGCACCAGCCTCCCCTTCAAAGAAGAGGGGTGGAGTGAGTGACTGCACCTGCTTGCAGGGGAATGTCTGAGGGGTCCAGGGGACACACTTTCCCCCCTTGCATGAGTCGCATTTTGGGGGCGCGCTGACTGTGCCCCACCTCTTTTTGATCCACTGTCAGTGTGCCTCCTAAGGGCCTCTTTGCCTTTGCACTCAAATTCATAATAGAGCGCTGATGGACAGGCAAAGTGTTTCCCTCATTAGCATGGGGCCATGCACCCACACTAAAGAGGGAGACAGCACCTGCGACCTATGTGCACCAGCCCTCTGTTTTTGCAGAAAAGGGTGCACAAGCATCTGCGCCTTCTTCTGTAATACTACAGTTCCCGTGGGTGCATGTAAGTGCTGCTCCCCCAGGGCACTGTTTGTAATACGGCCCCTAGCGGGTGTTCCCAGGCGAGTGTCAGCGCAGAAGAAGCCCAGGTAGATGAGTTGAACATCCATTGAGTTACAACTCTGGGTATTCACAGACATTTTCAATGCTTTTCTTACACTTATCTACACATCCAAGGGTACACCATAATCAGTTAGACGTGGTGCAGAAAATGAGGGAATGTGCAAGAAATTCCCATTTCGTGGTTTGAAAGGTTTGGGATGATGTTTTCCAAGTGAATAAACACTGCTGGCTTCCAGTGACTGCAATTGATAGTAATCAAGGTGAATATATCGATGTAATAATCAATAGGAATATATCAATGTTCTGGACGTTGCTGACATACTCCTATGATGGCTCTCTGGTTAAATGACCAGTTTTTGCTTTCCCTTACAGCCGTGAAAAACCTGACAGTAAGGGACAGTGAACATTTTTAAAATGCCCCCTACACCGTGGGATAAAACTCCCATGCTGTGGAGGTCATTAGTCTTTTTTTATTCAACATCAAAATCCAGATTGGGGATTTTGTGTAAAAAATATATCCATACTAATATAATAAAGAGGGAGCCCAAACCTTTGAGGCGGGTAATCTCAGGAACCACTGCACCAATCACAACACCCAATACAGCGTTGGAAAGGGCAGTTGCAGCAGACAGCCATAGGCTATGCAGACGCCCACCATATACATGTAAAAGGTAAAAGAACCATGCCAGCAAAGTAGTCCCTTGTGGGTGTGTCTGCGTTGTGCTGTGGGCGTGTGCTGGGGGCATGACAAACGCTGGGGGTGTGTGGTATTTTCTGCCCTTCGTGCCATGTCTCATGTCGTGTGCTAATCCCACCCTGCTCCCTTTAAATACCCCTGCACCCCATAATCATAACCCACCCTTACTCCTTAAAATACCCCAACACCCTTAAACACTAACCCCTCTTAACCCTATAAATATACCCTGTACCCCAAAACCCAAACCTATCCCTAAACCCTAAAAATACCCCTGTACCCCAAAACCCAAACCTAGCCCTAAACCCTAAAAATACCACTGTACCCCAAAACCCAAACCTACCCCTGAAACCTAAAAATAACCCTGTACCCCAAAAACCAAAACCTACCCCATAACCCTTAAAATACCCCAGGACCCCAACACCCAAATCTACCCCTGCACCCTAAAAATGCACCTGTACCCCAAAACCCAAACCTAGCCCTGAACCATTAAAATACCCCTGTACCCCAAAACACAAACCTACCCCTGAACCCTAAAATGCCCCTATACCCCAAAACCCAAACCTAGCCCTGAACCCTAAAAATACCCCTGTACCCCAAAACCCATACCTATACCTAAACCCTAAAACTACCCCTGTATCCCATAAACCCAAACTATATCTGAACCCTTAAAATACCCAAACACCCCAAAACATATTCCTCAGTACCCCAAAACATATACCCCTATACCCATACTCACCTTATCCAAACATTTTAAAAAAACATGCTTTTACCATTCGAGCATTTACAACGATTTTCGTTGTAAATGTATGAGTGGTAAAAGAATATAAAATGTAATGCCATGCGTTATAATGGCATTACGGAGTCATGGTACTTTCGTAATGAAAGTATGCGGAGTGATGGTATGCGGAATGAAAGTTGCAGAAGAATGGGTGTTTACCCTCCCACCAGTAAGTACATTGGTGGCACGGCAGCACACATCTCCAGCAACATACTCATATTTTTTCACCACCCATTTGAAAAATGCACAGGTCTCTCTCATTGATGGCCAGCACTGACATACACTTTTAGACACACCTCCCGCCACAAGTTCTAGAAGTGCGAACTTTAGAGCTGGGAAGCTACGTTCGAATCTCGGCATCAGCTCAACATCCTGTGATTCCAGGCAAATCGCTTTGTCTCCCAGTGCCTACCACAAATGAATGTGTTCTTCTGTAATGTAAATTGTGCTCATTCCATGTTGTCGAGTTCGCGCTATATAATATTGCAAGGAAAATTAAAGTAGGGAAACTCGAGTTCACACACTACTGAACGCGCACTCTTAAGTGCATCAGCAGTGCACTGTGATTCGGAGCGTTTCACAGGCCTGTCACAGATAAGAAATGCTATCAAAACGAAATCCTACAAAACAATATACAACTGGCCAGCAGCAATTCATACCCAGACAACGTCGGGACGGGCTGCTAGTATATTTATATCCGACGAGAACGCACCACCCCAGGACACCAAGGGGGCCACAAGGACCGGATTGACTGACCTCAATGTGGAGCCGAGATGCAGGATTGAGGACCTGTGCATCTGCTGGGGCTCCTAAGTTAGGAGGGTATGCTCAGACGTGAGTCCCTTGCTCACTTTGCCACTGGATTCAAGCAAGCCGGGCTGAGTACGTCTGAAATGCCAGAAGCCGGTCCTCGGAAGCTTGTTTCCGGTCCAGGGAAGGCATGGCTTGGCGGTTCGGGCTGGACTGTTCCCATGAGGCACAGGGTCAGACTGATTTGCATATGGCCATGCCTGAACTCGGGTGGCAGAGTGGGCTAAAGAACGGTGATAGATTAAACCCAGATCTGTTGACTGGGTGTGAGTGTTTGATTGGTTCAGATACTCCGTCCATCCCCACCCCCCTTTGTACCGCTTTGTTCGCCAGCTCGTGAATTCAGGAACTCCCTCCTACCAAGGAGTATGACAAGCTTGAATAAAACAGAAAGACACTGACCCTACTAAGGTAAAGCACTACAAACTCACCTAAGAAATTGCAAATACCAGCATGCAATACAACAGGATACCAACAGAGTCACACCCACAAAAGGCGGTTCCATTTGATTGAAGAAATAAAGAACATATAGGTGATGCAACAACTGTGCCTTGATGTTTAGCTCATGAAGAAGATGCGATTGCCTCGAAATGCGTCGAGCATGTTAGAATTGAGGTGGATTGATAACGAGCTGCGACGAGTCAGAGAACACTGTTTAGTGCAGGACAACGTAGTGTGCCCGCCTAAGCACCAGGGCTTTGATATTAATAATTGAAAGCGCGGCGTCCTGCGCCGCGGAAACAGGCTGAGCACCATTTCTGCAAAGGAAGGCTGAGAAGGACAATAAATTCCTTCTTATTCAGCACGTTGCCCTTATGCAAATTGAAGCTCGTGAATTCAGGAACTCCGTCCTACCAAGGAGTATGACAAGCTTGAATAAAACAGAAAGACACTGACCCTACTAAGGTAAAGCACTACAAACTCATATATATATCTATAATATATATATATATATATATATATATATATATATATATATATATATATATATATATATATATATATATATATATATATACATTACCTACTGGCGGTCGCCAGTAGGTATATATAGGTAGGGTTTTTTTCCTATGGGATTTCTGAAAATTCTATGTTGAATAACTTTGGCGTTTGTGGACGGAATTGGCTGAAATTTTTAGGAAAATGGCACATTGTGTTTCTGAGCAGCCCCTGAAAATTTGGGGGGGTTTCATCAAGGGGGGGCAGAGAAAAAAAGGGGGTCCCAAAACTCGTTTTTCCCATTCATTTTTCCATAGGGCGGTTGGAATCACTTTTAGCTCGAACGGCTGAATGGATTTACACGAAACTTGGCAAAATTGTAGATTTGGTTTGCCCGACGTGCCTTTGCTATATCTCAATATATGTGCTCCAGTGGATTTTGAGAAATTAACATTTGAAAAAACAGATATATCTGTGACAGCGTCCCGGTTAGCGCCCCGGTTCGCGTACCTGACGCGTAACGGAACTTCGCGAGGAGAAGCGGATTGGCTCCCCGGTGACTGTCAACATTCGAAACAGTCCGGAGCGGCCGCCATCTTGTGTCTCGGTAGGATCGAGACACAAGAGGTGGAAAAAACAAAGTGGGAAATGAGCATAAGGGGGCAGAGTACATCCTCCCTGACCCCCTAGGTTTGATGAGGGGGCTTTAAAAGGGCACCGGGAAGCGGTCCGGGGAGCGTAATATACGGAAAAAAGAATGAAAGAATGTTCAAATATTGTATGTTTATTGATTGTTCTTTTTGTTGTATTTTTTTTTTATTTTTTTTTATTTAAGTACCAACATGTAGGTACCAATGCAGAGTCTAAAAATAAATATACACTGTTTTCTTTGGAGATATCTTGCATGTTGTTTCAGAAGTTATTGTGGTATATGGAATTCATAGCATAGTCTATGAGGAAAGCAGAAAGAACATGGAGGCAGGAGATGATAAAGAGATGTTAAATACACATTGGAGATAATATAGTGGGAGAAAGGAAGTAACTATGAGCAAACTTACTATGTAACACAAAAAAAGTTGCACAGTATATTTTAAGTCTCAGTTTATATTTTATCTTTTTGGGTACTATTTCATAATTTTCATATTAAAAAGAATAATGTCTCAAACAATTTTAACTTTTAAAATGTAAATTTATTGTTCTGATTTTTCATAATCTAAGAGAATTTGTAGCATTAAATCATCAGGAATGTCCTCCTTTTCATTCCAAGAATCACATTCATATATGGCCGGGATACCCGTCACCCCCTCCCAACACAATCCCCAAGAATGGGAAGACGGAAACGGTTCTTGAACTTTTGGAAGGCGGGAGGGAGTTACCCTCCCGGCCGTATTTATTAAAATATGAAACAAAAATGAAAACATTAAAATAACAGTTTCATATCATGTACAATTTCATTTATACATTACGATGTTTATTGGCTAACCTTAACATATCTCTAATACAAAGGTTCTCCTAGCCGTTTCTAAAACATCCTGTAAATGCATTTCTCAAAATTTAAATTGTACATCCTAACATTGCGGGCCAACGGCAAGGTCGTAACCGGTGTCAGATCCCTAATACCAGAACTCCCCCCCTTACTTGTGAGGGGCGGGCGCACAGAGGACTGTACCTCTGTGCCAACTTCCAATTTCCCTTGTCTTAACGGGGGCCCCATATTTATTCGACGCCATCTTGGTGGTCGTCCGAGGACTCGTGTGAGGTGTCTAGAAGGTAGCGTAGACCCCCCTTCCACCCCACACTGCTTACCACATCCGCCGTCGCGGATGTCCTGGCCCCGGGAAATTCCAAGGAGGGGCCCGTAGCCCCTCCTCCCCAGGGAGGGGCCTATGACCGCCTTCCCTTTCGGCGGTCCCATCCTTAGAAGGGTACCGCCTCCCCGTGTGAGGGGCCAATGGCCGCCTCCCCCCGGGCGCTCCCATCCATAATGGGTGGCGCCCCACCTCTAGGGATCTTCCAATTACTGCTCACCGATCATGACCTTACCGCCCGACCAAAAATTAAATACGACATTTTTTAACCTAATGAGGATGAAATAATAGTTATGCTGGGCATTTCGACTTATAACTTTTATTCAAGCAATACCCTCTTTCAACTCAGTTGCGAAACCACCCTTAAGTACATGCAAAGAGCAACCATTTTATTGTCACATCAAAATTCCAAACTTTATTAAACACAACCTGAAAAGAGATAATACTTCATTAATCGACATTATTGTACTAAAAACGCTGTCATCAGGGGCTGGTGGGTGGGTCAAAATTGGCTCTTGGTTCCGTCTCGGGCTCACGTGCAACGAAGAGGTGCAGCTTCCAAGCACAGGAACAAGAGAATGCTTCTTTGGATTGTCGCTCCTTTTATTCTTCTTTGGGAGGGCGTGGACCCTCCTCCGACCGCCTACGGGGCGTGGCCGACGGTGTAGGTGTCTAGGACAACCCCTCTTGGGCGGGAAAAGGCGTGCCCCGGCTACGCCGCTTCGGGCATACCAGCCGTGACACGCCTCCCGCCCAAAATGGTTTCCCGGGGGGATCGGGGCACCCGACCATACGTTCGGGGGGACCGAGTGGTCGCCCCTTTCCATATGGCCGGGATACCCGTCACCCCCTCCCAACACAATCCCCAAGAATGGGAAGACGGAAACGGTTCTTGAACTTTTGGAAGGCGGGAGGGAGTTACCCTCCCGGCCGTATTTAATAAAATATGAAACAAAAATGATAACATTAAAATAACAGTTTCATATCATGTACAATTTCATTTATACATTACGATGTTTATTGGCTAACCTTAACATATCTCTAATACAAAGGTTCTCCTAGCCGATTCTAAAACATCCTGTAAATGCATTTCTCAAAATTTAAATTGTACATCCTAACATTACGGGCCAACGGCAAGGTCGTAACCGGTGTCAGATCCCTAATACCAGAACTCCCCCCCTTACTTGTGAGGGGCGGGCGCACAGAGGACTGTACCTCTGTGCCAACTTCCAATTTCCCTTGTCTTAACGGGGGCCCCATATTTACTCGACGCCATCTTGGTGGTCGCCCGAGGACTCGTGTGAGGTATCTAGAAGGTAGCGTAGACCCCCCTCCCACCCCACACTGCTTACCACATCCGCCGTCGCGGATGTCCTGGCCCCGGGAAATTCCAAGGAGGGGCCCGTAGCCCCTCCTCCCCAGGGAGGGGCCTATGACCGCCTTCCCTTTCGGCGGTCCTATCCTTAGAAGGGTACCGCCTCCCCGTGTGAGGGGCCAATGGCCGCCTCCCCCCGGGCGCTCCCATCCATAATGGGTGGCGCCCCACCTCTAGGGATCTTCCAATTACTGCTCACCGATCATGACCTTACCGCCTGTAATGACCGGATTTTCTGCTTAGATGGGATCAGCCCCTAGGGGCCCCTCTAACCCAGCCAAAACGTAACCACATCCCTCCTCAGGACCATCTATCCAGGCACCTGGGTACCTACCTGAGGATGGGGAACTCGCAATATACAAGCTCATATTATCAGAAACACCACTAAATCTATAGGGATACTAAGAATACTCACTGATTACTAAGGATATCCATGCCCTACACCACACTCATACCTTATAGTCTTGCGGCCACTCAGACCCAGACTAATCTACCCTGGGGCAGATATGACACACAATCTGGCGTGTCTACACACATGGGTCTGCAGCCCCAGTGCTCTCATTTTCCAAACGGTCCACAATCTGGCAGACCCCCACGCTGGTAATCCCCCCCAACGCTCTCATTTACACACGGTCCGCAATCTGGCAGACCTCCACGCTGGTAATCCCCCCCAACGCTCTCATTAACGCCACTTACCAATGACGACCACTTTCCTATGGACACCTATGGTTTTCTCTCTATATGTTGGGAAGTCTCTCTCACTATTCACTAAGGGCTTGCTACTACAATATTAAGAGTTAGCCAATTACTAATATGTGCCTTCTGCTCATGGCATCAAAGGTCCCCTCGCTTCCTATTTGCTTGATCACTCCTTACCTGATCGGGATTTCACATCCGTTCATGCAAACAATGCCCAACTAGAAGGGAAAAGTTACCCAGATTGAACAAGAATACAAGGCACATGTCAGTTCACTAAGAACTGGGGTTATCGTTTAATCACAATAATATAAACACATACACAGATCTGTATTATAATAGACACATCCACATATAACTGACAAAGACTATAAATAGAACACACCGCTGCAAGGAAAAGGATTAGCAATAGAATGGCCTAGGGAATAAAGACAAGATTAAGATGTAAGTGTAAAGTAAACTAATATGACAGGGCAGATATCACCTGATTAGTGTGAAGTCTTGTTCTAGCTGTCATCTGGGTTCCGCTCTCGTCTGTGCCTTGGCTCATCTCAGACTCTCTCTCTCTCCTGCACTCTTGGATACTCCTCTGCGCTGATCACTTTGCACTGGATTTCTCTCCCCCACGGACTCTCTCTCCACATTCCAACTTCAATCTAATGGTTTCTGCATTTCTGATCACCGTTCATTCCACTAGCTTGTTCACTCTGTTTCAAGGTTTCTGTGCCAATGTCCAATTAACTCCAGCTGCTCCCACAGGTTAATCCAACCTCTACTTCAGTCTCTTCTAAAAGGCATTACTTCAGACTCCAGCTATTCACAACTCCTCCTGATAAGTAACTGCTTCTGACTGCTTCCTTCAGTTCCAGCTCACTGACTGTCTGTTTGTCTTCTCTCTGTTCCAAGCATTTTCTGTCTCTTCTCCTCCTGCAGTTCCACTCCTCCAACTCTACCAACACTCTCTGCTTCTCCAATTCAACTCAGCTCTCTCTAGCTTGAACTCTCTCTCTCCTACTCCAACAGCTCCTCACTCTTCTACCACTCCAGCTCGACTCACTGACTCCGCCTCTGCACTTCACTGATATAGAATGCTGTTTCCTCATGGAAAGTTCCAGCCATAAGCCTGCCGCCCATCAGATCCCTGCACCACTCCGCGCCAAGGACACACACCCAGCCGGCCGGCCTTTTGTTGTGTCTTCCACACAGAGAATAATACAGCCTACCGATAAGGGCTGGCCCAGACCGGTTCTCTCCAAGTGAACAACAGCTTTAACTATAAACTTTACCTTTACCCTGAAAGCCTCTCAGCTTCATCAACATGGAGTCTGTCTAGTTCTGGGCCTATACGCCTGAGAAGGATGAAATACCCCTTAGCTCTGTCAGAGTACCTACATAAACCATACCAATGTGTAATATAAAGTCAGGACCACAGGATCCAACCTCTACTATAAGCAAGTATGTCAAAGCCAATAGGCAATAGACAAATTAGAGTCAAGAATAAGGGATCTATCATCATATTAAGCAGCTATCCTCTTCTAGGTCTGGAAGAAAGGGCTTAAAAGGGCCAACACAAGCTAGGAATACATATCCTAGATGTGAGCAAGATTAAAGTCTATACTACTGCTAAATAGAGCCAAAAACCCTGTCAAGACATTCCACCCTTAGACTTTATCTTGAGAACATCTAACAACAACAACATCCATATAAACAAACATCAACACAAACTATCAACAAATCAAAAACCAAAAAACTCTCTAAAATGAATGACCACTTAAAGAAATTCCACCTGAAACTTAATGTAGGGAATACAAATCTAACAACTAACTAAAAACAAATCAAAGCACCCTTGACTTGAATGCTGAAACATATCTAAGATTTGATCTGATAACAACAGAAACTAACCAAAGCATCCTCAAACTAAATGTGCCTCAACTTCTAGTGATAACAGGTGAAATCTAGTGATGTAGGGACTTAATAGTTGAATGAAAACAGCAAGGGGCCTAAATGGGGCCTACCTACTTCGGGCAACTTAAGAACTAAATGTGTTTCAACTTCTAATGATAAAACAACAAAAGGGCCTAAATGAGGCCTACCTACTATGGTCAACTTAAGCTAATGATAACTCATAAAATCTATTGGTGTAGGGCCTTGTTTGAGTGATAAAAATAACAATGGGCCTAAATGAGGCCTACTGACTTTGGTCAACTTAAGGCAAAAAATTTGGTGAAATCTGAGAAATAAACATGACAAATTGTTCTCAAGGTCTGGGCAAACATTAATAATAGATGTAGGACATAATCATACTAAAAGACACACCTCCCAGGACAACTTAAAGTCTAGGGTAACCACCCTTGGATCAATCAAAGTGAAAGTGTAATAACAAGAAAATAAAGACAACCCCATTCCTACAAGATAGCTGGTGTAGCACTAAGCATTGAAATATATCTAAACGTGGTGCATACATAAAAGCACAAAACAGTTAGCACCTAGTTTTCATCACACTGTGGAACACATGTGTGTACCACCATTTAAAAATTATCAATCCTTCATTGGCAAAAACTGTTTTGCAGAAAACAGGAAAACTATAATAGGTGACTGCATCCTAAAAAGCAAGGATAGTACTACATAAACATCAAAACCATGAAAACATTTCTTTTGTTTAAAAGTGGGGCCTGTTCGTAGTGATTGGAAAGAAAAACATGGGAATAATGCAGGCCAAGGAATTACATAACAAAATCCTTTTGCGGGAAACATTATCAAAATCCAATAAGAATGGGTTCATGTAGAATAATATTGCCTTTGTCAAAAATATATCCAATATAATTTCTATGGGGTTTGTATCTGACCGCTGAGGCAGCCAATAGTAGAATATAATTAACCCCTTCCATGCTCATGACGAGCTCAGTCAATCTTCAGCACAGGGGAAATTTGGGACTCAAGGCAGTCAATTTTTGGGACAGTCAATTTTTGGGATATCAGTGTAGGTCACCACCCTGCATCTTCATCCGGTACTAAGGAAGCATGTCCTCCACCATTGATCCACCACCAATCCGGTCTGGTCTGGTCTGGTTCCATCTTCCAAAAATAATAAACTAACATAAAAACATGAAAATAAAAAACTAAAATAATAAAGGGAGTGGGAGGGGGGTGGGCCGACGCACACACCGAACACCACAACCCAGCAACCTAGGACAAGAAAACAAGTATCATTAATCTTGCTGGATAAAATTTTCCATTTAAAAAGCACCCCAAGTGCTTTTCATTGTCGAAAAAAAACAACTTAATTAATTAAAAACATTCTTCTAAAGTCAAGAAATAATTAAAATCATATACTTTTAAATTTGTTTGGGCAAAATCTAATTTTTACATGCACAGCCAGAAGGGCCTAGTAATACCCTAATCCTCTGTGAGTCAGCCCCTCCCTTCAGAATACGCAGGAGCCAGGCTACAGTGTGAAGTAATTTGAATCACTGCCAAGTGTTGATCTCACTGCAAGGGGAAGGCACTGCCAAGCACTCGATCCAAGCATCTCTAGTCTCTAATCAGGGAAGCCTACCCAGGCCTACTGTATCTAACTAACTCCAAGGGCCAAGAGTCTGCCAACTACTCTGCATGTGCAAGGATCCCTTATCAGCAGGCAATGAGGCTGTCTGCGCCGACAGCAAGGAAGAGCGAGTTGACCCCCCCCTTACATAAACATTCCGTCCGCGGAACAAAATTGGATGTTGGCCAATCATAACAAGACAGGCAGTGTTCGGAGCCTCTAGAGGGAAAAAGCCCCCCTTTTCAAATCAGCTGGTCTGCCAAGGTCGACAAACACATTCTTTGTAAGCTGTTCCCAGGCCTGATTCTTTAAATAACAAAAGCAAATTCAACTGTGGTAAAAAGCAAAGTAATCTGTAACACAGTCATATGCAAGCAATTTAAAATAATTCTGGTACAGTGTACTGCTACTTAAAAGCTCCACTTTCTAAAAAACACTTTTGTCTAATTAATTCAGCTAGAAGGCAAGACATTTGAAACATGGGCATTTATTTAGCATGCAGATCAACACACAGAAAGGGGCAATTTGCTTCTGCACAGAAGACTATGCATTTTGCATTTGAAAAAACGAATTATCATGGACTGTTGGGTTTAATATTTCTCAGCACATATATATCAGGCAGCATGTTTAATGAACACTGCTTTTACCGTGCAAGGTATTACCTTTCTATCAACAGCTTGTCAAAGTACATAGGCGAGCCTTGTAACTAAATGCAAATTAAACTAATGTAAGGGACACATAGCAATGTATTAAGATGGTAGTGTGTCATAGTTATCATTTTTAGTCAAAATAGAACAACATATTCTGCTCCACCCTAACTATACACACTACCATCCAAAAAATAAAAAACGAAATCACAATATGCTTTCAGCTGTTGAAAGGGAAAATAATATTAAAACAACATAAAATGCAAACACATTTCATCATTGATGTTTTCCAACCAGGGGCAACATGTAATTTTGCATTGCAGCATAATTTATCGTGCAAGCCTTTCAATTCAACCTAGTAAAAGGGCCAAATTCATATATTATCAAACAGCCATTTATTTTCCAACTGAGTGGGTTAACTTACATCTGCATATTAAAACAACTACATTTGAAAAAAAAAAGGTTCAGCTTGCATCAGGGAAAAATAATAATGAGAACACATTTGTTTTAAAAGCACACGGTTGCCTGCCACTAATTAAAAGCACATGTTACTGTGCACTGTTGGGCAAGATTTATTATTCTCAACCTGTGATCATTCTAAAACACCGGTCTAGTTGGAAAACCCTCAAAGAAATAATTAATGAAAACAGCCCGTAGCATGCATTCTAACCGGGCCATATCCTTAAAATTTCACTCATTTTAAATCATGCATTCAAAAATAATTCTCCACACGTCTGTGGATGCATATTAAGTAGCACATTTAAAAGAACACCGCTCTCTCCGTGCAAACCCTTATCTCAATCCGACTGGTTGATTTATAACTTACCGACCTCCAAGAGTCAGACACACGAAACATCAGCACCAAGGCAAACCCACACAAAGTCGTAGACGCAATTCAAAAAGAATGTTAAATGAACAGAGCCCTACGCTCAGCACAAGATGTTACCATTCCATCAAGAAGCTGACAAAGCACATAGGCAGACTCAGAAACCAATAAAAGTCAAATCAAATCATCAACCACCAAAACACTCACTGAATTTTATAGTCAGCTCAAATAACCATGCATGTTAAACAGCATGTTAAAATAAATACTGCCATCTCAATTCAAGATATTAACCCTTTGGCAGCTCAAACAAAATCATTCCCAATGACCGTAGTACATGGGAAATTCAAGATAGTATCTCTCCACATTTTCACATAACACGTACGCACATCTACAAAACAAATCCCCCAAGCATTTGAAAGAGATCCAGCTCTCTCCTACCTAACGCAACAATAACATGCTCAATCCAAGCCATAACCACATGGCGCTATTCACAAGCCATATTTACAAGACAAGCTCTTCACAAGTAATACAACCAAGGCGCAATTCACAAGGAACACAGCAAAGCAAAATGAGAACATGCTCCTCACAAGCCACAATTACATGGCGCTATTCACAAGCCATATTTACAATGAAAGTCAACAAGTTCAAAAAATGACATGCTCCACACAAGGAATATATGCAAGGCGCAATTCACAAGGAACACAGCAAATCAAAATGAGAACATGCTCCTCACAAGCCACAATTACATGGCGCTATTCACAAGCCATATTTACAAGAGAAAAAGTCATATTACATTGAACACATTTCACATTGCACAGCATAAGCAGATGCAGCAAGCAATATAATGGGCAATTTAAAAGCATTTTTTACACACATTTGTACAATTGGACCATCACAAAGATGTTACTGGCTCCTTCACGTAATGTCATCCTTCAACCCTGACAGTTCAAACACCAAAATGAAAACCATTTCTTCCACCCTGCTTAAGTCAAATGCCATGATGTACTGCAATCTCCTCACACTGCAACTGTTCAAGCCCATAGGTCACACAGGCTACATAAACTGCAAAACTACACCAGATGGAACTGGCGCTCAGGGCACTCCCTCACAACACATGGGAACCTCTCCAAGCACATGGCCAGGTTACACAGGATTCATAAACGGACGACTACACCAGATGGAACTGGCGATCAGGGCACTCCCTCACAACACATGGGAACCTCTCCAAGCACATGGCAAGGACACACAGTATTCGTAAACAGTCGACTACGCCAGATGTAATGACTGGATTTTCTGCTTAGATGGGATCAGCCCCTAGGGGCCCCTCTAACCCAGCCAAAACGTAACCACATCCCTCCTCAGGACCATCTATCCAGGCACCTGGGTACCTACCTGAGGATGGGGAACTCGCAATATACAAGCTCATATTATCAGAAACACCACTAAATCTATAGGGATACTAAGAATACTCACTGATTACTAAGGATATCCATGCCCTACACCACACTCATACCTTATAGTCTCGCGGCCACTCAGACCCAGACTAATCTACCCTGGGGCAGATATGACACACAATCTGGCGTGTCTACACACATGGGTCTGCAGCCCCAGTGCTCTCATTTTCCAAACGGTCCACAATCTGGCAGACCCCCACGCTGGTAATCCCCCCCAACGCTCTCATTTACACACGGTCCGCAATCTGGCAGACCTCCACGCTGGTAATCCCCCCCAACGCTCTCATTAACGCCACTTACCAATGACGACCACTTTCCTATGGACACCTATGGTTTTCTCTCTATATGTTGGGAAGTCTCTCTCACTATTCACTAAGGGCTTGCTACTACAATATTAGGAGTTAGCCAATTACTAATATGTGCCTTCTGCTCCTGGCATCAAAGGTCCCCTTGCTTCCTATTTGCTTGATCACTCCTTACCTGATCGGGATTTCACATCCGTTCATGCAAACAATGCCCAACTAGAAGGGAAAAGTTACCCAGATTGAACAAGAATACAAGGCACATGTCAGTTCACTAAGAACTGGGGTTATCGTTTAATCACAATAATATAAACACATACACAGATCTGTATTATAATAGACACATCCACATATAACTGACAAAGACTATAAATAGAACACACCGCTGCAAGGAAAAGGATTAGCAATAGAATGGCCTAGGGAATAAAGACAAGATTAAGATGTAAGTGTAAAGTAAACTAATATGACAGGGTAGATATCACCTGATTAGTGTGAAGTCTTGTTCTAGCTGTCATCTGGGTTCCGCTCTCGTCTGTGCCTTGGCTCATCTCTGACTCTCTCTCTCTCCTGCACTCTTGGATACTCCTCTGCGCTGATCACTTTGCACTGGATTTCTCTCCCCCACGGACTCTCTCTCCACATTCCAACTTCAATCTAATGGTTTCTGCATTTCTGATCACCGTTCATTCCACTAGCTTGTTCACTCTGTTTCAAGGTTTCTGTGCCAATGTCCAATTAACTCCAGCTGCTCCCACAGGTTAATCCAACCTCTACTTCAGTCTCTTCTAAAAGGCATTACTTCAGACTCCAGCTATTCACAACTCCTCCTGATAAGTAACTGCTTCTGACTGCTTCCTTTAGTTCCAGCTCACTGACTGTCTGTTTGTCTTCTCTCTGTTCCAAGCATTTTCTGTCTCTTCTCCTCCTGCAGTTCCACTCCTCCAACTCTACCAACACTCTCTGCTTCTCCAATTCAACTCAGCTCTCTCTAGCTTGAACTCTCTCTCTCCTACTCCAACAGCTCCTCACTCTTCTACCACTCCAGCTCGACTCACTGACTCCGCCTCTGCACTTCACTGATATAGAATGCTGTTTCCTCATGGAAAGTTCCAGCCATCAGCCTGCCGCCCATCAGATCCCTGCACCACTCCGCGCCAAGGACACACACCCAGCCGGCCGGTCTTTTGTTGTGTCTTCCACATAGAGAATAATACAGCCTACCGATAAGGGCTGGCCCAGACCGGTTCTCTCCAAGTGAACAACAGCTTTAACTATAAACTTTACCTTTACCCTGAAAGCCTCTCAGCTTCATCAACATGGAGTCTGTCTAGTTCTGGGCCTATACGCCTGAGAAGGATGAAATACCCCTTAGCTCTGTCAGAGTACCTACATAAACCATACCAATGTGTAATATAAAGTCAGGACCACAGGATCCAACCTCTACTATAAGCAAGTATGTCAAAGCCAATAGGCAATAGACAAATTAGAGTCAAGAATAAGGGATCTATCATCATATTAAGCAGCTATCCTCTTCTAGGTCTGGAAGAAAGGGCTTAAAAGGGCCAACACAAGCTAGGAATACATATCCTAGATGTGAGCAAGATTAAAGTCTATACTACTGCTAAATAGAGCCAAAAACCCTGTCAAGACACCGCCACAGGCCGGATAGTTGACCGGCTATCCGGACCCCCCACAAAAGCTCCTACTAAAGGTCATGGCTACATAAACTCTTTAACCAAGCTATGAAGTCTCCTATGAGTAAGACATTACCCTCCCGGGACAAATGGACCCCATCCTCCAAATACATATGGTCCCCCCGGATACACCCGTGTGGAATACAGTGCAATTTACCTGTACGAAACAACCTACCCATTTTGTTATTAACCTTCTTTACCGACTGGTTCAAAGCTGACACAGAGAGGGCCCCCCGCCACACCTTCCGAGGAATCATGTGTGACCATGCAATTGTGCACCCCGGAACCCTTCTTGCCAACCAACTTACTGTGGACAAAATTGACTCGAGAAGTACTCGTCGACCAATGGTCACCAAATCATTGCCCCCAAGATGCACTATGATTACAGATGGCAGTGACCTCGTCCGCCCTAACAGTCCCTCAATAAAACGTTGAAACTGGTCAATACAGAGCCCGCCCCTTCCGTGGAAGGTCACACTGTACCCGTATTCCCCAGCCACGTGAATCATGTCACCTGCTTTGAATACGTCCGCGGCGCGCCTCACGTATGAGTGGCCAACGACCCACACCACTCTTTCCTCAGCCGGTGATCTTTGACCGCTGGTCACCAGGTGTCGGGTCAACTGCACAGTCCGCCCCGCAAAGCCTGCTCGCGAAACTGTAAACCAAACAGAGAACAAGAAGCGTGAGTACATGACATAAGCTTCACAACATGTGCAACCGCACGTACCTTTTATAACAGTTCGAGGACCAACGGCCCAACTGTTTCACCTTTTCAACACTCAGACCCCTGGCTGTAGCCTCTGTAGCAGCCCCTATCCGGAAGGAATGGGTCCCAAAATCGCTCGGGTTCAAGCCCGCTGCCGCGATTGCCATTGTTAACACCCGCTGAAACTGAAACCTAGTCAGCGGGGTGGCGTCGGTGTGCCTCAGCAAGCTTCCCCCCCATGATGCCGTCCTCTGCGCTAAATACTCCTCCACGCATTTTACCGGGCACATGGGAGATCCCGGAATCCGCTGGACTACCACACTGTCCCCAATCGCTCCCTGATCGGTCTTGGACCTGGCTATTGAGACTACCATTGTCTCCCCCTTAATTTGAATGTGTTCTCGACACAGACCTCCCCCCGTATCCTGCTTATTCCTCGCTACCAGTTCGCTTACCCGCATAGCCCCATGGAATGCTAATGCAAAAGCGGCCCGGAACAGCACCGTCTCTGATCGAGATGAACATGTCGCAGGGAGTACGGACATTAACAGGGACAAACTTGCTAGACCTATCGGGTGCCTCTCATCCGCTCTACGATCCTCAAGGCGTTGCCACCCACGCAGTGCCTTCTGTACGAGAAAGGACGCTGTGGGGTCCTGGATTCCATGTGCCCGCGCCATGAAGGAAATGGCGGCCCGGTGCCTATTGGCTATCGCCACTGATCTGCCTGCCTGATGTAGTGATACCAGGAATTTAAGGACATACTCCTCCTGCCCCCACTGCTCCCCCCTAGCTGAACCCAAAAATGACCAATAGGAACGGAACGCCCCTTCATAAGCCTTCCTTGTCCTGGGTGCTAGACTCTCTCCCACGAGGTTTTGTAATCCGGGGCACCGAGCGACCAGAGAGCTTCGGGAAATGGTGCCGCCACCAAGTCCGCTGAGGGCAGAAAACCCTGGAAGGCCTGCATATGGGAACGAGAGAGTGCATCAGCTGCCTGGTTCAGTACACCCGGCACGTGTCTTGCCCTAAAGTGGACGTTTAGTCTCATACATAACAGGACAATTTCCTTCAGCAATCTCAAAATCCATTTGCAGCGTGCTGCCTGATTATTGATACATTCCACAATAGTCATATTATCAGACCAGAACACCACAGAGCGATCACGAAACCCCTCTGGCCATGTTGTTAAGGCCACCAGAATGGGGAACAGCTCAAGAAACCCAATGTTACCTGTGAGCCCATCGTCGTGCCACCACACCGGCCAGGTTCGTGCCGACCATTGATTACCAAAAATGGCGCCAAAACCTACACTCCCTGCCGAGTCGGTCCACAACCCCAGCTCTTCGGAGGAAACTGGCGGTTTGTTCCACACGACACGACCGTTGAAATCCGCCAGAAATGCCAGCCATATGCGCATATCCTGGCGAACCTCTGCTGACAGTCTTGTGCGGTGGTGCCCTTCCTTGAGGCCAACCATAGCTTGGGCGATAGAGCGGGAAAAGGGACGAGCCATCGGCATTACTCTAAGGGCAAAGTTAAGCTGACCCACAGCTCGTTGCAACTGATGGAGAGTTACTTTTCTCTCGCCGAGGCACATTTCGAGCGAGGCCTTAAATTTCATTACCTTCTCTTTGGGCAAGCGGAAGCACCCCTCCACAGAATCGAGCTCAATCCCCAGAAACTCGAGTGTAGTAGATGGCCCTACCGTCTTGCCTGGTGCCAGTGGCACGCCAAATTCTTTCATGAGATTACAGAATTCACTCAAGGCCTGAGCACATTCCGTGTCCCCGGCCGCCCCCAGGAACAGAAAATCATCAAGGTAATGCATGACCAGTGTAAAACCCGTGGCTCTGGTGAAAGCCCATTGCAAAAAAGTACTGAACTTCTCAAAATACGCACAAGAGATGGAGCAACCCATTGGCATACATTTATCCATGTAGTAGCGTCCTTGAAACACAAAACCTAAGAGACGCTGATCCTCTGGGTGTACCGGGAGCAACCGGAACGCTGACTCGATATCTGATTTAGCCATCAGCGCTCCGGGCCCCAGGCGATTCAAAATGGCGACGGCCTCATCGAAGGATGCGTACCGCACCGAACAAACTCCCGGGTCAATCGCATCGTTCACCGAAAGACCCCTAGGAGCGGACAAGTTGTGGATTAACCTAAACTCACCTGGGTCCTTCTTGGGGACTACTCCCAACGGTGAACAAACAAAGTCGACAACTGGCGGCTTGCCATATGGTCCCGCAACCCGACCTCGGGCCACTTCCTTTGCAATCTTTGCCTGTACCACCGTCGTATTTTGTTGAACCGATAGTTGGTTCTTACATTGTGCTTCCCCCCGAAAATCCCCCGCCGGGATGCGGAAACCATATGAGAAACCGTCTCGCAACACCCCGGCGGAGACATGATCAGGGTATTTGTTCAGCCAAGGGATCATTGCCATGATATCAACGAGAGTAGGTAACGGTGCCCCTCGGTCGATTTTAGACCTGTTTGGCGCCTCCTCTACCTCCCGTATCACCAGTCTTGGCTCTGCACGAACTCTCGGGGTGTGAGGACTGTCCGCACCCTGCACACTCATGCCTGAACTTGCATGTCCCATGTGGCCTAGTGCACTTGCCTCTGTTAAAGCTCCAACAGACCCCTTTCCTACCTGAGTTCCCATTACTCTTTGCGTTCTGATCACTGTTTGCGCCCGCCCGAAAGGGCGGCCCCAAAGAATGGCGGGAAGGCTCAGCCCCATTCCCGCCCAAAGAAGGCGACTTCGCCGTGTTGGACCCAACCAGTTTCTGCCAGGAAATGGAGTCGAAACAATCCCACGTCAGGGATGGGTCGTGCTCCTTGGCCTTACGAAATTTGTTATCATAACCAAACCATTGATTGCCTCCGTACGTTTCATAGAATTCCATAATACGTGTCTGGTAACAAGCTAGTTCCAACAATACTTCAGGCCTACGTTCCCCCATAATTGCAGTGAACATTCCAAACGCCCTGGCCCAATTAGCGATTGTTTCATCTACTCTGAAACCCGCCATCTTTGCACGCTATACACTCGGATGCAACAACTCCTTCTGATTTCTAACATGCTCTATCTCATAGTGATCGGTCAATAATGAAAACATGTTCACACATTTATCTGCCCAAATCCTTTCTTTCACATCCATCGGGATATGTTGAACCACCTTTTCCCTCCTTGAGGGTAACGATCCCTCCCCCGCTATTGGCAACGGCTGCTTACCCGAACAAGTAGCTGTGACTGTTGTCGCTGCTGTTCCAACGCTCGATACTGGTTGTTCCATGGTAACCTGCGGGGAAACAAGAGGACAAGGTGCCTTCGCAGCATCTTTCGATTGCCGCAACTGCTTCATTATCGACCTGGCCTCCTCGGCCGTGGCCCCCTCGTTGTCCCTGCCCAACCATGCCGCCAATTGGGCAGCCAATTCAGGAGGCATATCCCCCTCGTTAACAGGTGTGACCACGACAGGGATCGGTTGTCCCGCGTTCGGGACCGGAACTGGGGCCTCGACCGGACTGACCGGGCTCGCCGGAGGTGATTCGGGAACCGGAGCCTCCCCTCCTGCCGCCCTATTCCTGGTCCTTTTACCCCTCCCGATAGGGACTACTCCCGGCAATGCTGGTCCGATGACTTTTTTTTCTGTCTCCCCGTACCATTCATTGCCGCCATCTGCTTCTTCATGTTCGCCATGTCCTTTACCAGCATACGAAGCATCTGTTCGGTCCCAACCTTCTTTCCGACCTTCTTGCCAGGCATCGTTCACGGATATTCGACTCGAGGTCCTGGATCAAAGCTTCGAAATCGCTGAAAGAAGAAACACAAAATTACAAGTTCTCAAAATTGGCTCTTGGTTCCGTCTCGGGCTCACGTGCAACGAAGAGGTGCAGCTTCCAAGCACAGGAACAAGAGGATGCTTCTTTGGATTGTCGCTCCTTTTATTCTTCTTTGGGAGGCCGTGGACCCTCCTCCGACCGCCTACGGGGCGTGGCCGACGGTGTAGGTGTCTAGGACAACCCCTCTTGGGCGGGAAAAGGCGTGCCCCGGCTACGCCGCTTCGGGCATACCAGCCGTGACACGCCTCCCGCCCAAAATGGTTTCCCGGGGGGATCGGGGCACCCGACCATACGTTCGGGGGGACCGAGTGGTCGCCCCTTTCCATTCTTCAGCACATTTAATTAATTCTTCGTCTAATGTGTCATCCAAAAAGTCAATTTCTTCATTTTCTTCCTTTGGATTGTTTTCAATCTTAATTTGAAAGGAAATATTATTTTCTTTCTGTTGTGCTTCCATTTTCTTGCTGTAAATTGCATTAAAAAAATATATCAGTGGAGATAGGGCACTGTTGGGTTTAAGTTCACACAGGTGCTTGTGAGTTTTTAACAGTGAAGTAATCTTTGGGCAGTGCATGGTTTCAGGCAGGAAGTAAAACTATTAAAAAGTGCCTGTGATGAAGCCTAAGTAAATTCATAATTATACCACAGAAGCCTAACTCAATCAATAATTTAAATAATTAAGTCTTTCTCAATGACTAACTCTTATAGAGGGACAGTATGTAACTATCTGAAAACGTTTTCCTTATTTAATTTAAAGTGCATAACATAGTTCTCCTTTCAAATTTTTAAAATTGTATCTTACCTTTGAAAAAGAAGTTAAAGTTCACAGTCAAAATGCTCTTGAAATGTACTTCAGGAAGTAGTAGTCAAAATGGCTGTGTTTCTCGCTCTTTCTTTATATATATTCAGGTACATAACCAATCAAATGTCATGAAATAATAGTAGAAAATGAAAGTAACATTTTAATTGGTTGTCAATTCTAACACTTCATATGTGTTTCTGTCATGTAATTTACCTCAGGATATTTAGTGAGTCCTACAGCACAATTTTCTCAATGGAATTCCATCAAATTTGGGTAAATGGTAGGGACTGCTATGTAGTAGGGCCTATTCTATATTTGATGAAAGTGTCTCCAGTGGTTTTTCTGTAAATTACTTTCCCACCTTTTTTTAGCGAGCGCTCACCGGTGCGCGCACCGGTACGCGAACTGGCAGCGTTACGGGAGTCCACCATTTTGTGTATCGGTAGAATTGAGACACAAGATGGAGGGGAAACAATGTTCGGAATGGGTAGAAGGGGGCACGGTAGACACTTTGTGACCCTCTAGGTTTTCTGAGGGTGGCTTAGGACGCTCATGTAGGCAAAAAAAAAAAATTGAAAAATTTCGCTGGGGAGCGCCCGGTACGCGCACCGGTAAGCGAACCGGGGAGCGTACTTTTATGAAAAATAGTGAAAAAAGTTAGAAAAAGATTAACGTTTAGAATGATCAGAGGTAGGGTAGCTCTGAAAAGAGCTATTGGGTTCTGTGGCTGATTTTGGTACCTACAAGTAGGTTCCAATGCACAGTTTTAAATTCAGGAGGAATATTCTATTCCCCTCATTTGATAAGTGCACACCATCTCCTCTGTAGATGTCTTGCATGTTGTAATGCAAGTTATTGTTGTATATTGAACCCATTCTAAAGTCTCTCATGTAAGCAGAAAAAGATTTATTCACATGTTTCCGTGCTTTCTCAAATTGTGGACAAAATTGGTTGGACCAGTTCCATTTCTTGTCTTTGGCATATATTGGAATATTCCAAGGCAGTTTGGGGAAAAAGTGTCATCAATTGATGAAAGGTGTCCTTTAAAAGCATTTCCAGACAGACCAACCCCAGTCATAGTGCCCAAATCATTTCCACCACAGTGCACTATTAAGAGGTCAGGGTTTGGCAGATGCATAAAACAATTATAATTAAAACATATAAAATATATTTTTCATTTAAAAGAAGAATACATTTTACAGCTTTTGATATTTGCTATTAAAAAACCATTGAAATTCACTGAAAAAACCATAGGTTATAGACCATACATAGTTAGGAATTAGCATTTACAAAACCTTGAAAATTCACTGAAAAAACCATAGGTTATAGACCATATATAGTTAGGGATTAGCATTTACAAAACCTTATTTTACTCACACAAAACCATTGAAATTCGCATATATAGTTAGTTGCACTAACTATATATCGCGCACCCGCAATCCACTGCTGATGATGTCACATATTACATCATTCATGACATGGTCAGTGACATCACTGATGGCATCACTGTTGACAACTCAAATGACATCACTGACAACATCAATGATGACATCATTCATGTGATAATACGATGAACCTCTTCAGACTCTAATATAACCTTAGATACACTCAGTGTAAACAGACACTCACAGACTGTCACTCATCCATGGAGTTACTCACACACCTAGTCAGTCATGCAAAGAATCAATCACACCTCCATTTCCTCAACTATACAGTCATACACACCTTACTTATTCAAACATATTCTAACACATATTTACTCTTTTATACAATCCTTGATTGAAGTTCACAATGATCCAGACAGCCACTCACACATTCACTGGCTCTTATGCACAGTTATTTATATATGTCAACTCTCACATGTACTGTGTTTTACATATGTACTTACTTTGACATGTAGCACTGAGATATCCATTCACTCACCAATACACTCATGCACACAGTCAACTGCCCATACAGCTGTTTCCACATGCACTTTTGAACCCATACATCTAGTGAATCAACTGCTCACACATCTATGCACAGAGTCATACACCTCCCAGCCACCCACACACATACTCAGTCTCCCATACAAATACTTGGGCAACCAATCAATAACCCATATAGTTACTCATATAGCTACTGATTAACACATGCAGCAGTTTACAGAACAACAGACATAATGATGCACAAATTAAGACAGTTTAGTCACTAACCCATGCACTCAGTGAGACACATTTAATCACTCTCTCATACAGTCAGTCATGCACCTACTAAATCCTTCATCCAGACACTTATACATCCACTCATTCTTCAATATGTAAGACATATTTTAACTTTACAGAAACATACAGTCACTGGATGATGTCATCAGTGATGTCATCAGTGATGTCACTGACCATGTCATGAATGATGTAATATGTGACATCATCAGCAGTGGATTGCGGGTGCGCGATATATAATTAGTGCAACTAACTATATATGCGAATTTCAATGGTTTTGTGTGAGTAAAATAAGGTTTTGTAAATGCTAATCCCTAACTATATATGGTCTATAACCTATGGTTTTTTCAGTGAATTTTCAAGGTTTTGTAAATGCTAATTCCGAACTATATATGGTCTATAACCTATGGTTTTTTCAGTGAATATATATATATATATATATATATATATATATATATATATATATATATATATATATATATATATATATATATATATATATATATATATATATATATAGTTCTCCAACTTGAAAAACGGCAGCGCCTCTGCCCGTTTCCCCAGCGCGCAAACAGCAATAAACGTTCCGAGTCAGGCTTGCAATATACCTTCTTTTATTTTGTCATCAAAGTGCAGGGTGCAGAAGACATCAAACAGACGCGTTTCGGGCGCGGACGCCCTTGCTCACTGTCCATATATATATATATATTTGCCGTAACCCCTGTCAAACTTTTAACTCATTGACATGAACTGCAGTGACTGTAGTTCCTGTAAATGACTAGAGATGCTTGCTGGCCTGTCGGACATCTCTAAATTCGGAGTACTGGTATTCTGTCGCTTTAGGGCAACAGTACTTTACACCGACACTCTGACGGAGTACAATCTATACTCCAAATTCTAAAGACTACCCCCAGATCTTTAACGTTGTAGACCCTTCAATAGAGTTACTTCCAGCACCACATTTACAAACATTGGAACTCTAACAACTTAGAAGAGTCCAACCACCATTCAAAATGAAGAGGTCCTTCCTTTCACAAAACAGCTGGAACCTCTTTCTGGGCTGAGTGTGGTCTATGGACACCTGAGAGGTTCAGGGATGTAATCAGTTTTGAACGTTTCCATCAGCATCACACGGTTGATAGACCAAGGTATGTGATTGGCTTATCACGCTCAGCAGTGTACATTGTTTCGTTTTTCCAGGGACCAATCATTGCGGCACCTCAAGCAATTGAGAGAGATGGAGAAAACTGAGATGGAGATCAAGCTCTCATCCCTAAAATTGAAGGTGAGAGATGTTCAGCTTTTGTCGCTCTACACTGTAGCTTTGAGCACCGAAGTAGAACACTCTGGCAAGGTAACCAAGGGATGCTGGGAGCGCTATGAGGCCATATGTAGGATGGATAAATGGATAGCTGAATTGCAGGATTGAGCCAGAGAGTTAAGTGAGTGCATGAGTGGTAAAATGTGGATGCATGCGTAAAAAGGCAGAGATGGATCTGCACCTTGTAAGGCTGTCTAAATACCAGGGTCAGGGTTGGTAGTTTACATTTCACAACAAAGGGGAAAGTGCTCAGGAGGTTTACAGTTGTAAGAGTCAAGGTTCGAGAGCTCCTCCATCAAATACTATCTAGGTTGTTCCATTTCCAGTTGGCAGAGAGCGATGATCTTACAGAGCGAGATTCCCGTGACAGTCAGACATTGTCTCCAGCATCAAGTGGACGGTGGACCCCCAAGAAAATCCAGTCTGTAGGATCCCTAGGCAAAGAAGAAGCCATAACCAGCAGAAGATGTTCGCGGTGTGATGCAATCATGGAGCAGTTAAACAAGATGATTCAAGGTGAGAAAATGCACCCCAGCAGTCAGTGACTTTTAGGGGAGCCGCAGGTAAATGTCCCAGAATTCGGTTTTTGCTGCCTTTTTCTCAACTTCCTCTGTCAATGCGGTCTGTGCTTTGTTTCCAGATTGCCAAGGAAGAGGCATTGAACTACAGGAGGAGAAGAAACAGGCTCTCACAGGCCTCGTCCAGCTGCAGCAAGTCCTAAAGGTGAGGAACTGATGGCCAGGTTGTGATGAGGGGTCGGTGAAGGATTATGTAAGTGGGAGTGAGATTAAAACAATGAGAGCCAGTATGCCTGGACTCTTATCAACCTACTTACTTAGGCCTTTCAGGACAGTAAAGAGTACTTAACATACATCTGAGGGACCCTGTGTGGAAAGGCAGGAGGAGACACCAGGTGCAAGCCACATCCTTTGAACTCAGAATCTGGATTTCCTCTCAACTCTTGACCTGGCTCATAGTCACCTCCACGGGAATATACGAATACATGGCAGATGATGGAGTATACTGTCAGGCTCATCGGTCTGCTGTTTCCTTGTCTACTCTTGTAATTAAGTCCCTGCGTGCAGTAAAATGCACAATATACAAACCATATTTTACCTACTTTCATGCTCTCAATGCCCCAAAAGAAGGTCATTATGCAGGCAATTTTGCAGTAATTTAGCATTAACAGTAGGTGGCACTCTCAGGTTTCTGGATGCTCCAGCCATGCATGTGTGGGTAACAGATCTGCCTGTGTGGGGAAGAGAACTGTCTGTGCTTGCATACAAGTGCTGCTACGTGTTTGTTCCACAACTTCAATACCCTGCTTTCACCGGTATGTTACTGCATGCAGTCACTGCTCTCTCCGAAATATTAGTCAATGTTCCTCCAGTCTCATATTCTGAGCTCTGTAAATAGTGTTCTGCTTTGATGCTTATGTACTTCCTTAACTGTGTGCATTCCCTTCGGCAATTTGAATATTAGTGTCACACCCCTCACCCCACTTAACTCCAGTGTATGCTCAGCATCTGCTCCTTGTTAAGAGTGGGGAGAACTCTCAGAATTTTGTGGAGTTATATAAAAAACCTGCACCTGTAGCGAGCATCCTGCACTGGAAAATTAGCACGAACAGCACCATGTGGCGTGCAAAAGCGTGCGACCATTCGAGGTGATTTTGCTGCGGCTTGTGTAGAAATTCTGCTCGGGAAGCAGCTCTCTCACCATCAGGGGCGGCCTTAGGCATGTGCATGCTGTGCACCTGCACAGGGCCACCAAACCCCAGGGGCCACCACATCAATATATATCCTTAATATAATAATCCTCTGAGGATGAATACATATTTGCATGGCGGCCCCTGGCAGCCTCCGGCTCTGTTCCACTTCAAAACACCATAACCCCCCCCCCCTCTTCACTGGCCTCCATGCTCCGCCCCGCCTTGACCCCCTCTTCCGGGCCCACAACCTAAGCTCCCTGCCGAGGGCCGCCATGAGCCTAGAACCGCCAATGTCACCATGACCGCCCACATTAGGAAATCTCACCATCAGTCATAGCGACCGGAAATCTCGCGAGGGGACGCCACATCTCATTCGCCTGCTTCCATTTCTGGAGTCTTGTGGGAGAAAAAACACTGGCACCTGGCAATTGATAAGGTTTAGATGGAACTCTACGTTACTGGAGTAACAAGGAATCACCAAATTCTGCTAGTTCTGCGTACAGAATTACATTTTCTGCAGAGGCCTACTCCTTGGTGTAATTTAAGCCATTCCCTTTTTCAGGCTTTATTCAGAATTGTGCAAAGAAGTGCGTTTGCTCGCTCAGTTTTGGTGTCTTCTTGTAAAATAATAGGGACGACTAAAGTAAGTCTACTCAGTATTAAGGAGTGCAAGCAGGTACAAAAATCAATTTTTCTCCATGTGCCCTACTTTTACTGCAAGAGGACAATTTAGCCACAAGACCTGGATAGTATCTTGATGAAAACATTTGCTCCAGGGAGTTTTTGCTATCTCTTGATCTCCATACCATAACTGCTTTACCCTTAATTCTTCAGAAAGTCTGATCTCGGAACTCGGCACAACAAGTGATGCCTCAAAAATGACGCGTGCAATTTTATCATAGTATTTATTTAATTTATTTATAGAGCGCACTGTCACCTTGCAGGCATCCTGGCGCTAACTGACTCACGGGCAGACAGGTGTCAGACAGGGCAGAACCACACAATATGTCACTTAGGAAACAGCCAGGTTTTAATCGTTCTCCTAAATGGGAGAAGTTCTGTGGTTTACCTTATCTCAAATGTAAGCAGATTCCATAATTTAGCAGCGGCCACCTCGAAGGCTCTGCCCCCTGCTCTGACCTTCTTAAACCTAGGTACAGTCTGGCCACTGAAGACCGAAGAGGCCTGGCCGGTGTGTACCAGGTAAATTTCGATTGCAGGGAAGCAGGACCAATTCCGTGAAGGGCCCTAAACACCAGACAAAGGGCTTTGAATTGTATCCTCTGACGCTGAGGTAGTCCGTGCAGCTTCGCAAGAGCAGCTGGCCCATGTGCTCTTCTAGGAAGCCCCAGAGCCAGCCTAGCAGCCGCTGATTGCATCCTTTGAAGCCTATCCAACAGAAACTCGGGGGAGCCCAGCAGAAGGGCGTTGCAATAATCCAATCTGCTGAGGATTGTACATCTTGCCACTTGAGCACATGCCTGGAATGGTAAAAGTGGCAGAGCTTTCCTCAGAGATCGAAGGATAGCAAAGCAGCAGGCAGTCGTTTTTTTTATATGAGTCTCCATACTGAGCTTTTGATCAAGCATGACCCCTAAATTACGGACTGAAGTCACAGGCCGTACATTAGTCACTGTTTCAGGAGGCCAAAAGTTTTCTGGAAACGGGCGGGAGATCTTATTCCCAGAGCTAAGAAGCACCTCCGTCTTATCAGCATTAATCTAAAGAGAGTTGTCCTTTAGCCACCGTGACGTATCCCGCAGACAGTTGTGGAAAACTTCCACAGATGTTGAGTCCTCTCCCTCAAAGGAGAGGATCATCTGCGTATCGTCAGCGTAGTTCACAGTCTTGATGTTATAGGTTTTAATAAGCGAGATCAAAGGTTTTAGATAAAGATTAAAAAGTATGGGACTAATTGCTAAGCCCTGAGGGACTCCGTGAGGCACCTGATTGTACACCGATTGAAAAGGGGGCAGAGACACCGCCTGCTGCCTATCCTGCAAAAAAAATCAAAACCACGCCAAGGCACTACCTCTCACCCCAGCCTCAAATAAACGGTTCAGCAAAATCTTATGATTAACCATATCAAAGGCGGTAGACAAGACATGTCTAACAGGATCAGAAACGCTGTCTGTCCCCTGTCTGCACACCTCTGAAGCTCATCCATGGCGGTCACCAGAGCCGTTTTGGTCCCGTGAGCTGGCCGGAAACCAAATTGATCATTCTCTAGTAGATGATGCTGTTCCAGATGTTTAGAGAGGGTTGCACTGACCAGGCGCTCAACCACCTTAGCTGGAAAAGGCAGCAGGGAAATGGGCCTGTAATTTTTGGAACAGTCCGGGTCTAGAGAGGGCTTTTTCAGCAAGGGGGAAATCACCACCCGTTTCCACTGAACTGGAACAATACCAGTAGCGAGGGATTGGTTGCATATTAGGCGGAGTATGGGAAATAATTCCTCCTCATACTCCTTCCAGATTTTGTAAGGCACAGGGTCCAGAGGAGACCCGGAAGAGATCCCCCTAGCCAACCCACAAAATACATCTTCCGTAAGGAGTGGGAATTCAAGTAGTGGTTCCCCCACCGCCCAGGCTGATTCGTCATCCCTGTTTACCGTTGCCCCAAATTCGATGTCATTAGGGTGGCAAGTGTCAGGGGAAGCCTCCAAATCCACAATAATTTGCTCAATTTTCTCCTTAAAGAATTTGGCCAAGTTCTCACAGAGTTCTTGAGACGGGACAATGGCATTCTTAGAGCATTCAGGGCTGGTCAGACTATTTAATATGTTAAAGATACTCCTGGAGCTATTAGCAGCTGTGCAAATAACGGAGGAGTAATAGTCCGCCTTGGATTTCTTAATCAAACTTTTATATTCCAAAACTTTGCTTTTCCATAGCTTCCTTGATGCTTCCCCATAATCCCGCCTCCATCTTCTCTCTGCCTGTTTACAACCCTGCTTCAAATTTTTCAGCGTATCGTTGAACCATGGGGCAGAGACATTCCCTTTACAACGACGTGTTTTCAAGGGAGCATGAGCATCCAACACCGCCGTGATCCCCGAACAGAGTGAGGTATAATTCTCCTCAACTTGCTTATCTAAGCCAAAGGACTTACTCACATTGAATACCCCATCCGAGGGTTTCAAACGAGCAAGCGCCTTCCAGTCTCTGCACGGAAATTCCTTAATAGCCGGTGGAGCCCTAGTGTAAGCACCCTTCGTTTTTACGAAGAATTTGACGAGAAAATGGTCTGACCAGTCCATGGGCAAGATTTCCCCCATGGCCAACAGATCAGGGACCGCAAACACCAGATCTAGGAGGTTCCCCGCCTTGTGAGTGGCTCCAGTGACTTGCTGAGAATGGCCAAAGCTTTCGCAAGAATGAAGTAAATTAAGAAGACCCAAATCAAGGGAGCCATCGCGCCAAAGATTAAAATCCCCTAGAATGACCAACTTATGGTGGGACGCCGCAATATTAGTCAGGGTGGCTAAAAGCGCTTGTTGTTGTAAAATGCTGAAAGCCCCTGGCGGTCTATAACATAACACGCCAGTGCAAACAATCCCAGAGCAAGTCGGGATAGATAAACCCAGCAGCTCCGTTCCCACCGCGGGGTCCAGATCAATAATGTCAATTTTACAAGTTGCTTTATAAATAACTCCTACCCCCCACCCCTTCCAATAGGCCTGGGAAGATGTAAAAATTTAAACCCAGGAGGGCAAGCACAGCCGGGATCGACCAGACAGTCAGCATGAGTCCATGTTTCTGTCATAAACAGAACGTCCAACTCATGTGTCTCAATCATCAGCTGGATCTCTACGCTATGCTTTGGCAAGGACCTAACATTCAAAAGCCCACATCTCAACAGATTGTGAGCAAGAAAATCTGCTTGTGGCTGGGCCGTATGCAGTAGACTGAGTATTCCCTTGTCTGCATGAAGCTTACCAATCTGTAAGAGCATCTCTCTCGAATAAGGGGGGCCGGGAAGTTGTAGGCTAATGTCTTGGGGGCCAAAACAGGCAGCATAACTGGCGCTGGGCGCTTCCTTGGCGCGGACGGGCGCAGACGGGCTTGCCTTTGGCGCGCCTTCGGCGCGCCCGCTGCGCGTTCGCTCCAGTGTTGTTTTTATGGAGCCCAGAGCGTGCAGCCCCGACCACGAGACCGTGGCCCAACTACCCCCAAGATGGCGGGTCCGCTCGCACGGACGGACCCGACCAGGGGAGACACCAGAAGTCTTGAGCGACCGCTCCAGTCCTGCACAGGGTAAGAGTGTGCAAATAAGCAGTTTGTAGCAGCATGTGACACAAATACAATTTAAAAAAAACAATCTGATTTGTTTCAGCCTCGCTCGTTTTTTAAAAATAATTATGAAAATAAAATCAGGTAGCCTCTAATATGACCGACAGTGCTGGCAGAGCCCTGCCAAACACGTTGATTGCCTTCTGAGCCAGGTAGCAGAATAGTACTCGTCACATGATCATACTTTTATTTTATTGTGTTAATTTGTTCATTTTATTTTTTCATTTTTTATTTTATGTATTTATAAATGCAGTTGCAATCAGATACAATTTGGGTATTTCTAAAGTAGTGCATACCACCTTGTAGTAGTCTCAGAGAGCAGTGAATTTGGGTACAAGAATGAGATCAATACAGAAATGAAGAGGGACGTTTTGGTCCGTCAGCTTACTGCGGGGGAGGGTATCTGGTGAACACATACATTCTCGAAACTGATATAACAGTGCTAAAGAGATGCAGTTTAAAGCTTGGTAAAGAAAGTCAACAATCGCTGGCAATGCCAATAGGTCTAGCTTTAAAGGAATGTTAAATGGTAATGTGAAATGGGAAGTAATATGGATTTGTGTGGAAGAAAAGTACTGTAGAATAATATTAGTGTAGGGTATAAGGGTAGGTGACAATTACACTGTCAAGCCAGACCTAGAAATCCATGCTGCCAGAGAAAGACAAACACAACAAACTATCTAGTTATTTAAGACACTTTTACAGTATTACTATGCCATGTCTGTGCCCCTGAAGTTCAGTCTCAGCTAGCTGGATAGATAAATAAAAATATCACATCTGTGTGGAGGGCAATCCCTTTTTTTTCTGAAAGCACACAACTTCTGCCCAATCCAAACATATACTCCTGGCTCCATTGTGGATAGTGCCAAAGCCCCTCTAGTGATGCTCACATTATTGTCTAGTGACAGCTGCGCTGTAAAGCCAGACCGTAATACCTTGGCTGGACTTCTGGAGGCCAGGTGTAGACTGAATTGGAGAGGTAATAAGAGGAATAGGCTAGCTTTAGGCCTGTTAGAAGAAGTAGATTTTGACACACCTCTTAAATTTCAGAAAGTTTCTATCTTGGCTGAGCTGTAATAGTAGTGAGTTCCCGAGGGGTGAGCCAATATATACAAGTGGGGGTCTTCCACCAAATTCCTTCCATGAATCAAATGCACAAATGCAATATGTTGATCGACAGATGGACTTGGTTGGAAGATATAGAACAAACAAGCATTGCCGGCATGCTGTCCTGTAGCATCTTCCATACGAGATAGTGGGTTTTGAATTTGGATCGGTGTTTTGCTGGGTTCCTATGTATTTTAGTATTTAGAAAGTCTGAGACCATCCACTATGATACTCCCAAGGGAAAATAGTTGTTGCTGGAGTCAGAGGACAGATGTTCAGATTCCAGACAGATTGGTGCCCTGTGGCAGGTGGACGCATTGCCTGAGGATACAACCTCTACATACAGTAGGCGTAGATACACACATGCCAAATCCTCAGCCCTGAACAAAGATTCTTGGGACAAACGTTTACACCATCACCTTGATTGCAGACACTGATTGAGAACACCATCCAGAATGTAGACAATCAGTGCATGTTAAGCTATAACACCTATTGCTTACATTTTCATAATGAAGCCTCCCCAGGACTTACACCCTCTGCTGACTAGTGAAAATCTCAGGCCTCTCATGCTTTTAAATAAGCGATGAAGGAAAAACAATACACAGGCTCCAGCCACAGATCCTAAACCCTTCCTGTCTACTACATCATTTACCTCAGTAAGAAAGTTGCTCGCCGAGGTCCCTATTCCCAATGAGCCTTAGCACACGTGGTGGAGGCTCCTCAGTCGTAGCAGAATCTCTGCAGTCATAGCAGGATCTCCGCAATGTGAAACGCAGTGTGGAGATCCCACCATGACTTAGGAGCCTCCGCCAAGAATGTGGAGGCTCTTTGTGAATCGGGCCCGAGTTTCCATAGTCCAACATCAGCAGATTCGTTGGCGCTTCGTGATTTCCTAACCAATTAACTGCTCCTGCATAGACTTGACTTGCAGAGCTTGTATTCTAAGGTCAGCACCTCATGGAGTCACTTCTGGCTTAGTTGAGTAGTTTAATTTCTGTCCTCATCATGCATGTGTCTCATAACATAAACCACTGCACTGTGCTCGGGCACCAATAACCAACATTAGGATAAGGCAGGTCAGATTCTTATACCTTCTACGACTAGCCAGGTGCACAATAAGGAATTTTCCACAGGAGGACACCTCCTTCCTGAGAATCTAGTGGAGATTATACTCCCACGCTTTCCATTTCTGATTTGAAAGAATGACTCCCAATAATCATATTATCACACATAAAGTGCTACCTTTTTCGAACCCTGGCATTTTAATGGTGGCCAGGAAAGTCTAGTCTATCACAAAAATGCAGTAAGCAACTCCACCACTGTTGCTACTGTTCCCCTCTTGATGATATTGCTTAACCCTTGACTTATAATTACCATGTACGTAGCACATCGAGATTCCTATAAGTTTTTTGTTAGATCCTTGATCCTACTGTAACACAGCGAATGAGTTATTACATTGTTCTAGTCCTGGAGAGACCTTTTGCAGAATGTCAATCTCTTTGGCTCTCAAGGGGTGTACCCAATGTTTAAACCTATGGAGCCTGCAATTAGGACAGAAGATTGGACTTCAAGTGAAGGTTAACTGATTTCCACATGAACTGCTATAGAGAAGTGGTTCCTTTAGTCGCGAATACCTTTACTCTGAATGGGTGTATTCATTAATCTTGCTTTGTTGGTCAGCAAACACAGCAGTCACTTCAAAGTGATTTTAAAAGGAGCTTGGCCCTTTCATTGAAAACCATTGATGGCTAAACATCTCACAGAAATGTGATTGTGTGAATGCAAAGATGTGGCTATCAAGTAGTGTAAGTAGTGTAATCAAGTAAGCTTTTCCTGTCACCAAACATTCGTGTAAATCCATACAGAGAGCCATTTTGCTGGATTGATCTCAAAGGAATAAAATGTAAGGTATCTACTTTGAGACTGGCCCTTGGCGGGAGAATTTTTGCAGCATTAATAATGAAGAAATTCCCCTTAAAGGGGAGGTTGTGTTTGGCACTGGGAGGTTGCAATGTCAGACAGTGAACTGGTCCCTAAAGGGCGACAATGAGATGGGGTGTATATAGGTTATGGTTCTTTCTTCCACCGGTCAGTCGCTCCATGTATGAGTGAATTGGGTGTTGATATGTTCTCCCTCTGCTAATGTGTGATGAATAATACGTATTTATTGATGCAAAAGGCATTTGCCTAACAACATCGAATAAGGTGCAATCAATACCATTTGACATGTTTTGAGTCTTCAAGTTTCTGGTTGTGAAATACAATAGAAAGTAGGTATATATCTCTGCATATAAATATAGTATATTTCCAGTAAACCATCTGTGAATCAATATAACATAGCTCCATCAAAACAGTTGTTGCTTGCAATTAATGCTACATGTATCTCAGTATCATTCTGGGATTTCAAATCCAGATGAAACCAAGATAGCTGGAAAGAGGTATTGTAATCCTAATCAGTGGATCTCATCATCCTAGCATTTATATCTTTCTATCACTCTGTACAGCCTTTTGATAATTATTGCTCATCTTCCTTATGCAACTTCATCAACTGTACAACATTTCTCGCTCTGCAGGGTATGACCGAGCATGCCCGTCTGGATGAACAAGTCCTTGATACCCTCCAGTCAGACAAAGAGAGGCTGAGAAGGCAGCATCAGATGGTGACTGAGCAGGTAAGAGCCTGACTCATGGTCCACAGTGTGAGTGCATTTCAGCGTGTATGTGAAAGTCTGTGTTGTCTATGCTTTCTTCTTGTGGATGGGAGACAAAGCCAGTTCTTCAGCTTCTCACGCTAAAACAAACTCTTTCTCATGGTTCTGATATTATGCTGCAGGCTAGAAAATTGAGGCACTGTAAATAAATGATTTATTGTGACATGAGGCATCAAATGGCGACTGCCATGTGGGCAATATGTGGGAACATATGTTTAATATTTAACCAGATGTTCTATCCCCAAGAGATACCTGCATAGATGGATCAAAGTATAACACCACTCTGCATACAAGCTACTCCTAGACAGACCATTGTGGCACACATCCCAAAAAGGAGTCAATGTTGACTTTTCTTTAATGAGGAGTGTGTATTTGAGAAGAGTAAAGCCTCCCAGATAATCTTTAACTTAAGAAAAATTGGGAGGGATATCATTAGTTCATGTCATTATTTGAGAGCACTAACACTAGTATGAGGGTTTTTAGATTCAAGGGGAAACAGCGCTCTGCTCTATATTTAGCTCATCAGTACTGATGAACAGTTGTTGGGTAGTGGTGCAATTGGGCGAGGGGATCAGCCCTATAACCCCTCAAAATGTGTATGTTGAGCAACAATACACAAGTGATAGAAACAACGTAATGCCCACTGCACCCAACACAAAATAGAACAAATCTGTGTCCCGGTGGACACTTCCGCTTTCAGACGATGGATGTCGGACAAAGACCACAATCTCTTTTAGAAGTGTACAAGCTTCATTTAATTCTCTTTGAAAGTCATCCAACAGGTATAGAAGTATCACCAGCCAAACGACCTTATTTTCTGATCTTTGAACCACACAGCCCTGAGGAGTCGCGGAATTTATATTCCTTTGCGACGGAACACGTGTCAGCTGGCTTTCCAAGAGAATTAAATGAAGCTTGTACACTTCTAAAAGACATTGTGGTCCTTGTCCGACATCCATCGTCTGAAAGCGGACGTGTCCACGGGACACAGATTTGTTCTATTTTGTGTTGTGTGCAGTGGGCATTACGTTGTTAATTTGAGAGCACTATTTGTAAGTCTGCACTTACCTGTTGTTGATAATTTACATAATAGGTTCCTAAAGAAGAATTGGTGGTAGACCAGTTCCCTCCTTTCTCATCTACGAGGGCAGGAAGGAAACTTCAGTTGAATGATAAGAGTTTAAACTTTCTGAAGCCTTGGAAAGATATGTCTCAAAACTATCACTTCATACATGTGTATAGCATCAGCTTGTATATTACCAAGGTGCTCATGCACGAAGTAAACTCTGGTGTGAGACATAATGTATTTTTCAATTTTATACAAACAAATGGCTTTTTTAACAGCTCAAAGGACTGTTTAAAGAGAAACAAAAGCTGACAAAAGCGTACGAGAAGCTGCCAAGAGAACAGAAAGAGGATGACAGCCCAGAGGAGTTAATGAAGAAATCCAGAGTGGTCAAGGTAAGGGCAATGCTTGACTTGTCAGGAAGTCAGAACCCAGTCCTGGCACATCTCTCCATGTGCTGAATCTTTGTGAAAAGTAGGTTCATACAGTCGCATCAGGGGTGCGTGCCCCGAATGAGTAAAACCAGCTTCAAATTCAGCGCCCTCATAATGGTGACACTGCGACAAAATGGCCACTTTCCATGGGTAATCCTGCTCCCTTTAGGACCATCCTGTTTGTTTTTTTTCTACTGCCATGCTGCTTCCAAGGTTTTCTTTGTTTGTTTGGGGGATATGCTTCCCCACAGAACAGACAGGCAATATCAGACTGGTGACTCTTGGGACAATGTGATGGAGCCACAACCACTGCAACCATTAGGTACAGGACTGTGTTACTGTTTTAGATTTGGCAATTTTCTTTAGGTTTGGGAATATACCTGTTAAAAATCACATTTCTGAGTTATCCAAAATTCTCAAGTAAATATAAGGCAGGTAAGAGGTCAATAATCAGAAATAAAAATCAAGAAAGTAAATTTGTTGTTTTTAATCCACAATTTATGTTTTAAATAACTTTAAAAAATTTACTGAAATAACAGAGATATAGAAAAGAGCACATCAGATTATTACCAGGACAACGCAAATGGGAAACAGTGAGAAAAAACAGAGTAATTCCTTGTGACTGGGGCAAAAAGAAAGGCATATTTAGGTCTGGCTTGACAGCACAGCTGTCACAGTACCTTGTGTGATCAACCTAAAATAAAGAGCTTCCAGCAGTACTACACAGAGGGGCTTTGGCTCCATCCACATGAATGGTGGACAAGAGTATATGTTTTGATTGGGCAGAAGTTGTGTGCTTCCACAGAAAAAAAGATCTTCCACACAACTGTGAATGTTTTTGTTTTTTTTATCCTGCTGTGTGAGCCAAAAGAAGATGGCTGCCTAGAGAAAGCTCACAAACATGCATAAAGTATTGAGCTTCAATGGGATGGCACCTGGATGTTTGGGGACAACAGTCATTGTAATGCTGTTAAAGTGTGGATATGAAGACAAATTAGGGTGTTTGTTTTTCTCTACCAGCAGCACAGATCCCCTTCCCTTTACATCAATAACTTTAAAGTTTAGAGTGCACTTCTGTGTTTGAGAGCAGTACGGGATGCCCAGGGCTACAGTAATCGACATGCATTTTTAGGTCTGCCTTTACAGCCCAACTGTCACCGAACCGTATGTGATCAACAGAAAAAGAGTTTTCAGAGTCTATATCCAAGAAGGGCTTAGGCTACACCAACAAGTTTACCTGAGGAAAAGATTTGATTATGCCAAAGTAACATGCTTCTACTAAAAAGAGTGATTTTATTGCACTTTTTGGCTTGTGGCAACGTTTAAACTCAATACAACAGGACTGAGTTGGGTATGGTAGCAATCCAATAATCATGGCTATACATCTGATATGTTTGTTATGAAATGTCACCAAAAAAGCAGTAGGCCTGGTGTATTCATTATTTATTGTGAAAATAATATGTTAAAGACAATAGACATGTAAGGATGGGTTGTTATATTAAAGTCTACAGATAGGTATTTTGCTACATGAAATCTCACAGATTACTTTAGTAGGCGAGGATTGTGGTGTTTGCTATACCCTGTGGCAAACCCTGGATATATAAGATTTGCTCTTTTGAGAATTCTTGCTTGGCTCGCTTAGGTAGGATAGTATTTTGCTTAGCCATCAGTATTTTTTTAATACCGTTCTGACTGCTTACATGTTGGTTGCCTTGTAGAAAAGCCTGCTCTGAAAACAGTAGGACTTAGTTGATTTTGGTGGCAACCTTTAGGCCTGATTGGTGCACTAGGAAACGTTATGACCAATGCCATAGGTCTCATCTGCTTTTTATGAAAAGTTATGACAAATACTGTATTCCTCTATTATTTATTGTGAAAAGCATGTGTTAAAGCCAGTAGGACGTCAACAGTTGGTTATTATGACATTGTGTTACAGGCGAAAGTCAGTCACTAATTACCATAGTAGTCAAGGGTTTTGGCATAGGCTACCAACTCTGATAAACCCTGGGGGGTTGTTATTGTGATGATTCTTGTGTGGCCCGAATGAGAGGGATTACATGTTGTTTTGCAAACTGTAATTTTCTACATATGTGTAATCTTATAACTGTATGCATGATGGTTTCCAGTTTATGTGCACTTGAATGGGATTGAGCTCATTAATGTGGAAAGCCAGTGGCAAAGGATATGGCCTTATCAGTTCATTGGGAAAAGCCATGCCACATTTCTTATGTTTGATCTGCTTATTATGAAACGTTATGACAAAGCAAGTACTTATTGTAACAAGCATGTGTTAAAAGCAATACATTTTAAGGATGGACTGTTAAAAGCACTGTGCTGAAGCCTTAAGGCAGTTATTATGGTACATAGAATCTCTCAGATTACGGAAGTAGGTAAGGGCTGTGGTCCTAGCAGTGCCCCCGAACAAATCTCCGGAATAGAAGGTATGTACTATAATAATTCTTATTAGGTTCTTTAGGAGAGATAGGGCCAGATGTAGGAGCCCTAATACCGGTCGGTAACAGCCAAATTCGGCCGTTACCGACCGGTATTAGGGTTTACAGATGTAGGGGGCCTATATTTTACCGATTCTGTAAATTTACCGAATCGGTAAATTTACAGAATCGGTAAATCCATATGTAGGAGACACTCCTGAGAGTGCCACAGGCCCTTAAGAGTCGGTATTTTACCACCCAATCCTATTGGGTGGTAAAATACCAAATTCAGGTGTGCATGCACATCTGTGCAATGTGACACACAGACATGCCCTTAGGCTTCAAGGCCCATAAGAATCAATGGGCAATACTGATTCGGTATTTACCGAATCGGTAAATACCGAATGTTACAGATTCGGTAAATCAGATTTTTGATATACCTGCATCTCCCTCCTTCTAATTTACCGATTCATAAATACCGAATCGGTAAAATTCGGTATTTATGAGTCGGTAAATTAGAGTTACCTACATCTGGCCCATAGTGTTTTGCTTCACCAACTGTAATTTTGTATTGATTTGTAATTTTATGACTATGTGCCCGATGTTTCTCTTATGGAAAGGGTATTATAGGTACAGTAGGCCTGAGTTGGATATTGTGACAAGCCAATGATAACACCTATGGGCCTGATTGGGGTGAAGGGAAACGTTATGCCAGATAGCATAGGTCTTGTATGTTTATTATGGAAAGTTATGACAAAGGGAGTAGGCCTGACCTATGTACTGGGAACAGGATTTGTTAAACTAATATACCTCTAAATGTGAATTAATATCACAGAATCTTGTAGGCTGTAAAGAGGTATTTGGTGACATCTCATTTCACAGATTGCCATAACAGGCACTGTAACAAACCCTAGGAGTAGAGGACTTTTACTGTGATGATTCTTGCTAGGCCCTATTGAGAAGGGTTGTATATTGTTGTGTCAGTTGTAATTCTTTATGTATTTCTAATTTTATGACGGGATGCATGACGGTTACCAGATTATGCACAATTCTGTAGGCCTGTGTTGGTTATAATGTCAAGCTAGTGGTAAAGTTTATCAGCCTATTGGTCAACTGACAAAAGTTATGTCAGGTTGCTTACAAGTGATCTGTTTATAATGAAAAGTTACTGCTGAAACAAAAGTAGGCCAGAATTACCTATTGTGAAAATCATGTGTTCACTGTAATAGGCTTAAGGGTGGATTGCTATGACTCTGCGCTAAAGCCTGTAGACAGGTATTGTTTGATGGGGGGTGGGGGGGGGTGTCATTTGAATAATGTGTTTTCACGTAATTATGTCAAATTGTTGGGAAATTATGTGAAAGAATGCAAAATTACGCGAAATGCAAATCCATCACATAGCACTATATTTAATGCAAAATGTATCTTCCCAATTTTTAATGCTGAAGAGATGAAAGGGTTTTCAAGACAGTATTAATATCTGTTAAAAAGACAACACAACAACTAATACCGCTACACAATGTGCCTCATTATTACACTCAATTTGCCTTCTTATGCTGTAAATTGTGGTCAACTTTGCTGCATACATTTGTCCCCAATTTCTGCATAATTCAAATGGTCCTTGGTGGGGTTTAACTGAATCAGCATTGTCTGGTGTTATGAATAGGGCAATTAAGACAACATTCGGGATGCAATGTCGATGTTAAAACATGTTTTGAGTATACTGGCGTGGAAAACCATTACATCCACAGGAGGTCTACAGTAGTACCTACCTTTAGGGATCTGCATCTCTCAAATAGCTGTTAACATTTTAAATGGTTGGGTGGGAGAGCTGCAGAAGGATTTGAGGCAACCATTGCACACAGAGCTTTTGACTGGCAACATTAAAGGTGAGATTTAGGCACATGGTCCCATGTCAACTTTAACCCCTATATTTCCCTCAGGAAAGAGTGTACAGAGCAGATGGGTCAAATATCTGTAACAATACAAGATAAAAGGAAAACCTTCTTGTATGTCCCTCCAGGATGGGAACCAGGCTGTAGGAGCAGCCCAAATTTTGAAAGATACTTAATGGACCAGAGTGACGCAGAACCACCACACTCACAGTTTTAGTATGTCTCCAAATTATCTCACCTGTTGGTTTCTGAAATATCCCTGGTTCAGTACTGGCTAGCTAGCTATTACCCTTTGTGGCTCCTAGGAATGCTCACTCCCAAGACTTCATCCAAAGAGCTCCAGACAAGTGTGTGCCTTGCTTTTGTCCTTCTGTATTGGCAGTTCATTTCCGCAGGGGAACAGTTCCGGTCTTGTCTGCATGGTGCAGCTGCAATAAGGGTTTCTATGGTGGTCTGGGCATCGTGCCATCATTTAAGGGTAACTGCATCAAGGGGTGTACTAATCCTGGTCCGATGCCTCTTTCTGGCCGGTGCTGCAGAATAGTCCAACTTGGATGTTATGAGGGCTACAGCTACCGTGCGTCTGGCACTCAGAGGGAGAAAGTCAAATAATTTTCTCAGGCTTCTAATGATACCGAAGCATGTACCTGCTACTTCGCTAGCCTGCTGATTGAAAGTGAGGGCACTATTAAATTTTATGCCAAGATTTCGGGCAGCAATGATAGTATTAGGGGGGGTTCAGCTTTTTCGGGCCACCAATCTTGGGGCGAAAAGGAATTATTGGGACCGATAGGGATGATCTCGGTCTTGGATGAATTACATTTTAGGTGGTTAAGAGACATCCATTTGAAGGTTACTGACAGACAGTTTTTAAGTACTTGCTCTGCGTTGGAATGATTTTTATCGAGAGTCAGAACAAGCTGGGTGTCGTCAGCGTAAGCGACAGTATTTATGTTGAAAGATGTCATTCATTTTAGTAGGGGAACCATGTAAAGGTTAATCAGGGTGGGGCTTAAACTAGAACCCTGAGGAACTCCTGTTTTAATAATTTTTTCTTCTGAGGAATAGTCGCCCAGCCTGACAATCTGATGCCTATGAGCAAGGTAATTTTTAAACCATTCGAACACGGTTCCTGCTATGCCAACATTGGTAAGGCGATGTAAAAGGATAGCGTGGGATACCGTGTCGAATGCTGCAGAGAGATCTAAAAGGATCAGGACAGCCAATTTGCCCTGATCCAAAGCAGCACGTATGGTTTCGGTAGACGATAGGAGCGCCGATTCAGTAGAGTGGTAAGTCCTGAAACCTGCTTGACATGGATGGAGAATGTCATTGTTTTCAAGGAATGCCATCAGTTGTTTGTTGGCATAAGTTTCCGTGATTTTGCAGATGGCAGGGAGAAGAGAGGTGGGGCGTAGATTAGATAAGATGGTAGGGTCTTGTAATGTCTTTTTCTGTAAAGGTTTCACTGTCGCTACCTTCCACTGGGCAGGGATCTCCCCTGATTGAAAAGAGAAGTTGATGATAGCATTGATGTAGGGATTAACCTCCTGTATTATAGATTTAAGAAAGGTAGGGGGACAGGGGTCGGAAGGGGAACCTGATTTAAGTGCAGAGATTCCCTGTAGTGAATCTTCAAGACTAATGTGATTGAATTTTTCCCATCTGGGATGTTGAGAGTTAGACACTGTCTCAATATCAGGTTCTACTATTAAAGGATGAGGGAAATCCTTAATGAGCGTGTCAATTTTTTGTGTGAAATAGTTGGCTATGCTGTCACATAGGGTTTGGGACGGAGGAATTTCTTGGGTTGCTATTTTGGGTTTCGTAAAGGTGTTAACGATTTTAAAAATTTCTTTTTGTTTATTATTGGCTGCTTCAATTTGAGAAGTGAAATAATTGGTTTTAGCAACTTTAATGGAGATGTGATACGATTTCCTAGCTGTTTTATAGATGACTTTGGAGTCAGTATCATAGTTTCGTCTCCATTTACGTTCTAATTTTTTGACTACAGCCAATTGATCTTTTAGGGTATCTAGGAACCAAGGAGCAGGATTTTTACGTTTTATTGAGGGAAGTTTTGTTTTTTGTGGATAACTAAGTTTACTGCCGATCTCTGTCATCCAACCTACAAAGTTTTGATAATCTATGGAGGTATTGCCTGACAAAGAGGGTTTGCTATCTTTAGCCCAGCTAGTGAGATCTGGATGATTCATAATTTTGCCCCAATTGGGTGAAGGGATTCCTTTATTTGCTATTTTCTTGGACATAGTTTGACTTCTTGTGAGTTCTTTGTCGAATTCAATGAAATAATGATCAGTCCAGATCAAAGGTAAGGGATTTTGTACCACCAATGTGTCCAGATTGGAACTAATGCAATCAAGGGAGTTCGCAGCTTTGTGGGTTGCTCCAGAGGTCTTAAGTGTCAGTCCTAGGATTTTAAGGGTTTCTTTAAAGCAGGAAGCATGGTTATCAGTAAGGTTATCTAAATGAAGGTTGAGGTCGCCCAGTATAGTAAAATTGGCGTATCTAGCAGTCATATCACTCAGTACTTCCCCTACACTAGTAAGAAACTGCAGGGGATTTCGGGGGGGACGGTAGAGCAGTGCTCCCGAAAAAGTGAAAGTATCATGTACTTGAATGCAAAAGAACATACTTTCGGCTTCTTCAATGTCAGGAAGCTCGCTGATGGTGCATTTAAGGGTATCTCTATAGATGGTTGCTAGACCCCCACTGTGCTGTTTTGCGCGGTCTTGTCTGCAGATAGCGTAACCGGGGGGAACAGCATGAACTAGGTCTGGATTGGACCAATCCCGGAGCCAGGTTTCTGTTATAAATAAACAGTCCAGTTCATTTTCACTGATCAGGTCAAATATGTGAAGCGCATTTTTGCACATGGAGCGGGCATTTATCAGCCCACTTTTAAGGAAGATGGCTGACATACAATTGTCCGCAGGATGATAAGGTTGTAAGCATTTCCCACAAGTAATACAGCAGATGGGACCAGCCCATTTGTCGACGTTAAGAGCATGGTAGCAATTGGTGGAGTTAGAGTTCAGGGATAAGATAAAATCACTAGAATAATGCATCACCTGGGTATTATGGGTGGCCCTAGGCCCGGCCTCGGTGCGGAGTCGCGCACTCCGGCGCAACTATGGCGCGCTCGCTGCTCGCGTTCGCTGCGCGAATTGATGACCATCTCTTTTTGTAGTCCCTTCAAGAGCGCAATGGCGCTGGGACTTGTAGTTTCTCAACCTAAAACCTGTGGGGGGCTGATCGCGCGTCTCCAGCCATAGCCCTTAATCGACTGTGAGCTAGAGGAGTGAAGCGCTTTCAGGCGGTAAGTGTTTTAAAATAAAGGACAAGTTGAAAACATACAAAAGCGGCGCAAATTAGAATTAGCAAACACAGTGCAGTTTTAAAAAATGTTACAGGCTATCACCCGGCTTCCGCCTCAGGTGAGAATGAGTGCTACTGCCGCGGATGTCAGAGGCAGATTATGTAGGATTAGTGGCCAGGCTTCTGCCGCCGTTCGTAAGAGGAATCTCGCAACCAAGGCCCGACTCCTCCTTTTGTAGTCCCTTCAAGAGCGCAATGGTGCTGGGACTTGTAGTTTCTCAACCTAAAACCTGTGGGGGGCTGATCGCGCGTCTCCAGCCACAGCCCTTAATCGACTGTGAGCTAGAGGAGTGACAGAGGCCCTCATAGCAAATAGTAGGCTAAGATTAATTCATTATAAGTTTCTACATCGGTATACAATATCCCTGTCAAACTCCAAAAATTTTAACTCAAGGAAGATGACAGATGTGACATGTGCGGCTGTGAGGGGGCAGGATTCCTCCACTTGGCATGGCAATGCCCATTCATTTTTGACTATTGGCAACATGTGTTTGAGGGTATGACACAGATGATTGCTAAGCGCAGAATCGCCTGCAGATGGGGACGGGGTTGTGCCCCAAAATTCAAGGACTGCCTGCGTGACCTTACCACTTGGCAAGAACAGTCCTTCAATTATGCAAAACTTCTACAGTCTGCCTCCTGACCAAGGGATATATGTGGTCACCTGAAGTCGTACCTCCTTTCCACTACGACAGAAGTGGAAGAAACCCCAAATGGCTCCGAGAGTGTTGAGGTGGGGGAGGGTGAAGGCGAGGTAGGGGTGTCGTCCCCCAATATGTGCTACTAGACAATCAGGAGGCCCCGTGCGACAGTGATCATAGGTTGGGGAATTCTATTGTTGTATCTAAAATGTTAATTGTTGCAGATATTTGCCAATGCAAACCTTATGACTTGTAATGCTAGGGTACATACCCTAACCGGCCCTTGACGTTCGGTAATGTGCATGGATTATAACACAAAATGTAAACTGGTATTACACACTGTATTATAAGCATGTTATCAAAAATGACAGCACTGTGTAAGGTGGGGGTTGATTCCTTGTGTTGGGAATGTTTTCCTTTGTTGTTCTTGCACTCCTCTCTGCACCAATCTATACACTCAATAAAAAAAAATACTAAAAAAATGTACACCACATGCCATTCAACACTCCACTTAGATGCTTCGGTAAATGAAAGGGCACAGTTTTAGGGGTTTGGATGAACTCCATACAAGAGAGCGAGTGGACCTTCTCTCTAGGGATGGAGGTAGAAAGGCTGCTACCAGCACTATAGAATCATGTGCCACCGATGATTTATTTTCCTCATAGTTGAGGAGTCTGTAATCGCCCCCATACTGTGAGTGGAAGACAATTGGGGGCTCTGCTGGAAGAGCAACAGAGACATGGTGCCTCCTTGGTGGGCTCGCAGATCATCGAGTCAACTGAAGAAAAGCAATACAACCGGTCTAAGAAACTGGACAGTTGCACAGATTAACAGTATGGAACTGTTGAGGTTCTGGTTGCACATATATCACATGGAAATGCGATGTTCCCTAATGCTCTCCCTGTGCAACTTCGACATTTTACTTGTACCTTCTTTTAATGGGGAGTTTACTGCTTGTGCTTTTTTGCACAGTTGCAAAAATCATGAGCACAGAAAATGGTGATATCGAAGTTACTAGGTTTATATGAGTGCACAAAAATATTATCATAAATTGTTACACATTGGATTACTATATTTCTATAATGGGACTATACTGGGACATCTGTACATCACTGGCCCTAGCATCGATCAGATCTGACATATGAAATGATATCTAAGATCTAGTATCTATCAATGTCTTATAACTAAAGCTATACTGTAAAGAGATGGAACACCCTGGTGGCCCGCTCCCCCCCAAATGTTCCCCACAAAAAGCAAAGGTAGCAGCTATTGACAAAGTTGGGAAATATCATAATTTACCATGGCTGGAATGCTAGGATCCATTCTCATAAAGGGGCTGCATATGCTGAAGCTGATGATGGATTTAGCAAAAATCAAGAAATCCTGCACCATGCAGGTCCATCCTCATGAAAATCCACATACTGAACACTTCAACTCCACTATTCTAGATATGTGGCTGATGCCACAACCAGAATTATAATGATGTTGTAGCCAGCATACCTCATGCCTATAACAGATCAAGCAAGAATTACTACACTACCTCTTCTCCTCACTCCCATCTGTTTGGTTATGAAGCAGATCAGCCTATTGATTTCTGCTTTAATTCACCCCAAAATTCAGTTGTTCTAACATCAACTACTTCAGGCACTTGAAGTAACCATTGGACAAGCCATTCCAGCATGCTCCGGCCAACACTACCACCTGCACAAATGAAGGCATGACCATCATGACAAAGATGCGAACCATAACCACAAAACCAAGTTCAGAAACAAACTTTGGCATATCAAAGACAAGACCAAACAGCAAACTGATTGCATCTCAGCTGCTTACCATGAACATCAAGGTGTACGGTCTACTTGTGTAAAGAGGTGTAGACAAATTGAGAATCAAGGCACCGCTTGCTTTCCATTGGAAAGAATACAAAATATCCATTTGTGGCTGTCATTGACTGAGCCCAAATGACCACCACTGAGCACCACCACAGCAACAGCAGAAGGCTGGCAAGTTACAGAAATATGGAGGGTTTGTCCCTTTATTCCATTCTACACAGCAAATTAGAGCACTGTTCAACTTAGTGGTACTCAGTAACCTCGATTACTGTATGTATTCACTAGTGGGGCTCTCCAAGTACTCAATCAATCAATGCTTTACTTTATTCAGTACATGAATAGCCCTAAAAGATACGTAAAATAAGCCAGCAACAATAAAATATCAATATCGATAAAACACACAAAAAATACAAATAAGAATTAGGCAAATCAGAAAAGAACAGCCCAGACAGTTTTTGTCTCAGTGTTGTCTTTCCAAAAGTCGAAACCTTGTCTAGACAGTTGGGCAATAAAGGCTGCAGAATAAATCTGTTTCGTATTTGTTAGCATATTTTGAACTGCTGTCAGAATTTTTTCTGTCAATGTAAATTTCATTTCTGCTTGGGTGTACAAATGTGATTTGTATGCAATTGGTACTTTTTCACCTTCGTTAAAAGTTAAGTAGGTGAATCTGCATTGACCCGGAATGATTCGAATCACTAAGTTGCGTACGTTTACGTGTGTTTGTAAATGCTTTGTTGCTAACATGTCTGTTTGGAGTGAACACAAGATTTCTGTGTGTTCTTTTGTCCAATGTGTGATTTTAAAATCAGGTTTGATTAATTCGTAGAGAGGTTTAATCCTTTCTACGTAGTTTAGAATGTAAGTTCTTCCAAAATTTAGGAAACCTAGAATGGACTGTAAGTTTTTCAGCGCTTTTGGAGATTGGAGCTGCGCACACTTTTCTAAAAAGTTGGCTGCCAGGCTTTTGTCCTCACGTGATAGTTCATATCCTAGAAAAAGGACGTTGAGATGGGCAATTCTTGATTTTTTTTAATTGAATTTATAACCCTCAGAGGCGAAGCCCAATATAATGGTGTTCACCCTGTTCAAGTGCCTGTTCAGGTCTTCGTCTGTCAGATAGATATTATCGACATATGCCAATGCCTCGTCATCATAAGTTTGTAGTAACTCTGTTACCCTTGCTGAGAATAAGCCCAGACTATTCTTGAATCCTTGAGGGAGATGACAGAATTGACACTGGGTCTCCATTATTGAGAAAGCGGTAAACTACCTACTTTCAGGTGCTATGTTTTGACAAAAGAAACCATTTGAAATATCTAATGTGATTTTATATTTTTTACACACAATGTTATTCATTAATGCTGTACTGTGTGCATTTTGTACTGCAAATGTTTTACAACAAGAGTTTAAGTGTTTGTAATCCAAAACTAGACGATATGTATTGTCTGGTTTTGAAACAGTAAACAAAGAATTGTTCATTGATGAGGTGCATGTTTCAATCATTCCTTGGTATTCAAGTTGATCTAAGATCTCCCTGACCTGTTTTTTAGCTTCTTGCTTAATTGGATACTGCTTTGTGCAGTTGGTTGATTTTTTAACGGGATTGTGTGGTGAGGTGAATCCTCTTCCCATCCTACATGATTTTTGTATAATGCTGGGGCTTGGATGACTGCCAATTTCCTGGTAGCTTGTTTCCTTCCCAGTATAAGAATTGGCTTGGTAGTTTGGTCTGCCCTGTTCCCATGATGCACTGGGCCAGGGTCAGACTAATTTGCATATAGCCAAGTTCTGAGCTGGGATGGTGCAGTGAGCTAAAAAACGGTGATGGATCAAGCCCTGATCTTTGGACTGGGTAAGAGTGGTCTGCTTAATTCAGACACTCTGTTCATCACCACCCCCTTTTCTGAATCATTTTTGTCCACCATAAGCGTGGAAGGGTATACTCAGATGTGAGTCCCTAGCTCATTGCACCATCAGGATTCAAGCAAGCCGGGCCGAAGACGGCTGAAATGCCAGAAACCGGTCCCCGGTAGCTTGTTTCCTTCCCAGTATAAGAATTGGCTTGGTAGTTTGGTCTGCCCTGTTCCCATGATGCACTGGGCCAGGGTCAGACTAATTTGCATATAGCCAAGTTCTGAGCTGGGATGGTGCAGTGAGCTAAAAAACGGTGATGGATCAAGCCCTGATCTTTGGACTGGGTAAGAGTGGTCTGCTTAATTCAGACACTCTGTTCATCACCACCCCCTTTTCTGAATCAATTTCCTGGCATAGGTATATTTAAAAATGTACTTGAATATGGTTGGAGAAGGCTGGCATAATGATGTCTTTCACCATGCGGGCACTCCCTGACAAATTCTGGTGGCCAGTCCCGATCTGCTAGAAGTATATCATAACCCTTTGAAAGTCGCTCCCAAAAGAGTACTTTCACTTTTCTTGGTATGTTTCCCTCCATCCGGAGCGTTATTTCATATAACCTTTGTGGAGAACTAACCCTGGTGTCTGCAATCTCAACTTGAATGTCTTCATTCAGGTCCACTGTCTCCAGAAGTCCCTTCAAGTTCTGGCGAGCTATTGATACTTCTACTGCACTGTCCAACATTGTTTGAGCCCATTCTCCGTTCTTGAGCTGTGTTCTTAGAATCCTCGGCATGTCTGATCTTTAGACCTGCTACTTTTTTCTTGGAGAATTGAGGTTTTGGTTTGTTTTTCTGAACGTGTTGATTGTCTTTGGACCTCACACGTTCTTCTTTTTGATCTGACTCTCCTCTTCTTTCGGATATCTGTTATGATACCTGAAAGGTACGAGAGTAACGTGTATCAGTATCTTGATAGCTGTCCGGTTTTCCCAAATTATCCCTATTCCTGAGGTTATACCTCCTTTCAGAGGGCTACTTTTGAGGAGACCTACCTCGGGATTGAGAACGTTTCTCTTTTGAATGTTGTTTGTTATTTTCCCACTTATTTGTAGAAGAGGTAGGAGTATGTTTAATAGAGTCCTTATCAGGACCTTCAGACAGTTGTGGTTAAACTGTGTAATTCTATCAATTTTTGTATTTGATTAAGTAATGCCTCGTCTGACATTGCTTCAATGTCAGGATGAGGTGTGTAGCCGGCTGAAATCAGCCATGTTGCTCCTGGTCTACCTAGTGGACCGAGCCTGGTAATGTGATTTGAATGTTTTAGGGCGCCTTTAAACCAGAGATCATGCTCCTGGTATGTGAGTGGAATTTCTATATCCTTCAAAGGAATATATTCCTCAGATGGTTCATCTTCTTTGTAGAAGTGAAACGTTTTAGTTACTGGATTTGATTCAGGGAATACTATCCATGAGTAGAAAACCTCTGTCTAGTGAGATTCATGTGTCTCTATCACAAAAACAGCTCTACCACCTCTTGGTGTTAGGCCATGTTTTATAAGTTTTAGAGTGATGGTTCTCCTTAAATTTGGATCGATGATTATCGCATTTTCAAAAGTTTAATTAAAACCTGTATAATCAAAAGCTGCTGCGATATCGTCTGGGTACACAGGATAATTCTGTGCAGGCAGCGGTCGAGGATCTGCGGCAGATATCCACTTTGGATAACTTTCAGTTTTTCACTGACCTCTCTTTTAACAATGTGGTGCGTAGCGTACCCTCAGGGTCTCCCCTTGATCCTCTCCCCCATAAAGTCTGGAAGACCTTTCGCCAGGCCACTTTCCCCTGAATGCGGCAGATATGCAACCAGTCCTTAGAAGAAGGTATAGTTCCGAAGGGATGGAAGCAGACTGTGGTGACACCCTTGATTAAGAAGCCCTCACTGGATCTGACAATCTCAGCAAGTTTTAGACCAATCTCTCTTCTGCCATTTACGATTAAATTCCTGGAAAAGGCTGCAAGCAATATTTTATCTTGTTTCCTCGAGGATAATAAACTGCGGGATAAGAACCAATTTGGGTTCCGGCCGGGTCATAGGACCGAAACTGCTCTGGCCACCATGTTGGATAATCTTTGTATGCGGGCCGACAATGGAAATGTTACTGTCCTAGTACTTCCCAATATGTTGGCCGCATTCGACATGGTGAGCCATGCAATTTTAGTGGAAAGATTAGAGAAGATTGGGGTAAAGGGACGGGCTCTGCAGTGGTTGCGGTCTTATCTGGCAGGGAGACAGCAGGTGGTAACCTTGGCGCCGTTTTCTTCCTGTAAATCTTCGGTAGCCTATGTGGTACCACAGGGCTCTGCGATCAGCCCTATTCTTTTCAATATCTATTTGCAGCCTCTGTTTCCCATCATTAAATCATTCGGGGTTGACCTGGTCAACTATGCGGACGATACACAACTGGCGTTTTCCCTGGAAGGAAAACATGCAGTTTCAATGGAGAAGTTTCAGGAGTGTGTGCGTCAGACCGCAGGTTGGCTTCGGAGAAACTCCTTGAAGTTTAATGGGGGGATAACTGAGGTGCTGTATTGCTCTTCTGCTAAGATGCCTAAAGACATACCACTGGAGTTTAGGCTTACCCCTGAGGAGGAACCTTTGGTCCCTGTCAGCACGGTGCGCAATCTGGGGATTCTGATAGATGACAATCTCCAAATGGAGTCGCAGGCAAAAAAAGACAGCCAGCGTGTGCTTCTCTTTGATGCGCATGCTGCGCCAGATACTCCCAATACTTCTCATGGATTTACGCACTCTTGTAGTGAGAAGCACTGTGCTAAGCATACTGGACTACTGCAACTCCCTGTACTTAGGAGCACCACAGTACATCTTGCAGGGGTTGCAGAGAGTCCGGTCGACAGCAGCAAAATTGGTGTTAAATAGGCAACGTAGATCTTCTTCTACTCTTTCCCTGAGAGGTCTCCATTGGCTGCCTATCAAGGAAAGAGTCCACTTTAAATCGCTCTGTATGGTGCACAGAGCGGTACACGATTCGGGCCCAGTCCCACTACAGGAAATATTCACCTGGTACCTCCCCAAGAGGCAGCTTCGCTCCTCCAGTGCAAGTCTGGTAATTCCTTGATTCAAGCGTTCTAGGATTGGGGGAGGGCTTTCAGTGTGGCTGCTGCCCATCTTTAGAATGATCCTCCCCAGAATATCAGACAATTCAACTCCCTAATCGAGTTCAGAACTTTCTCAGGTTCACTCACATGATGGTTATTTCTCTAGTCTGAGCGCCAGGATACCCGTAGGGTGGCAGTCTGCGCTATGTAAGAACCACTTACATTATATTACATTACATTTACACCTTCGGTGTGATTATCCCCGTTTAGGGAATTTTTTTTAATGAAAGTTGCAGAGGGAACAAAGATAAGGTGCACAATATTTTGGAACACTGTATCCTTCAACGTTGAACAAACCAAAAAGCGAATACATAGAATTTTCGTCCTACTCAGCTATGGCGGATATTATCCCTACCCACTCCGGACGTCTTATGGAGTTTTATGAATAGAGGTCTCTGAGAAAAGCACGACAGAGTTACTTCAGTATCTAGCGTTAAATTACTGCCTTACTAAACCGTTGGGCGCCATGTAGTGTAGTTCCTATATCCCTGATAGGCTCTGCGCATTGCAATAATATACACTATAGTTTTGACATGGGACTGAGGTCAGTATGTCTCCATCGAGTTAATTAAGCATAATTACTTGTGTTGTTGTAGATGATTCTAGTACTCTAGTAAATACTCCCGATTTCATGCCCTTATGTGGTTATATCAAATCATACCCTTATACAGGCATAAGAATCATACCCATATTAAGACATAGCCAATGCAGTCCAAATACGGCAAGGCTACTCCCATAGACTCCTAGAAAGCACAACGCGTTCTTAAACAAACCAAGCCTCCAGCAGCCCGGGAATTCCCCCTGCTTCTGTATTGTTTTGTCCTAGAACTCCTGGAGTCCTGAAAGAACTGCGAGTTCTTAGTGACGTTGTATGTCCAACCTTACGTCAAACTCAGCACCTTCCAGGTATAAATATACCAGTATCTGCCTTAAGCAACACACGGTGGTTTGGAGCAGATCGGCTATCTACTTGCCCGACGCCCTGCTGATGCGAGTGCCGAAGGAAGCCGACCGTCCCTGCTGACGCACTGAGAGAGACGCTGTCTTTTCTCCTGCAGAGAAATCCAGCTCCAGTGTTTCCCTGTCACCCTTGCGGATTGCTGGGAGATCGAGTCCTGAGAAAGAGATACAAGACCTCCTTCATTCTATAACCAAGGTACGGAGCTGATTAGACCCACAGAGAATTCTTGATTCAGATTCTTGGCAAAAACTGTAACTTATCTACTCCTTCTCTGTACTAAGCTTAGGTTAGGTACACTGGGGTATTTTATAATACTCATTTTACTGTACTCACTTTACTTTATGACAAGTATTGCAATTGTGGCAATTCACTTCTCTTGCATGAGAAGGTAGACTGCTCAATAAATACCCTTTTTATTGAAAACGCCAGTCTCTCTATTTCTCTGCACTCCTGGTGAAACTAAGCATGCACGATTGACTGAGTGAAATAGCTATCTATTGTTTCCGCGACTCTGGAGATATACTCCTTATACTGGGGGAGCAAAGTTGTCATGTTTATGCGGTTGTCAGAAACTAATCCCTTCTTGTCTATTCAAGAAAGTTAACACCTTCTTGTTTACTGAAGAAAGTTTCTAGTGACCTCTGAGCTAGCTGGCATTTCATAATTAAGTCTAACATATTCAATAGAGACCTAGTCGACCTCAGTCCTACGTCTACACTGTCGTTTGTTATTCCAATGCGCAGAGCCTATTGGGAATATAGGAACTACACTACAGTGTGTGCCAGCTAACTCAGAGGTCACTGGAAACTTCTCGAATGAACAAGAAGGGATTCGTTTCTGACAACCGCATAAACATGACAACTTTGTGTCCCTTAAAATCAGAACAATCTCAGAATTGTGGAAAAAATGGATATCCGTTTCACTCAGTCAATCATGCATGCTTCGTTTCTACAGAGTTTACACAGAAATATGTAGACAGGCGTTTCAATAAAAAGGGTTTATTGAACAGTCTTATTTCTCATGGAAGAGATACAAACTGCTACAATCGTAAGACAGAATGCGAAGTATAATATGTACAGCATTAGCAGTAAGATGAAATAATACTGCAATAGCATGGCTTATAGCTATGACATATCTTCAGAAAAAATCCATACATAAATAACACAGGCTAAAATACTCATCTGGTGCTTCTAAAATAATCCTACCCCAGTGTACCTAACCTGAGTGTAGTATGAAGGAAGAAGTAGGTGCTGTTTAGCTATAGTCTAGTTTAGCTATAGTTGCCAAGATTTGCCAAAAGTCCCTCTAGCTTCTTGTCCGCTCCATACCTTAGAATGAGTGAGGTTGAAATCTCTTTCCAGGTCTCGATCTCTAACACCCTGCAAGGGTAGTCAGAAACACTGGAGCTGGATTCTCTGTGAGGAGGATGACAGCGTCTGGTCAGTGCGTCAGTTGGGGACTTGACTTCCTTCCGAACTTGCCGTGGCGAGCCGCGTCGGGCAAGTAGGCAGCCGAACCGTGGACCGTGATTCGCCATGGCAAGTTAAGGTATATTTATACCTTGATGGTGTTTAGGAATGCCAGTATTGACATAAAAATCAGGCATAAGAACGTCATGAATGAACCCCTAAGGAATAGATGTTCATGCAAAATAAATGAGTTCTTGGAGAAATCAATATGCAAGCAAGGGGAAGTCCTAGGGGTTTAAGAGTCTGGTTTTCCAAAAACTTGTTGTGACGGAGATGAACGGATGTAGGTGGCCATGCCTGTATTTGGTTAGCATGGAGAATACCTAAATAAGTAGAAAATTGGTGTGGGAGCACACTGCTTCACCTCCCAGCAGGGTTGCCCCTAAGCATCATGGCAGATGCAGTCCGACAAGCGAGTACACTTGCAAAGTTTTCAGAGTGTTTCACCAGGTGGGTGCAGATTAGTGCTGGCCATCTCTGGACACGTGTTCCTAGATTATTATCTGTCATCAGCAGAGATTAGGCATTATTTGGGGTTGCTGAGCAGGCTGCCGTATCCTTGGAACGTAGTATCTTTCCAGGCGCGCAGGTGCTTCTCTACGAGCTCGTCAGCCCACAGCGGCTCGAGGGAGCCTTCAAGTAGAAAATTGGTGTGGGAGCACACTGCTTCACCTCCCAGCAGGGTCGCCCCTAAGCATCATGGCAGATGCAGTCCGACAAGCGAGTACACTTGCAAAGTCTTCAGAGTGTTTCACCAGGTGGGTGCAGATTAGTGCTGGCCATCTCTGGACACGTGTTTCTAGATTATTATCTGTCATCAGCAGAGATTAGGCATTATTTGGGGTTGCTGAGCAGGCTGCCGTATCCTTGGAACGTAGTATCTCTCCAGGCGCGCAGGTGCCTTTCCACGAGCTCGTCAGCCCACAGCGGCTCGAGGGAGCCTTCAAGTAGAAAATTGGTGTGGGAGCACACTGCTTCACCTCCCAGCAGGGTCGCCCCTAAGCATCATGGCAGATGCAGTCCGACAAGCGAGTACACTTGCAAAGTCTTCAGAGTGTTTCACCAGGTGGGTGCAGATTAGTGCTGGCCATCTCTGGACACGTGTTTCTAGATTATTATCTGTCATCAGCAGAGATTAGGCATTATTTGGGGTTGCTGAGCAGGCTGCCGTATCCTTGGAACGTAGTATCTTTCCAGGCGCGCAGGTGCCTCTCCACGAGCTCGTCAGCCCACAGCGGCTCGAGGGAGCCTTCAAGTAGAAAATTGGTGTGGGAGCACACTGCTTCACCTCCCAGCAGGGTCGCCCCTAAGCATCATGGCAGATGCAGTCCGACAAGCGAGTACACTTGCAAAGTCTTCAGAGTGTTTCACCAGGTGGGTGCAGTTAAGTGCTGGCCATCTCTGGACACGTGTTTCTAGATTATTATCTGTCATCAGCAGAGATTAGGCATTATTTGGGGTTGCTCAGCAGGCTGCCGTATCCTTGGAACGTAGCATCTCTCCAGGCGCGCAGGTGCCTCTCCACGAGCTCGTCAGCCCACAGCGGCTCGAGGGAGCCTTCAAGTAGAAAATTGGTGTGGGAGCACACTGCTTCACCTCCCAGCAGGGTCGCCCCTAAGCATCATGGCAGATGCAGTCCGACAAGCGAGTACACTTGCAAAGTCTTCAGAGTGTTTCACCAGGTGGGTGCAGATTAGTGCTGGCCATCTCTGGACACGTGCTTCTAGATTATTATCTGTCATCAGCAGAGATTAGGCATTATTTGGGGTTGCTGAGCAGGCTGCCGTATCCTTGGAACGTTGTATCTCTCCAGGCGCGCAGGTGCCTCTCCACGAGCTCGTCAGCCCACAGCGGCTCGAGGGAGCCTTCAAGTAGAAAATTGGTGTGGGAGCACACTGCTTCACCTCCCAGCAGGGTCGCCCCTAAGCATCATGGCAGATGCAGTCCGACAAGCGAGTACACTTGCAAAGTCTTCAGAGTGTTTCACCAGGTGGGTGCAGATTAGTGCTGGCCGTCTCTGGACATGTGTTTCTAGATTATTATCTGTCATCAGCAGAGATTAGGCATTATTTGGGGTTGCTGAGCAGGCTGCCGTATCCTTGGAACGTAGTATCTCTCCAGGCGCGCAGGTGCCTCTCCACGAGCTCGTCAGCCCACAGCGGCTCGAGGGAGCCTTCAAGTAGAAAATTGGTGTGGGAGCACACTGCTTCACCTCCCAGCAGGGTCGCCCCTAAGCATCATGGCAGATGCACTCCGACAAGCGAGTACACTTGCAAAGTCTTCAGAGTGTTTCACCAGGTGGGTGCAGATTAGTGCTGGCCATCTCTGGACACGTGTTTCTAGATTATTATCTGTCATTAGCAGAGATTAGGCATTATTTGGGGTTGCTGAGCAGGCTGCCGTATCCTTGGAACGTTGTATCTCTCCAGGCGCGCAGGTGCCTCTCCACGAGCTCGTCAGCCCACAGCGGCTCGAGGGAGCCTTCAAGTAGAAAATTGGTGTGGGAGCACACTGCTTCACCTCCCAGCAGGGTCGCCCCTAAGCATCATGGCAGATGCAGTCCGACAAGCGAGTACACTTGCAAAGTCTTCAGAGTGTTTCACCAGGTGGGTGCAGATTAGTGCTGGCCATCTCTGGACATGTGTTTCTAGATTATTATCTGTCATCAGCAGAGATTAGGCATTATTTGGGGTTGCTGAGCAGGCTGCCGTATCCTTGGAACGTAGTATCTCTCCAGGCGCGCAGGTGCCTCTCCACGAGCTCGTCAGCCCACAGCGGCTCGAGGGAGCCTTCAAGTAGAAAATTGGTGTGGGAGCACACTGCTTCACCTCCCAGCAGGGTCGCCCCTAAGCATCATGGCAGATGCACTCCGACAAGCGAGTACACTTGCAAAGTCTTCAGAGTGTTTCACCAGGTGGGTGCAGATTAGTGCTGGCCATCTCTGGACACATGTTTCTAGATTATTATCTGTCATCAGCAGAGATTAGGCATTATTTGGGGTTGCTGAGCAGGCTGCCGTATCCTTGGAACGTAGTATCTCTCCAGGCGCGCAGGTGCCTCTCCACGAGCTCGTCAGCCCACAGCGGCTCGAGGGAGCCTTCAAGTAGAAAATTGGTGTGGGAGCACACTGCTTCACCTCCCAGCAGGGTCGCCCCTAAGCATCATGGCAGATGCAGTCCGACAAGCGAGTACACTTGCAAAGTCTTCAGAGTATTTCACCAGGTGGGTGCAGATTAGTGCTGGCCATCTCTGGACACGTGTTTCTAGATTATTATCTGTCATCAGCAGAGATTAGGCATTATTTGGGGTTGCTGAGCAGGCTGCTGTATCCTTGGAACGTAGCATCTCTCCAGGCGCGCAGGTGCCTCTCCACGAGCTCGTCAGCCCACAGCGGCTCGAGGGAGCCTTCAAGTAGAAAATTGGTGTGGGAGCACACTGCTTCACCTCCCAGCAGGGTCGCCCCTAAGCATCATGGCAGATGCAGTCCGACAAGCGAGTACACTTGCAAAGTCTTCAGAGTGTTTCACCAGGTGGGTGCAGATTAGTGCTGGCCATCTCTGGACACGTGTTTCTAGATTATTATCTGTTATCAGCAGAGATTAGGCATTATTTGGGGTTGCTGAGCAGGCTGCCGTATCCTTGGAACGTAGTATCTCTCCAGGCGCGCAGGTGCCTCTCCACGAGCTCGTCAGCCCACAGCGGCTCGAGGGAGCCTTCAAGTAGAAAATTGGTGTGGGAGCACACTGCTTCACCTCCCAGCAGGGTCGCCCCTAAGCATCATGGCAGATGCAGTCCGACAAGCGAGTACACTTGCAAAGTCTTCAGAGTGTTTCACCAGGTGGGTGCAGATTAGTGCTGGCCATCTCTGGACACATGTTTCTAGATTATTATCTGTCATCAGCAGAGATTAGGCATTATTTGGGGTTGCTGAGCAGGCTGCCGTATCCTTGGAACGTAGTATATCTCCAGGCACGCAGGTGCCTCTCCATGAGCTCGTCAGTCCACAGCGGCTCGAGGGAGCCTTCAAGTAGAAAATTGGTGTGGGAGCACACTGCTTCACCTCCCAGCAGGGTCGCCCCTAAGCATCATGGCAGATGCAGTCCGGGAAATCTATATACGGAATCTAAATTGACACACAACAGAAGGACATGCTGTCAAGTCTTCCTTAAAAGTCAGTTAATGTCCTTTTATGCTTAAGAGAATGTCACAGAATGGTCAAACCATGGCCTGATGGTACTCTGAAGACCCTGAAAATCAATGTGACAATATAATAAGGGTCGTAGTGAAGCTAATCACTCTGTTGTGCATGGCTTCCTTAAAAAACCTTGATTGTTTACAGCAGATTCTAAATCTGGTAACTTACTGCTATGATGTGTCAACAGTTGATAATAATACTGTTATCATGTCATGAAGACCAGCTTGTCTGTTTTGACTAAAAGCCAAAAGCTTAGCTGCAGGAAGGGGAAGGAAGGCAGGGAATGTGGTAAGGATTGGTTAAGGATGGCAGGTAAGGCATTTGTTTCAGTTGTGGGTCAGAGAGGAGAGGCCAATTTATGTTCGACTCCCCCATTACCTCTCTATCCCTGCGTAGCAGATGAAATCAGGGGCACATTATTTTAGGGGCAATACATAGTATAATATTATAGATGGATAAAAAGTGAATTACCTAGATGTTTTTCACCCTGACATTCTAAGTGACATCATAATTCCTCAATCTGCGCTCTTGTTATCTGACTGGTGTCACTCAGAACCACTCTGTGAAATAAAATCACTGTTACCCTTCTATAACTGTGTATGTTAACACTATTGTGGCCTATAGATCTTTTTAGAGAGAAAATGTAGGACTCTCTTTATGGTCTCGAAGCCACTAGAAAAGAGATGATATTGTATATTAAGACTATAACAAGCATTTACAATGCAATGGTTTTGCCTTTGTGAAAGTTAGAGCTATTGGCATTGCTCTTGACATTATTTTTATTTATGTTTTTTTTAAACATAAATAAATGGCATTGTCATTTACAATAGCAGGGCAGGGCACAGGGAAGGGGGGGCGAGGAGAGACAAAGGAGAGCTGCGGGCTCAGGGAAGGGGGGCGAGGAGAGATGAAGGAGAGCTACGGGCTCTTGTTGTAATGCTTCCCTGATTGGCCCCTTTTTCTGGGGTGTTTGGGCACACCGCATTCCACTGTCATCTGGCATTAGGAAAGTGTGAGCTATTGGTATTGTAAATGACAATTTTATTTTAATATGTGTTGGCTTTGAAAATAAATAAATTAATAGCATTGTTATTCACAAAGCCAATAGCTTACACTTTCCTAATGCGAGTGATATGGTGGTGTTTTAGAGTGATGTGGTGGTGTCCCAGAGTGATGTGGTGGTGTCCAGGAGTGATGTGGTGGTGTCCCCGAGTGATGTGGTGGTGTCCCCGAGTGATGTGGTGGTGTCCCCGAGTGATGTGATGGTGTCCCCGAGTGAGTTGGTGGTGTCCCCGAGTGATGTGGTGGTGTCCCCGAGTGAGTTGGTGGTGTCCCCGAGTGAGTTGGTGGTGTCCCCGAGTGATGTGGTGGTGTCCCCGAGTGATGTGGTCGTGTCCCCAAGTGATGGGGTGGCGTCCTTGAGTGATGTGGTGGTGTCACTGAGTGATGTGGTGGTGTCCCAGAGTGATGTGGTGGTGTCCCCTAGTGATGTAGTGGTGTCCCCGAGTGATGTGGTGGTGCCCCTGAGTGATGTGGTGGTGCCCCTGAGTGATGTGGTGGTGTCCCTGAGTGATGTGGTGGTGTCCTAGAGTGATATGGTGGTGTCCTAGAGTGATATGGTGGTGTCCTAGAGTGATGTGGTGGTGTTGTGATGCGTGCAGCAGTGTGTGGCGTGCAGCAGTGTGATTATTGCAGCAGCGTGCAGCAGTGTGAGGTGTGCAGCAGTGTGAGGTGTGCAGCAGTGTGAGGCGTGCAGCAGTGTGAGGCGTGCAGCAGTGTGAGGCGTGCAGCATTGTGAGGCGTGCAGCAGTGGGTGGCGTGCAGCAGTAGGTGGCGTGCAGCAGTGGGTGGCGTGCAGCAGTGGGTGGCGTGCAGCAGTGTGAGACGTGCAGCAGTGTGAGGCGTGCAGCAGTGTGAGGCGTGCAGCAGTGTGAGGCGGGGATGTTAAAGAGTCCGTCGTAAGTGGGCCGGAACAGAAATAGCTCAAATCAAAATGAGACCAAGAGAGATGAAATAGAGAGAAAGAAAACAAATGGAAAAAAAAATAAATAGAGGTTACGGGGAGGCGACTTGGAGAAAGAAGCGCAAAACTCCAGAATTCGAAGGGGGTGAAACGGAGAGTGACGAGGAAGTGAGATAGGATGAAGTGAGGTTCAAGGCAGAGTAATAGGAAAGACAGGAAGGGAGAGAGACAAAAGAGGCACAAGGCGAAAGAGAAATGAGGGTGAAGTAAATAGTGTGTAGACTGAAAGGAAAGTGGGACGGAGGGAGTGAAGGTTGCAAAAGAAAGACTGACAGTGAAACAGAGGATGAAACTGAGGAGGCAGAGCGGGCACACAGAGAAGAAAGACCTATGGAAAAGGGCAGACTGCGATCGGAGGGAAGGGTAATTGAGAGCCTGAAAGCAAACGGAAAGCGAGAGACTGTGGAATGCAGGCAGAGGATACACAGGAAGGGAGGACAATCCGGAAGAAAGAGTCTAGAGAAGAGAGATGGGGAATGGGGCAGACGTGGGAAGGGGAAGAAAGAGGCTGAAGGACCTACTAATAAAATAAAACAAATGTGCTGTTTGTATGTTTTCTCCTGCTTTAACAGTTATAGTGTTTGCATGAAGTTTAAAACATATAGTTACGGGGTATTATGATGCTGTTTCAGCATAGGTATTAAAAAAATACTAGTTAGCATTGTACCATAGACGCATTAAAAAAAATGAGTGCTGTTGCTAAAACAGAAGAAAGACAAAACGTTACGAAGATTTCAAAAGCCACAAACGTAAACAAAGCCCTGCAGGCTAAAAAGTGAATGCCACAAAAAGTTACTCAAAGGCATGTACTAATAACAAGCAGTGGCTGCGAAATCAAATATAAAACAAGCACGGAAGAGATTTTATAACAAGGAGACAGCAACAAAGAGCGTGGGGTGACGTGCTTTTATTTTTATGCTTTTGTCGAGGGCTTCCATCTAAATAAGAAACGCATTGTTTGTAAACCTTCAAGGCCATCAACCTGAAATGTTGTATTTATCGATATGATGTGGATTGGGTAATTGGCCAGGGAGGGAATGTGTGTGCATGTCTGAGCTGCGGTGCATTGAGGAAAAACAAGCTCTCGGCATGCTACAAAAGCTTTTACTTTTAAAAGGAAGCAATCTTTATTATTTGTGATAGTGAACTATGAAATTCTATATACCTTTGTGAGCTGGGCCAGGGATATGGACGAAGAGGAGTAATTGATCTGTTTTCAAAAACATTAAACAAACATTTTGAAGTTTCACAAAGTAAAGCAATGAAATAATTGTCACCTGCTCCGAAATAAAATACAATTAAAAACGGGAGGGTTTTCTTCTGAAGAATGTCCTCGAGAAAAGAACAGATTTGTAAAGTGGACACTTTTATGAATTATAATCAGATAGACTTTAAGGTGGTTCCCAGTGTTCTTCATGCTTGCAGGAGGGATAAGAAAATAACATTAGCTACACCAGATCAGCTTACTTGAAAAATGACGGCAACAAAGACAAACGAGAAGGCGTGCAGCGGACATCCCCTTCTGCCTAAAGCTGCCATCGGGCGCTGCGAGGTGAGGCAGACCTGGGGCAGGAGGCGGCCGCATGGAGGTGGCGGGACGCAGGAAGAGGTGGCCTGAGCTGCGGCCTGGGAGTCGGAGCTGCCGAACACCAGAGAGAGGCAGTGAGGCTCCGGTTGTGAAAGTGCACCGGGCGCCCTGAGAGGAGTCGGCCACTCCCAGGACTCGTGGAGGGGGCGCCGAGTGCCGTCAATGGCGGACCAGATTCGGGGGCGTTCTCGGCTTTTGGCTGACGTAGCGTGACGTCGCCAAAAGCCAAAAATTCTCGGGAACGCCCCCGAATCTGGTCCGAGATTGACGGACAGAGCCTTCTCCCAATGGCTAGCCTTTATTTATGGAGCTAGCCAATGGGAGACTGGGGCGGATACCCGACCCCACACACAAATCATAAGGTTTTTTGGCGCATGCGCACTACGTGCGCATCGCCAGTCAAAACCTAAAAAGCGGCAAGGGAGAAAACTGGGATACGTAGGAGAAAGATGGAAGAAACAAGTGAGGAGTAACGAAAAGAAATAAGGATGAAGTGTCTCAAAATGTGCCCATAAAATACAATAGGCCCTCCCACCTGGGAACCGTAAAGCAAGACCAAAGGGGTCAGATTTTTTAAATGTAACTAACATATATATGTAGGAACAGGGACCTCCTGCAAGCCAGAGGACTCCCCCGGGCAGCACGGTGAGCGCCTCCTCCCGCTGACAAGACAGGAAGGGCGGGGCGGGCAGCCTCCAGCTATGCAGGGCCTCTCAGACAGGAATGCTCCCACCCCCGCCAGGCCGCGTCCTGTCGCACCAAATAAGGAAGCGAAAGCAAACCGAGAGGACCGGGCCCGCCATCTTAGGTGGGGAAGACTGCCGCTAGCCGCAGGACTCTTCAGGCTGGCCGCCCCTCCTGACGCTGGGCCCACGAGCGAGGTGATCGCTACACCCTCAAAGGCCAGCCCAACACAGACCAAACGGGTTCACTCCTAGCATGAAGGGTTGGAGCTGCTTGAAGTTAAAGCACCCACAAATCAAGGCTCAGCGGCGACCGACTATCAATGAACACTCCCATAATGCGACTATTTGCACCGATAAGCCCATGGAAACTGTCACTGCACTACTCATATCAATCTCAGCATTGAAGTCGAGAAAGCTGGAGACCAATACGGGGCTGGGGCAAGCAACTCTACGAGACACTCATCCAAAGTTTGTTATAAACGGCAAATTAAGTGCTCACTCCACACAACATAGCACTATCAGTGTACCGAGGCAGGGGCGTAGCCCCCTACCCTTTAAGGAGCCCCGGGCAGCCACAAAGCAAATTAGTATTTGTGATAGTGGAGACTCAAGGAGTCACTCATCAAGCTATCCGGGGGTTGATCCTCATTTTGCGTTACGCCACTGTAATGAAAAAACACAAAAGTGCCATCTGTGTGCCCGAGGTACTGTCAATGTATGCACTGGACAGACGTGCCATCGTGTACTGTGGTATACACCGTCACCACAAGAAGACCAGCAAGTTCTGTTCTTGCTACGATACTTAATATCCCCTACTAGGGTTGCTTCACAGGGGCTCGGATACTAATCTGCAGCGAGAGGCTAATACAATGTGCACATCTGGCTACGGAAACAACTATTTTCTTCATGTGAAAAGAGAATTGGGGTTCACACCTTTCCGATGTGCGACTTTAGCTCCAACATGTACAGATAGTGAATGGCCAGAGCAAGGCTTGAACAGGCACCTAAATCCATATGCATCCCAGAAACAGAACGTAATGCCAGTCAGAATTTACATCTAGACTACTGCTTCAAAGCCATAACATGCAGCTCAGATCAGTATAAAGAGCAGTCGGGGACATAACAGGGAAACCCAAGAAAGCCATACAGCATCCCCACACAGGGCACCAAAGTGTACCTTAAGGGGTGAGTTGTAGCGAACACCCTGTGACTGACACAGAACCAGTCGGGAGAGTATCGGAGGCCTTTGCACCCCGAGTATCCCCATGGTTTGTGGGGAGATGCAAAGCATCGCCACAGATCAGGGCAGTGTCATGGCATTTTATCCCTCAACTAAAGTGGCCTCTGCTCCATGGGGGCGGGGGCAATGAGCAAGCTATGGGGCTGCGGTTCCAGCTTTGTACCAATTAGATTTTCTGTTGCGCCCCCCCCCCCAACCAAGGAATTTACACTGCTCTCAATAAGGCATTATCATGCTTTTTGTAAAAATATTGTTTACACTAGGTTTTTTCGTTGGTGTAAAATTGCCACTAGGATTTATTCACAGCTATATTAGACAAGGGGTCCCAAAAATAGGTTTAAAACCACTGAATCTACAGCCAGACCTGTCAATAGACCAAAAGATTGATGCTTTAGGGTACCAATGACCAGGCCCACCGTGATGGTGAACCAATTTATTCGGAAGGGTTGACCCAATAATGCAACATATTCTGTATCCCCCCCCCCCACCATTTTGTAATTTTAACTAGGCTTGGGCAAAATTTTAACTAAGGTGAAGTAATTGTGGTAATTCTGTGTTACTCTGACATAAAATTAAATCCATTTGCATAATCATGAGTAATTTGGCTTAAAAATCCTACAGCAATAACAAATTTAGGAAGCAAGAGCAACTGCTGGTTTTCGTGGTCTGTTGGATTTAGCGCTATTTTCTTAGTGCAAAATGCATCCCAGTGCCCATTTTGAATGCAAGGGTGCCTTTTGCGCTAAGAAAATGGCACTAAATGATGGGTTATGCCTGCACTGGAGTGTAACTTTGCTGTAATTTTGCATAATTACGCGAACACCCGTTTAACATCTAAATGCAGCAACCAGTAGTTGAAAGGTGAACACTTAACCTTTGCTAAAAGTAATTACCAGTGACTGTGATAAATTTAAGCACGTCACGCATTAACCTTTTTCGAGGTAAGACACACAAGGTATGGCAGATAAGCCCAAACATGGATCCCGCAGTCAGTGTGGCACTGGAATCAATCTGCATCTCACAGATGAGGACCAATGGATGGATACTGCTTGGGGGTGCTTATGTTCTCTTCTAGAAGTGAACCTAGCCCAACAGCTCAGTCGAGATAGTTTCCATATAAGCAGGACCAAGTCACAGATCTAGCCTATGTCTAATATCTTACTGGGCAAGAAAAAAAAAAACAGCGGACTGAAATGTGCCACAAGCAAGACACCAGTTGCTGTTAGTTAAAGCATTCCACCCATCACATTGTTGCTTTATATTATAGGGTATGTACTAGCCAAATAACAATTCAGCCATATTCTTACTCCTGTGGCCAATAGCGATAGACCGGTCCGCGGAACCATCCATGACATGTGTGGGGGTCCCCACCACTGGGGCTCTCAATCATCACCTTAAGGCGATCTTACGTTGTCATAATGCACTACAGAAAGAATCAACTTATGAAGTGTTAAAATGCACACCGGAAACAGGCACTGGACAGGGGATGACGAATGAAAACTCAATCATGTTAGTGTAATGGGGAGCACTGCAACTACACAACTAAATCACACGGTCCACAAAGAAACAAAGATGCCAGATCAGATGACGTGGGCCCCATTCTAAGCCTAAACACTTACCAGTGAGCTGGTCTGGGGTGAACTCAATCTACAGAGAGCAGAAGAAAGAAAGATGGGGGTGAGGATACAGGAAGCAGGGTGGAAGGCTTGACAGAATCAAGAGGAAAGACGACGCACCTTTCTAAACGTCACACACCACATGAAAAAAAGGAAATTCTTTATACTTACCAATAATCTGGTCTTCGCCGAAGTCACTCTGTTTGGAGCAAAACACAATGGTGAGTTTACGTAACTCTTGGTCTCAATGGCTACCAGCGAGACCCACGACCTAAATAGGCCCTGGCGTCAATATACTATTAAAGAGATTTTTTCACGCCCAAAGCACAACATATCAGTTCAGTCTAGTACAGGGTTAAGCTGGCACCAGTTTACGGGTGCACGTAATTAAGAGGGGGTGGGTGTTCTGCAGCAAATGGAGCAGTGAACCCAAATCCTAAACTGTCCACACCTCGTAGCTACCGCGGGTTCAGGCCAGACGTAATAGCTCTTCATGTTTTAGACAGGAACGCATTATTTGTTACTCAATTGCAAGGCCTCTCCCAAGACTAAAACTTGAAAAGCCTGTCTTACTGAGCCGACTGCGGCTTCTGACGCGATTTAACCCCCAAATGATGATCAACAAGCCCTGCGACTCTGAACGCAGGCCTCCATCTCCCCGTGCAGTTTACGCGACTCTGCTACGAAAGCCCTTTTCAAATATTCCCTGCATTAGACACTTCTTGCTCTACATGCCATCATTACCCCAGACCCGGCATCTGTTTTCCTATGCCAGTCGGCCGAGCTCCGGTGTACTGCCCTCTGTCTTGAAGAGCCACACCCTACACTAACCTCTGAGCGCTCCCTACTGTCACCAGGCCTCCGTCTGCTGCCTTATTATATTAATCGTACACGCTATAAAGATATTTCTCTCTGGGGTGCCGTGTTTGTACAGCCTTTAAGCTCGCTGGCCTTCCTGTGAGGCTCCGGTTGTGAAATTGCACCGGGCGCCCTGAGAGGAGTCGGCCACTCCCAGGACTCGTGGAGGGGGCGCCGAGTGCCGTCAATGGCGGACCAGATTCGGGGGCGTTCTCGGCTTTTGGCTGACGTAGCGTGACGTCGCCAAAAGCCAAAAATTCTCGGGAACGCCCCCATATCTGGTCCGAGATTGACGGACAGAGCCTTCTCCCAATGGCTAGCCTCCATTTATGAAGCTAGCCAATGGGAGACTGGAGCGGATACCCGACCCCACACACAAATCATAAGGTTTTTTGGCGCATGCGCACTACGTCCGCATCGCCAGTCAAAACCTAAAAAGGAACGTGGCAATATAATGCCAGTTTATAAGATGGGTTGTGAGAAGGCGTTTTCACTGACATGCTTTAACCAGAACATTTCACGTATCAAGAATATATATACATGTGTGAAACATTTAGGACTGCCTGTGGTTTTGTTTTGTGAATTAAATTATGTGTAGTGTCTTATCTACCTGTTCTATAGAGTGGAATGTTAACGATGTTAGTCACAACCTATGTCATTATGACTTATATCTTGGGGATTAAGATTCTGAATGTGAGTTGAGACTGGAGGGCTGAAGGTGGTGTTATTTCTCATTATCTCAAACCCAAGATTAAACCACACACCTTTTTTTAACCTGTTCACACGTGGTTTGTAATCATGACATAGTCCGATTGAGATCTCTCGCAGCAGCTGGCTGAGTCTATGCTCCGCTGCTTGGAATGGTGACCTTTTAGCGAATGTCATTCAGAGCGGTGAGGACTGAAGCCTCTTGTGGATTGGTGGAACAAATTGACACCGTCATTAAAAAGATTCACGTAGGTATGATTCTGCACCAGACCTCTTTCTGATTGGATACGAAGTGTAAAGTGTCCCCAGTGACATTGGGTTTGTCACGCCACCACCGGGAGGTGCAGCAGTTTTAGCTCTTATTCATTCAGAGTGTAGCAGGTAACAAGATGAGGGAAGCCACTTGAAGTGATGCTCCTAAGCTTCAAACCACATTCCTACCAGTGATGTACCGAAAATGTGCCATTGGGAAGAAAAAGAAAATGTATTCCCTATACAGCCATCAGCAACATTAGGCCACATAGGCCCCGATTACAAGTAATGCAGATTTAATTGCTCGGATCCTGAGTGTCTGGGATTATTGTTTCCGGTCAATATCCCCACACGCATATCCTACTATTATAAGTTACCTACACGGAATGGGGTATAAATTAACCCTGGGCGTAGTTCGCGGAGTCGGACTCCGCGGAGCTACGCGAAGACGTAGTTGCACTCCGCGAACTACGCGTAGCTCCGCAACCATGCGGAGTTGCTTGCTGGGCCCGTTCGCGCGCCGTTTTTCGTCTTCGGGAGCGCGGTGCGCGTGTTCGGGGCGTTGCCTGCATGCTCGGGATGGCTAGCGCGCTAAATTACCCCAGAGGTTTGTCCCGCCTGCTTGCGTTCCCTTATTTCCTGTTCCGGGTCAATTAACGTGGTCGCGTTGTGCAAGACATGTTCGGGAACTCATCTTCTCGTTCGCGCGTCCTTATGGCTTTATCGCGCTTCCAATGACGTTATCGCGTTCGCACAGTCGCACGGGAGGGTTTACAAACATGGTGGCAGACGCGACCGGGAAAAAGCGAACGCAGAACCAAGGTAAGCCATTGCCGCGCACGCGATAATGTTATTTAGCGCGCGACAATGTTATTTAGCGCGCGACAACTACGCTCCGCACCGGATAGCGGAGTTATCGGCAGCTACGCGAACTCCGCGGAACGCGGAGTTGCCAAAACTCCGCAAACTCCGCAAACGGAGCGTAGTTCTTCGCCCAGGGTTAGTATAAATGCGCAGACCAGTTGTTTTCTGGGCGAGATTTCTAGTTCTGTGTGATTAGCTCAGCTATTTGCCATCTGCACCAAGCGGGTGCTAAATGGGAGCTGGAAGGGTGTTGGGTGAAAGTAATGGAGGGTTGTGGAGGGTGGTACTTTGAAGGGGTGGATGTGGCCTGGCAGTGGGGACCACCGGCTGGTAATTGTCCCGTGGAGTAAAAATAGGGAAAGAAACGTGTATGCAGTAGGATGTTGGAAACAAATCTAAATATTTGTAACTTAACGACTCATTTATAAAACAGAGCAGAGGTAGATGGAAGTTCATTTTTAGCGTGGCTAGAGCTGGCTGAACTAAAACTGGGTAAGCCCAGTGTGGCTTATGGGATGCATATTAGGACAGAGATTTACATTTCACAGGTTCTGGCAGTGGTTACATAGGACTGAACGTGAGAAGAGCTGTTTTTCTGTAAAGCCATTGAATAGAACCAAGGTAAAGCAATAGATGTGGTTCATTAAACAAAGTCACAAAACCTTTTTCAACAAGAGATTCATAGGCAAATCATGGTGTGGGGCTTTCAGTATTGATAGGGCTGGGAAAATCCAACCGAGAAAGGACAATGTTATATTATGTTATTTTGCACAACTTTTAAAGTAGTCTGGTTTGAAGGACATACCGAAACTTAACAATGGAGAAGCTAGGGTTCACGCACAGAAAATCCACACCTTTGCAGCCTTCATAATGTTAAAAAGTCGTCTTTGAGTATCAGTGATGCTGGATTGGGTGCTTCATGGTTCACTTGAGCTTACTGAATGACCCCCAACCTCCAGTCCAACTTCTTTCAAGAGAATAAACATATAACCATGTAGAATTGAATGGTTTATCTTTTCTGGGAGGGCTGTTTGTCAGAAATATATTATGGGAAATTGTGTTTTTGTTAGTAATAGGCTCTTTGAGCTCTGTACAATTCATTAAACTCTCCTTGCTTACCACAGTGGGACCAATGCAAGTACTCAAGCATACTAATATAATAACTTCCCTTTTAGGAGGGTTAATGACCAATGGGGAGATACAATCAGTCTAAAATGAGCCAAGCTGATGGGGTTTCAGTGGAAGTACTTATAAGTTAGTTAGAACATGAGCATACACCTGTTGTAATCGAGGTAGTTGGACACACTTGAGGCCCTGACTTAAGGAGTGTAGATCTGACTAGAGTTTAGTGTAAGAGTTAGATGATAGAACCATGTGTAAGGGGATAAAAGTAACAGAAATAATAAAGTTGGTTGACCTCTGTAGACACCAGTGGTGAGGCCTGCTCAATTCTATATAGCTTTACCACTAACAGTGACAACATGTCCCATGATCTTGCAGAATGTGATGGAGGCCCTTGGATCTGAGGAGAAACAACACACAGAGCTGGAGGCGGAAGGTCAGCGCCTGCGAGAGGAGCTGAGTAGAAAGCAAGGCCCAGAGGGAGGCGAGGCCGCAACGCAGGCACTCAGGACCGCGCTGGGCGAGAATATGGATACGGTACGTCTGCTCAGAATACAGTAGTGACCTCCTGAAAGATGCTGGGATTTCCAAACTTTATGGGGAGATTTTAATGTTAGCCCTTGTTGTCTGTTGAATGTTCAGTGCTTGTAGTATTCAGTAACAATCTGATTTCTTGAAGAAACCAGAATCTTTTCATCAATTAAATTCATGTGCCAATAGGGAAGTAGATGGAGATTGGTGGTGTTTTGCTGGAGATGCATTTCAAGAGCAGTTTATGACAAACACATTGTCATCTTAATATTCAATACAAAGTGCATGGATGTTGGATATTCAATTCTTTTAAGGTAAAGAAAGTGTGGGGCATGGATGTAGGATAAAGTAGAAGGGAAGGACAAAAGTGAGGGAAGGTGTTAGGGCGAGACAAAGGGGGAAATAATTTTGAAGGGATGGATGAGAGGTAGAAGAGAAGAATAAAGAAAATAACAAGGAAGGATGAAAATTAAGAAAGAAGAAAGAGTTACATGAAGGGTCTGAAGAGGTAGAAAGGAGAGAATGGAAAGAAGGAGAGAAGCAGTGAATGGTCATTGCCTATGAGGAGTGGCCTGGGTGGACAGGTAGATAGGTGGACAAATGGATTGACAGGCGGGGGCTTAGGCAGGCTGCTGGATGTAGTTATTTATTTGTATTTTCAGTGTTTTACATAGCACAAACAAGCCACTTTGGGTGACAGAGTGTTATATCTTAATCCTGTACTCCCCTGTGCCCAGGTTATCTCTCCTGCGCGAGAGCACCCATTGTCACCTCACCCCCTCCCATTGGTTCCCCAACGTTCCACCTTTCTCTCCATCCCAAGGAACTGCCAAACTGTCATATGAATGATGAGCTTCCTGACCACGCACCGCACCTGGTGTGGGACTGTTATTTGATTAAACTTATTCTCTACTTACCTACTTGTTTCTTGAGATCTACTTTCAACAAGTGGCGACGAGGTAAAACTACAGCCCCTCACCACGGACTTAATTAATTTCAACCAAGTTGGAATCTTAAATGGAACTCAGCTTGAAATACTGAACCTGCCTACCTACGTGGGTTCCGTGAACTGCCCGACGGGGCACCCTGAACGAGGTGTAAACGTCCTCGAAGCTTCCCTGCTGCAACACCGGGGTTCGGAGCATCTGCGTCTGCTGTGCACTTCATTTCCCTGAGGGTCTGCTGTCCTCCGGTGTTGAAGTGCACAGTCTCCGTCCGGACTCAGCTGTTGATGACGATCCGTCAATTAACCTTGCCCTGGCATCGTGTAGTGAGGTACTACTGTTGTGCGTGGAATGGCCGTGTCACGGCGAAGTATGAGAGCCTGAGCACGCGGTGTGTCGTGTGTATCATGATTCCGGGAGTGGTGTCTGGTATCCTCTGAAGTGCGCAGTGACATTTCATATCAGCTGTTTTCGCGCCTCAAACTCCTCGCAGCCTTGTCCTTCTGCGCATGCTCCTGCGCGTTCCACGTCACTGGAACGCAGCGTCTGGCGCCATCTTGTGGAAATTTTCTTCGGCAATTGAATTACTTCGTTTCCAAACCCGGCACATACACGGTGATGTGCACACCTATGTAAATTAAACGAAAATGTTTTCTTCTCACGCAAACCTGTTTCTGAAATGAAATTTATAACAAACAACATCACTTGAAACAGAATTCTGTACTTTTACACAATAAATCATACAGTGATGATTAAGCTGATGCCCCCTGCCTTTGAAATATTCTTGTCATAATAGAAGCTTAAATTTGAATGGATCTCAAGTTCTCTAATTAACCCTTTGGAGGCAAGTGGCAAGTGCTGATACACCAGTAACAACTGCAACGTGGAATTTCGCTTGCGCTTTTAAACTAGAAACTTGTTGTCTTCCTCATTTAGCTAATTTGCAATGTGTGCCCTTAGTTCGTTGAATCTTGCGCAACCACAAGCTTTCCTACCTCTCAAAGGTGCTCCTTGTATGCCATGGAAGGAGTGGAAAGAGAAATTCACTAATTATATAGAAACTGTTGAAGATGAGGACTTCACTGCTGAAAAGAAAAAGAAAGTGCTCTTTTACTGCTTAGGTCCTGGGGTTGTCAAGACTTACAATAACATTGAAAAAAAAGTAAGAGAAGGCAATGATGTTTATCAACACGCATTAGATGACCTGGATGCTCATTTTTCACCTATAGTATGTGTTGACCGTTACAAATTTTCAAGAAGAAAACAGGGCAAAGATGAGAGCATTGATGATTATGTGACGGCCTTGAACAATTTGGCTTTAACCTGAAGATTTGGTCAATTGGAAGAAGAATTTGTCCGTGATCAAATCATCATGCATGCGAGCAACCCTAACATCCAAGACAAACTATGGGTTAATGGAGAATCTTCCTTAAAAGAAGTTGTTGCTCTAGTTAAAAAAGCTGAACTTACCGGCAGATGTGCCAAAGCAGTTTTAGATGAGCCAGTTGTCGTTAAAGCTATACATTCTTGAAATGCAAACAAACTAAGACAAAAGGTCAACAGTAAAGAAGTTGCTCATGAGTATCACAAGAAAAGTGAACCTTACAAATCCAGGCACAAAAATGAGAAAAGTCACAGCAATAAATACAAAAATCCACCTGAACTCAAATGCTATTGATGTGGTTCTCCTAGCCATTTAGCTGATTCAACAAAATGCCCAGCAAAACATCAGAAATGCATGTTATGTGGCTTGACAGGTCACATTGCCAAAGCCTGCAATAGGGCATCCTTTAAACAAAGCAGACATGTCAGACACATTCAAGATGAGAGTGACTCTTCAGAAGAAAATTCAGAGTACTCAGACTCAGATAGCATCAACTACGTGTTCTCCATTGAATATGATGTATTGGAGCTTACACCCCCTAAAAAAAAGAAACCCATGTGTGATGTGAAATTGGGTGGGGTAATTGTGAACTTAATGGCAGATTCTGGCTCCCCTTTCACGATTATCAATGAGAATGTATGGAAACAATTGCTCACTGACAAAATTGGAACATCGCTAGAGAAGTCAAACATCATTGCTTGTTACACTGGCAACAACATTGAATTTCTAGGAACACGTGAATTAGAATTAGAATTCAAATTCAAAAACAGGGAAGCTTGTTGTAAACTCTTCATTGCAAAAAAAGGACCTTCTGTTCTTGGCTGGAGCGATCAAGCCGATCTGGGAATAATTCTCAACCCAAACAGCGCTGACCCTGTTTTGTCAGTTGATGAGTCATGCAAGAACACCATTCATAAAGATTTTCCTGAAGTGTTCTCCGGTAAAGTGGGTCTTCTTAACAGTTTTGAACACAAAATTGAACTGAAAGACTCAGCATATTCCATGTATTCACAAGGTAAGACACTTACCTGTGTCGGTAAGGAACGATGTTCAAAATGAATTGAATAGACTGGTCAAAGATGGAATAATTGAGGAGGTTGAATCTGCGGAGTGGGTTTCTCCATTGGTTGTGGTCAAGCGTCCCAATGGGAAAATTAGACTGTGCATTGACCTTAGGGACCCTTCCTGCAAAGAAGCGCTGTTCCTGTGTTGTTGCTGTCTGGCCACTTCGCCACGCCTCGCGGCCCCCGCTTCACGGGTGCCACTCGTAGGCTTAGACTCTCTCTGGGGAACATCCTTTCTGCCTCCCTTCACGTGCTTTGAGCACCAACGCGCCCCTTGCAAGCTGTCATCTGGTCAACAGGGGTAGAGGCGGGACTGCGAGGACCAGCATTCCTAGCGGCGTGGATCGGCCGCAGCTGGTCCTCTTCCCGCCCCCTCCTCCTCCTCTTTAAAATCTGTGTGGAGTGAGTGAGCCTTGGGACCCTTCCTGCAAAGAAGCGCTGTTCTTGTGTTGTTGCTGTCTGGCCACTTCGCGACGCCTCGCGGCCCCCGCTTCGCGGGTGCCGCTCGTAGGCTTAGACTCTCTCTGGGGAACATCCTTTCTGCCTCCCTTCACGTGCTTTGAGCACCAACGCACCCCTTGCAAGCTGTCATCTGGTCAACAGGGGTAGAGGCGGGACTGCGAGGACCAGCATTCCTAGCGGCATGGATCGGCCGCAGCTGGTCCTCTTCCCGCCCCCTCCTCCTCCTCTTTAAAATCTGTGTGGAGTGAGTGAGCCTTGGGACCCTTCCTGCAAAGAAGCGCTGTTCCTGTGTTGTTGCTGTCTGGCCACTTCGCCACGCCTCGCGGCCCCCGCTTCGCGGGAGCCGCACGTAGGCTTAGACTCTCTCTGGGGAACATCCTTTCTGCCTCCCTTCACGTGCTTTGAGCACCAACGCGCCCCTTGCAAGCTGTCATCTGGTCAACAGGGGTAGAGGCGGGACTGCGAGGACCAGCATTCCTAGCGGCGTGGATCGGCCGCAGCTGGTCCTCTTCCCGCCCCCTCCTCCTCCTCTTTAAAATCTGTGTGGAGTGAGTGAGCCTTGGAACCCTTCCTGCAAAGAAGCGCTGTTCCTGTGTTGTTGCTGTCTGGCCACTTCGCCACGCCTCGCGGCCCCCGCTTCGCGGGGGCCGCTCGTAGGCTTAGACTCTCTCTGGGGAACATCCTTTCTGCCTCTCTTCACGTGCTTTGAGCACCAACGCGCCCCTTGCAAGCTGTCATCTGGTCAACAGGGGTAGAGGCGGGACTGCGAGGACCAGCATTCCTAGCGGCGTGGATCGGCCGCAGCTGGTCCTCTTCCCGCCCCTTCCTCTTGTTTTTCCTTCATAGCTTGTGTGGACAACGCGCACGCGGGACGCGCGCGGGGCAACGGCCGGGGCGAAGACCGGGCTAAGAGCGGGCCGTTTGAGGCCGTTCGAGGACGGCAGAGGACGGCCCTGGCCCACCCCCCTTATTGCTCCTAACCTGCTTGTTATTGTATCATCGTGCTGAGACAGGTTAGCTTAAACGGAAGCTCCCTAGTTAGTAAGTCGAGTGACGACCCTGATCTCATCGTAAGCACCATGAGTACTAGGATGACACGTAGCAAAGCCTCCAAAGGTGGTACACAAATCTGTGGCCCTATGGACGACTTCATCACCCGCACAAATATAGCCATCGATGAAGAAATATCTAAACTTAAAACCCGGGTATCCCTAGAATTGGTAGCTGCACGTAGGCTGTCCGAGGTAATTGCCCTCTCGAAAAAATCATCCCTAGGACATATAGCCTCTGCTGTCACTCCAGCACGCCCTGCCCGCCCAAATAGTATTACCACCCAGGTTGATTTACACCAGCCCCCGATTACTTCCACCCTCACTCCGCCCTTAGAACAATCACGCATTACAGAAGAGCTAAGTTTCGCTGCACCTTCTCACGCCCAGACCCCCACCCTTAATCCCCTTTCCCAAGTATTCCCAACTACTTCCCGTGTTAGTGGTGCACAACCCAAAAGAAAACGCCAATCACGCTCAGCCTACTCTCGTAAAAAGGCAAAGGTCGCAGTCTCCCAGCAGCTCACAATGACCAACACTCAGGCATGTAATGCTTTACCTGAGGGTTCCTCGAGCACACAGTCAGTATGCCAAAGTATGGGAGAGGGTCCAGCCAACACCACCACAGTAGACGAGGGGGCGCAGGTACAAGACCAGGGAAGGAATGATAAGGAATTTATAGATCAAGTCTGGGAAACATTAAAAAAACTTCTCTCACCACTCGACTTAAGATTGTCTAGGATAGAAAACAATCTACTCGAGATGGAGAAGAGCATTATTGCTCTGGCCACTCTTGGCCTGAGAAGTCTCGAAAACCAGGGCGTGTCCTTATCTGACCCACTTTCGCCAGCCCCTGTTTTGCAAGCTGAGCAGCACCCCCCACCAGTACCTGTTGCTGTAAGGCCTGTTCCTAAGCCGAGGACTGTGGCTGTGGATCAAGTTTCCATAACCGCTAAACCTCAGGCTACCAAACCGCAGATTCCCACACGGAACTCTAAGCCTGGAAAAGTAAATCCAAACCTGGTAGCATCCGCCAGACCCCAGCCTGCCGAAACCCAGGGTCCTCGTCCAAAAGAAAATTTTAGAGGAGGCTATATAGACCTTCCACCAGAGGCCAATGACTATGTGGTCGTGTTGACAGGCGTCCCTGTGATTGGCACTGACCAACACGAAAACCACTGGTCATTGAAAAATAAAACTATGCACTGGCTTAACGTCAACAGACCGATTCCCAATGGCAAAAGAAGCCGAGTAATGATGGTCCGTAGAATACCCTGGGTGGGCCCAACCAAGAAATCTAAGCAAGGGGACTGTGTAGTTGTAACTTTTGAAGACCCACATACGGCGCACCATATCTGTTCCTGGCCAACTAGTGAAGATTCTTTAGTCATACCAAGGCCGCTATCCTATTTTTATCCCCCACGCCAAGTGCATACCCAAGCGGATAACTGGTCCTTGGTGCAGCACCACCCATGGAACACCCATCCCATGAGGCAAAAGAGTACTCTTTTACACTGGAATGGCCTTTCAACCTACAATAGATTTGGAGGCCTGGAGGAGGTCGATTGACTTTCTATGTTCCCAGCATGCCCACAACTAGAAAAAGCATCGTCTCCACATGTTACAGACATAATTGGAAATCCAACCAACGGCCCTCCAACTAGCCAAGCCGGGCTTCTGACTCTCTTGCCCCGGGCCATGGAACCGATCAAAATGGCCATCTTAGATTGCAAAAGAGTGGAAACGAGGCCAGACAGCCCCTGTCCGATCCCCCCTCCTCCAGTACAATCTAATCCAATGGAGATCGACCTGCCTGATAGAGTTGCCTCCCCAGGCGATTCTTCACTGAGGGTCTTAAGCTGGAATGTGGCTGGCCTTGCACGTAACTTTGATAACCCGGAATGGAACACCTTCCTGGCACCCTATGACATTTGCTTGCTACAGGAAACATGGTGCCAGGAACCTAGACATAGAGTGGGGTTTTCGACCTTCTATGTTCCGGCTGTATGTCACCAAGGTTCTAAAGGACGCCCATCCGGTGGTCTTCTTATCTGGATCAACATAGCACTAGACCTCAGTGTTTCTCAAAGGACCACCGAAACACCTGACCTTCAATGGCTAACAGTGCACTACAAAGGGGGAAGGAAACTAGAACTATTTAATCTCTACTTAAGGGGCAATAGGAACGGAGGATCTCTAAACTCTTTAGGCTTAAGTAACTACCTGTCTGCCTGTGACGCCGACTCTCTCGTCCTGCTGGCAGGCGATTTTAATTGCTGTTTTGAGCCTTTAGCCAAAGAAGATATTCTGGATACCAACGATGAGGATAACAGGAGGGGCATCCCTATTTTGAACCTCGAACCGATCCCTAAATGGACACAAAAGGCGATCGATATAAATGCTCTTTGCATGGAGTATAACTTGAGAGCAACGAATGGGCGTTCTAAATCAGATCCCATGGGTGCCCATACATACAATAGGACGGGCCACTCATCCAGAATTGACTTTGTTATGCTCAACTATAACCTCTGGCCATATCATCAAGACATGGAGGTTATAGAGACCTGTGACAGCGACCACAACCCTCTCGCTTTAACCATTTCTGTCCCCTGGCAAACTGGGTCTCAAGAAACCACTAATCAGTTATGGAAAGCTTCACATGAGATTCTTCCCTCAAACTGTGGCAGACGTCTTAAATGGGCAAGAGTCTCAGCGGATGAGGCTAGGATGTCACAAGCTGAAACCATCTTACTAGAGGCTGAATCTAGGCTTGATAGCACGAATAGCGATAGCAAGATGTTTTTATCGTTATTTACGGAGACTGTAACGGCACTAAGTGGGCTGTTCATCATTCCCAAACCCAGCTCCAGAACTGCTTCAAAGGGGGCCCTGAGAACAAGTGAAAAGTGGTTCACAGCCAAGTGTCGACTTGCTAAGGGTGATCTTGTTGCTGCAGTAAAAGGAAAAGACCAAGCTACCATCAGGTCTGCAAGGAAACTTTATAGGAAAACTGTGACTGAGGCCAAGCGAACATATGATTTCAACTTTTGGCGTGACCTAACGGAGGCGAGCACAAGGAAAGATGCTAAGGGGTTCTGGGACTTGCTAAGATCAAGAGACAAGCCCATTGATCAACAACTGACTTGTAATATCCCTGGTGTTGCCTGGTTTGCCCACTTTTCGAAATTGTATTCGGCTCAGACAGGGCCTCCGCAACCAGACCCGCTCCCAAGGCTCAGTTCCACAGATCTCCCACCAAATGAAGTCCTATTTACCACCTTGGAAGTAGAGAAGGCAATCAGGTGTACTGTTTCTAACAAAGCGGCAGGACCTGATGGGATCCCGGGCGACCTGATAAAAAATAATCCCCCATTTTGGAGCAGATTAATTGCTGCTCTTCTTAATGAGGTTATGTTGGGGGGGTCTTTCCCTGACTCTTGGAGGGGTGCTGAAGTAGTCCCCATTTTCAAGAAGGGTAGCAGGGAAGACCCAGCCAATTACCGCCCCATCAGTTTGCTGGATTCGACGCAAAAGGTAGCGGGGAAAGTGGTATTGGGCAGGATTCTGGAGTGGGTGGATGAAAATCAGATATTGTCTGATTTCCAAGCGGGTTTTAGATCAGGGACAGGCACCGTCGAGCAGACATTCCGCCTTTTAATGCTCTATTGGAAGGTAGTGGTGCTAGGAGGGGGCAGCTTATACTTAGTCTTCATAGACTTAAAAACAGCCTTCGACCTGGTTCCAAGAGCATTATTGTGGAAGGTCCTTGACGAGTTAGGTCTACCTCCCTATTTGTTGGCCTTGCTGATAAAATTCCACGAAAACAACTTTGCCCAAGTCAGATGGGGTGCCCAGGGAGAAAAAACCCCGTGTATTCCAGTAGACAGGGGCGTCCGCCAGGGGTGTGTGCTTGCCCCCACTCTGTTTTCGCTTTACGTCAATGGAGTGGTGGAGCACCTTCTTCAACATCCTGCAGATGCACCATCCCTGGCTGGAAGGAAAATCCCGACGCTCCTGTTTGCGGACGACACCCTCCTGATTTCGAAATCACCTGCAGGCATACAGTCACTACTTTCCAGCTTCAAGGCCTTCTGTGACACCAAGGGACTGGCCATAAATATTGGCAAGACCAAATTCTTTGTCCTTAACCCCCCTAAGAAATCTGTTAAACCCCCCACTCTAGACTCTGTCACATTAGAACGGGTCAAAGAATTTGACTATCTAGGCATACGTCTTTGTGATAGTATGAGCTGGAAGGCCCATCACCAAAAAGTGTTTCTAACCCATAAGAGGGTTGTTGGTGCTTTACTTAAAGAGCAGCGTGCTTCCTCCATAAAACCTATTGGGGCACTTCTTGATATTTATAGGGGTAGGGTTGTGAGTGCAGCACTGTATGGCGCAGAACTTTGGGGTACCCAGAGAGTGGATACTTTGGCCCACCTAGAAAATAAATTTCACAAAGATCTGATGAGGCTACCCCAGAGCACCCCCACAATCCCCCTCTTGCTGGACGCAGGTACTCGTCCAATCTGCGAGCAAGCTAAATTACGCCCCTTACTACTATGGTCTAGAATTTGGAACGTCCCCGAACTCCACAGCTATGCAGACGCCCTAAAAGATGTACTGTCCTTACCTGGCTGGCATAAGATCGCCTGGCTCAGAGAGGTCAAGAGGGCATTATACAAGCTCGGTCTGGGAGCTGCGTGGGAAAATAAAACAGCACCTCCTAAACAAGAACTGAAGAAGGCTTACTGGTCTTGGGTGGATAACGAGAGACTTGGTAAATCAAATCACCCAAGATCTGTTGCCAACTTCTTGATGGTTAAAGATATCCCCTCCAGAGAACCATATTTGGACTTGATTCACAGTTCACATGATAGGGCATTATATTTTAAATTCAGGGTTGGGGTCTTACCTTTATGTCAGTTTACCTCTACCTGGAAACCACCACTGCAAACTGTACCCTATTGCCCATTCTGCGAGCTAAAAATTGAATCTGTCGCACACTTTCTATTTGAGTGTCGAGTCTATATGGCCCCTAGACGGAGGTGGTTGAAGCCTCTTTGTAGGAGCCTGGGAACTCGCTCACATCTGGAAGCTATAAGAATACTGCTCTCAGATACAAGACCCTTTTTTGCCATTTGTTTGGCTAAATTTCTAGGCTGGGCGTGGCGCATAAGATCTGCTAAACAACTGACGATACAGTAAAGTGTCCCTTTTTCATTTTTCATAAATTTTAAGATTATCTCGTGTAAATATGAAATGTTTTTAATGGTAATATGAATTGTAAATTGCTTTGTTTCGACCATTGTTTTTATGCTGTCATGTTTTGCTTTTATGATATGTCTCTATATCGAAATAAAGCTTTACTACTACTACTTAGGGATCTTAACAAAAACATTATTGTTGACCAGTATCCCCTACCACGTATTTGTGAAATGTTCAATGCCACTAATGATATGTGTATTTTCTCCATAATAGATTTAAAATCCGTGTATCACCAGATACCCCTACACGTGGACAGCAAGAAATACACCACATTCATTACCCCATTTGGTTGTTACCGTTTCACCAGGGTACCGTTTAGATTAGCCTCTGCCGCAGCGCTTTTCCAAAGGGTCATGACTTCTATCTTTGAGGGCCTTGCAGGCATCAGGTTCTTCCAAGACGATATCTTGGTCATGGGCGGCAATCAACTGGAACATGACACACGCTTAAAGCAAGTTTTCAACAAACCTAAAATGCATGGTCTTACTGTTGAATTAGACAAATGTAAAATATCTTAGGACAAAGTGGTTTATTTGAGGCACACTATTAGCCACGAGGGTATCAAACCTAAACAGGGTTTAGTAGATGCCATTCTTAATGCTCCCTGCCCATCCAGTAAAGAGGATATTAGAGCCTTTCTCGGATTAACTGAGTATTACTCCAAATTAATAAGAAATTTTTCAGAAAAAATGTACAGTCTAAGACAATTACTGAAAAATAAAACAAAATTTTAATGGTCTCCAGAATGTCAGAACACCTTTGAAACAATCAAAAAAGAAATTGGTGAAGCACCTTTCCTCAAAGGATTCGATCCCAAAGCTGAAATCTATGTTACAACTGACGCAAGCAACAAAGGATTGGGTGCTGTGTTAGCGCAGAAGGATAATTCAAACCAAGAATGGGTTGTAGCTTTCGCCTCCAGATCACTCACCCCTGCTGAGGAGAAGTACTCTGTAATAGAACGTGAAATGCTTGCCTGTTCATGGGCGCTCAATCACTTCAGAGCATACATTTGGGGATACAATATACATCTTCGCACGGACCACAAGCCATTGATCAAAATCTTATCTGCTTCTGGTTTGCAAAATGATTCACCACGACTAAGTAAAATGTCAATAAAATTATTGGACTACAACTACATAGCAGAATATTGGCCAGGTATCAAGAACAAAGTTGCAGATTTCCTCAGCAGACTACCCCTGCCACATAAAGGAAATATGGATGCTCAAGAGGATGATGAAAGAGTGGCTCTACTCTTCAACACGAATTTTGAAGGTATCTCTACTGGAGAATGGGAGAATCACATCGCTCAGGATTTAACACTTAAAGACGTTTGTAAATTTGTCAACACCTCTTGGCCAGAGAAACGCCATCTTCAGGACAACTTTAAAGTGTATTGGGAAATAAGAAATGAACTCAGCTATGAAAATGGTGTGTTATATAGAATCGGAAAGGCCATAGCCCCCATCACACTCAGAGACAAAATCCTGAAACTTTGCCACATGGGTCACCTTGGCATCACTAAGACAAAGCAAAGAGTCAGAACCTATTATTGGTGGCCCAGTATTGACAAGCAAATTGAAATCCTCATAAGAAACTGTGTTGAATGCAGCGACTCAGATAAAACTCTCAAAACATCCAAAGTGTCCCTTTCTCCACTTCACCCTCCCCAAATGGCCTGGGAAAAAGTAGGCCTGGACATTGCTGGACCAATTGAAGGACACAATGGAGGGATCAAATACATCATAGTGGTCATTGATCACTTCTCCAAATGGCCGGAAATAGAAATTGTTTCTGAAATAGACAGTTCAACAATCATATCCTTCCTGGATAAATTGTTCTTAAGTGAAGGTCTACCCAAATTTATTCTTACAGACAATGGTCCACAATTTTGCTCAATGACGTTCAAATCATTCCTTGAAAGGAGCTGGATCACCTACCACACTACCTCATTATACCATCCAGAAGCTAATGGCCTTACTGAACGCTTCAACCGTGTCCTGAAGGGACACATACAATTGTCAAGAAATGCTAACCTTAACTGGGAAGAAGAAGTGTTCAAATCTCATCTGGGCTTTCAGAATTTCTCCTTGTACCAGCACCTACAATGCACCTTTTGTTCTCATGAGAAGCAGACAGCCCCTGAGCATTGACCTAGGATGGATGCCTGTTCCAAAACAACTTGAATGGTCACCAGATGTCATTAGGAACAACATAATGAAGGCGCAAAAATACTACAAAGAATGGTATGACTCAAAACATAGTGCAAAAGAACACTCATTCAAGGTAGGGGATCTTGTGAAAGTTCGTTTAGAAAAAAAGTAAGGAAAGGAGAAAGCAGATTCACCTCTCCTCTTCGTATCGATGAACTTTATAACAACGCCGCTAGGCTCAGCGATGGGAAAGTGTGGCACATGAGAAGATTGGCAAAATGTCATCTTGAAGGCAAAGCACCTAGTCAAATGCAACCTAATGTGTTTTGCAAAGATTTGTGGGTTGATTATGATATGACTAGTTCTGAACATAGTTGCATGCCCAGCAATGGAACTTCACATGATCTCCCACCTCTCTCTGATTTTGCTGATTGTCACTCATCAGACCAGTCTGTTGATGTCAGTCCTCACACTCCGACACCAAGGCAGGGTTGTCATGGTGACTCACACTCTGACTCTGAAGTCATGTCTGACAGTCATAGCTTCAGTGGTAGGTCAGGCAGAACCAGTAATGATCCTCACTCTGACACCGAATGTGTTCCTGATCCTCACCTTGTCATGGGGAGGTTTGGTCGAACCATTCGTAAGCCGAAACATTATGAAGACTTTGTATATGATTAATATTCATAGTTCATTTCACATGACTGTTTGTTTCACCGCTGATTGTTTTATCAGTTAAAACTCTCAAGAGAGGAAGATGTGTTATATCTTAATCCTGTACTCCCCTGTGCCCAGGTTATCTCTCATGCGCGAGAGCACCTATTGTCACCTCACCCCCTCCCATTGGTTCCCCAACGTTCCACCTTTCTCTCCATCCCAAGGAACTGCCAAACTGTCATATGACTGATGAGCTTCCTGACCACGCACCGCACCTGGTGTGGGGCTGTTATTTGATTAAACTTATTCTCTACTTAACTACTTGTTTCTTGAGATCTACTTTCAACACAGAGCACTTTACAATATTAACTAAGGTGGGTATGATACAACAGTAATGTATATACATAAAGTACATATCAAAATTCCTCTAGTTACATAAGCAAGAAAATGAAGCAGACAGGAACACGTAGTGACTTGTGAATACCTGGTGTGAGGAGAGCCTGACAGGTGTCAGGGTTAGGAAATGGAAAACGGCTTCAATCTCGGTGATGTGGAGAGGCGTGATAAAATAGAGCGTTAGATAGGCATGTAGACATCTTGAATGAGGTGAGGGAGGTATGACCTCAATGTGGGAGAAATCTGTTGGAAAGTTGGATTTTTACTTCATTCTTGAAGATGGAGGTGGATGGGTTACACCTGAACTCCAGAGGATTGTGGGAGGGAATGCCGGAAAGGATTGATTGTAGGTTTATTTTTGTTACTTAAGTAACAGGGAGCTTGGCTTCTAGAGGATTTTTTTCCCCCAGGTAGGGTAAATTTCTAGGACAGGTAAGCAGGGATGCTGCAGGGTAGCGCTTTGTGGGTCATGTAGGCAATTTTGAGACGGATCCTAGCCTCATAGGGTAGCCATTTTAGTTATTGCAGGTCGTGGTGATATGATCTCTTTTTTTTGAGCCACTGATGGCCGTGCAACTGCGTTCAAGGTAGCTTTCAGCAGTGCAAGCTTGTTATTCTGAAGGCCCGCTATTGTGGCACTATCATAGTCTAGTTTGGATATCACAAGTGCAATGGATGAATGCATTTTTAGGAAAAGCGGACAGGAAAAGCGGATAGACTACCGAGGACATAAAGATTGTGCTGGATAAATTACTATTTAGCACATAAGCATGTGTCGGCAGTTGTGGCAATAGATGTACAGAGGGACAAAAAAGTTAAGGGCCCGATGTAGGTCGCCCAATACCGGTCGGTAACTGCCGAAATTTCTGCATTTCGGCCGTTACCGACCGGTATTAGGCTTTCCAGATGTAGGTGGCATTTTTTTAAGGATTCAGTATTTTACCGAATCGGTAATTTAAGGATTCGGTAAAATACTGAATTCTTACCATACCGATTCAGTAAAATACCAAATCTAGGATGTAGGAAGCACTCAAGTTAGTGCATTCCTCAGTTAAGGATTCGTTATTTACCACCTACTATAAGTGCCATGTTGCAGACATACATGCCCTTAGGGCATGTATGTATACACCATGTGCACCCATGCACAATTGAGGGGTGCAACAGGGTGTCAAAGTGACACCCTGCCACCCTTCAATATTTCCCCCTTTTACCCGAATCGGTAAATACCGATTCGGTAATTGGCATTCATTCCTATAGTCCTCCAGGCCCATAGGAATGAATGCCAATTACAGAATCGGAATTTACCGATTCGGTAATTACCGAAACTTACCGATTCTGTAATTTTTTCGGTAAAAATACCTGCATCCCATTTGCCAGTTCTTAAATACCGAATCGATATGATTCGGTATTTAAGAATCGGTAATCTGGGATTACCTACATCGGGCCCTAAGTCTTTTATTTTACATTTTATAGGCAAGACAAACATTCTAGGGCCCCTTTGTTCCAGTTATTTGCCTATCGAGTAAGCCACGAGATTTTTCCAGTAGTTGCCAACCAAGAAGAGGACAACCAACCCCTAAGACACTGTTATATGTGAATACTACATTTTCCTTGTGCAAGTTACACGTTTATAGATTATGTAACGATGGTATAGGTGGTAATGTAGCACAAAAACTTTGTATGTTGTATTTTTATCGATGTCAAAACTAGATTAGGACAGAGAAAATGGGACTTTGAACTGCAACCTTTACAAGTGCTCAGCTATGAGCAGTGATGTTGGTGTTAATATGGCTTTTAACAGTCAAGTGAAGACGTCTCTCTTTTCAGTAGTCGGGCCTTTGTCTGTTCCTTCTCTGGCTCTTTGTTCAGCATTTTTATGCCCTTCGGTTTTATACGTAGGTTTGAATTGGATTGTTGTAGCATGTAGCAGTAACCCAGCACCAGGTGATGGGTACTTCTCGACTTGTTCAACGACTTGTCGACGTGTTAAATTACTGGCATATGAGTCTGGTCAGATCTGATTCCCGGCAATTTATTTTTCTGCCTGATCCCTCCTCTTCCTTAGAATGTCCCTCCTGACGGTGAAGGAGGCAAGACACATATCACTGTTGCAGGCTAGTCTCCTCTGAGACAGATTAGGATTAATTCCAGGGAAAGAGTGCTCTAGTACATTCAGGCCTTCCAGGCACTGTATACCTTTGGAGACAAAGATAAGCTGGCCGTGGGCAGGCAGCAGTGGTGGTTGCTTATTGTTATTCTACTAGCAATTTACCCACCCACCTTCTAGCTTGCAGTTGCAGCAGCTGGAAAAGAATGGGGCCTTCTCAGTGGCTCAGTGATAGAACTGTGTGTCAGTTCCCTTTAAGGTCAGCGAGGAGGAGGGGCCTAAGGTAATGGAAGGGGACAAAGAGGAAGGCAAGGTTGATTGGGTCCAGGTACTGCCTGCTCCAGGTCTGACTACATCTCAGGAGTAAGGGTTATAACGAGGAAGAGAAGGTTTGGTGCACGTAGATTATCGGTAAGCATTCCAGTCATTCATGAGTTATATTCATGGAAATTCATGGAAATCAATAAGGGCAACACCCCCACTGAGGAGGGAGGAAGACCAAATAATGTACTTTTTCCAGTAAGTGGCCTCAGAACAGCTGTTGTCAAACTCAGGCTGCTGGTTAGCCGCTCCCTGTAACGTTTTTGCATGCATCTGGACTGAAACATCTGGCTTCTCCACAGATTTCTTCCATGGCTGCCGAGATCAAATCCCTGCGGGAGAAGAACGAGAGCCTGATGAAAGGTAGTGACATTATTCATAACGTTTTTATGTTTAAAGTTTTAAAAGTTTACACCTTCTGGCAGGTTAAACTGAAGGTATTGTTTTCTGTCTCATTTCACCAACTGGGGAAAGCCAGGTAGGCATTAGGTTGGAATTATAGATAATGCCTGCCCATGGGCACTGACCAGGAAGACCAACCCAGCATTGTCAGTCAGGGCAGGTGTGGGTCCCAAATATGTAGTTGAATCTCCTGATTAGTATCCTGCACAAAGAACCTGATAGTGACTAAAGAGTGTTTACTAATACTGTTTTATTGTCATATAATTAACTCTTTGTAGTGAAGCAAACATTGGAAACGTGCACCGCTGTAAATCCATTCACTGGATACAAATGAAAATGAATTAGCATCTCTCTTCCAAATAAAGAATGTGATGAAGTGAAACCCAAAGGTCCCCTTTTTGGAGTGTGGGATTTGGAAGGGGGATTTAGAGTGAGAAAATGGGAGCGAGTGGGGTTCAACTGTTGACCCACGTATATAGCTTCAAAATAGATAAAGTCACGCTCTCGCTTCTGACCCTCGTTACCTGAATGGCAAGGCTGTCCAGGGCGGCTCACCCCTCTCTGGTACTCAGTTACCCTCACTGAAAGTACATTGAGCTCTACGGAAGGATTCTGTGCCATCCCGCTTGCTTGTTATTGAGACTTTCCATAAATGCCAAGTTTCTTGTGCGATCATATAGCTGCTAATAACCTGCCAATAAGAGCAGTGCGTAGCCAGTTTCACCACCATGGCTTCCCTTGTCTGTTCTTATTTTAGGGAGAATGTGATGCCCCTTTCACTGCAGGTGTTTCTTTCTTGCTCTTTGGACCCTTCAGCACTAATGTCATGTTATGAAAGTGGATCGGGGGGGGGGGGGGGGAGGCAGGGCAACTTCAGTATGCCCGGCTGGGACCAACGGCGTTATCCCCAAATACTATGTTTAAGACAGGACAGACTTAGGGGTGTATTTAGAATTTGTGGGATTCTGGACATTTTCCATTATTAAAATTATTCCACCCCAGTCATCATCACTCTATTCTACTCCGGAAGCTTTAGCTTCAACAGCTTATAATTTTCAGTAGTGCCTCCTAAGTGATGCCGCCCGCATCTCTTTCACATTTAATTAGGCCTTAATGTTCAGGATAACAATGCTGGGCTCAGGTGTTTCCTGTTTGACTTATGTGGATGGGAAAAATGTGAAACCTCCTCTGGGATATTTTTCTTTCTCTCATGTCGGTTCCTCCTCCTCTAGGGCTCTTCCTTCTTAAGGCGTGATTCACCTAGGGGGCTTGTTTCTCTTGAAAGTAAGCATTATTGTGTATATCTGTTGGCTCCTCCTCAGAGCAAGCCACCCAAGGGGTCTGTGTAAACCTTTCACCATTCATCCAATAGAGTGAAACTGCAGCTCCTCACACACACTAACCTCAAACCTGGCTGAGGAGGGGAACAAAAGGCACTGGGGCTTAGGGCCTAGCCAGCCTCCAACCTGAAATGTAAACACAAAAATGGGCTGACCCTAGCGTGGGTTCCTACAGTTTCCTACAGAGTTAAACTGAGATGCAGCACCAGAGGGGGCACCTCATAAAAAGTTTCGGACTGGCCTCACACACCGCCTGGTGTCATGCTTCATCATCGGCTGTCCTCGCCCTCTAACAACTTCGTTTGATAGAGAGCGGGCATATACCTGTAGACAAGGATGCACTTCTAAAGCTAAGTGATGGCCGTGTGAAAGTGGAAGGTGATCTAAAAACCATTACATTTGTTGTTAAAGCGTGTTTATTCAAGGAACAAATGTATGGTATTAAAAAAGTGAGCGGTGATCTGGGACGTTATTCTCCCTTCACCGCCTTAAGTGTGGTCAACATATTTCTGCGTTCATTGTCCGTGAAGGGTACGTTGCATTCATCAGGACCAAAAGGTTTCTAACTGTGAGCTCTACCTTTGTGCATCTGATGCAAGAAGGACTTGGCATTCAAGGGACTGGGGCTATAAGGGTCAAGATACCCGTTTGATGTAGTACCAATGTAAGGGATTCCTTAGACACTATCCTACATACTCCATGGGAGGGTGAGGGTGGGAGAGCCTACTTGTGACTTTGTCTGAATTCATCACTCCCAGCGGTTATCCCTGCAGGCGTCCTCTAGGTCTCCCCGTCGGTGAGACCGAGAGGACGCCTGCATCTCGGTTTAACTCTGTAGGAAACTCTGGGAACCCACGCTAGGGGCAGCCCATTTTTATGTTTACAAACTGCAGCTCCTGCCTTATCTTTGTGCTTCACCAATATCTCTTGTTGTCAAGGTTGGATCTCCTAGTCAGGAAGTGATACTCACCTCTGCTTATAAATGGGAGTTCATTCATTCAAAGCTGCCACATTTGCGTACCCTGCGCAGGTACCACATGTGGCGGTGGTCAATATCATTTAACTTTACACATAAACAGTGGATCAAACTCTCTGAGCCCTTTCCCTTCAGAGGTACGTTCGTGACTTAGAGGCATAAGTCCGCATAAGGAAAGCAAGCAGACATCCTAACATTAACAGAATTTGGTAGAGATTGCCATCGCTATGAAAAGCGATGAAGACTGGCAGTGTCGTGGACACAGAAGCATGGTCACCAGTTGCATTAGGGGTCATTAAAGCAAGCTGTTATATAATATTTGGATCAAATATTTAATGAGTAAAATGTATATCAGTGTCCTAGTGTCAAGAGTATGGACCTCCTGGGGCTCTTTGAGGAGTTCTGGCACCCACTCGAGGTCACTCTGCTCACGGCGGCTTCAGCCTCCCAGCTGCTTCAGTGCGTTGGATCTGAATGATGGCCTTCCCTTGCTGTGCCCCATGACTTAGTGTTTTACAGTGCTCTCAGATGTCCACAGATGAAGAGTTCTGTTGAAGTCGCCCATCATACCAGATCAACTCTGACCATGCCAACTATTTTGAATTGCGCCTTGTAATCTTGGTACTGTCCTCTGTCGCATAGTACATAACTGCAAGTGAAAAAATCTGCAAAAGCATTAGGCAGTGGGATAATCAGTTTTAGTGAATGATACTTAGAGCACATTATTTGCAAAAATGCCATAGCAAGATAAGGTAGTGACACGCGGGTGCATGCTTATGCTCACGGGGATCTCGAATCATGACTGGGCATGTCCAGCTACTGCTCTAGATATGTAAAGGACATTGTCACCATCAGCACTCTACTTTCAGAGGTCACAAAGCAAGGATGCGGGCTTTAGTGATCTACTACCTACCAACAGGCGTTCTAATAGATTAAGGAGAAGGTGGCACCAACTAAACAAATAGTTAATTTCAATCCTTAACTTGAGCACTGAGCTGAGGGTGTCAGGCCAATGGAGCTGGAAATCATACTTGTTCAACACAAACATGGCAGAGAGTCATGAGGAGCATATCTGATGTTAAATAAGTCTAATCCAAGCCTGTGAAGGCAAATCCAGTGATAGTATGGGAACAGGAACATTACCACATCTACCTGCATGTCAAGCCATTCGACATATAAAAGGACAAAGAGGTACTACTTATCATCTGTGGCAACCTCAGAGACAAGGAGCAACCATCCACTGAAAAATGAATAAAAAGGTTGATGGGATATGACTCAAGATATTTTGAGAATTAACTCACTCTCTGAAGGGGGTACATGAAAGTGGTTGCACTACGTATCTGCATGGAGTGTTGGATTCACATGGCATGCGTGGAACAAGGAGACTGCTTTCCATGGCTGTTGCTTCACTGCATTTCGCCTCTGGACATAGTTTACTACATTAGTGGCAGTACATAAGTAGTAGTAGTACATCAATGACCACTAACTATGCAACGCCGGTTTACCTTGTTTTTTTATCACTTCTCTAACCATATAACTACCTCAACATATCAATCTAACTTTTGGGCCTCATGGCGTAGTAAGTCTGCCTTTCTTGCAGCCCCAGATGACTTATGCATCATTCTGTGCCAGAGGGACTCCTCCACCTACTCACCCTTTCTGTGACCTCAGACACCGTATCCCAATCCATCCTGCTCTTTGTATGTTCAACTCAGGCCTCTGCCTAGTAGCTATCAAATGGCTGTGCTCTTACTTATCCTCCAAATCCCATGTTGGTTTGCTCCTGCTTTATGGCTCTTCTGAACAGACAGATATTCCAATTGGATTTCTCAGTGTTGTTGCCTGAACCCCACATTTTTAAATGTTTACATTTACTCCATTGCCTATGTAATGAGATCTTTTAGTTTTGAAATAATCTCCTATGCTGATAACACATAAATTATTGTGTGAATCTCTGAAAACTAAGCTGTCACCCAAGGCAGGTTTCTTTCTTGTGTCATGGATGAAGACGAATGACCTGAAACTGAAATGCGACAAGAATGAGGTCTTCCTGTATGGCATTCACTCCTCCAGTTGGTCATCAGCTTGGTGGCCACCGGAATCGGGAACACTACCTTCTCTGGTATCTTCTGCTAGAAATCTAGCTGTCTACTCAGTGTTAATCTTTCCATGATCAAAAAGGGCAATAAAGTATTGGCGAGCTGCTTGTCCACTCATAGAATGTTGTGCAAAACGTTCATCTGTTTTTTTCAACTCACTAAGGAAATCTCTCATCCATTGACTAATCACTTGTTCTCTGGACAGCATTAATGTTCTTTAATTTGGCGTGTCAGTTTACTTAACCCTCAAACATCAGGTTATCCAAAACTCAGCAGCATACCTCATTCTTAATCTACCTGCCAAATTCCATATCCCAATTCCAGCGGCATCAAAGATGTGTAATTTTTTTGTCAGGACATACTGAGGTATTATGTTGAGGCATAGTCTAAGTCCCCGACATGCTTAATGCACACAGATAAACATCACACTCTGTTTGTTGACCCAGAACAGTTGTTTATGTTAGCCTTTCTAGTTCAGTTTACTTCTGAACGGTCAACAACTGGCTTACCCTTCAGAGAAGCAGTAATGGTGGAAATGGATTGATTTAATCTAGAGAGAAACAATAATGGTAGGATCGATTTGACTTAATCTTAATAGAAGCAGCAATGGTTGGATCTGATCATTTGGCTTAGTCGTTACCAAAGCAATGATGGCAGGTTTAACTGGCAGAATCTAGGAAGAAGCAATGGTGGTGAGACCTGATTGGTTTATTCTCAACAGAAGTGATGATGGTAGGATCAGACTGGCAGACTTTTTACAACGATGGTGGGATTAAATTGGCTTAATTTTAACAGAAACAATGATGGTGGGATCTGACTAGAAGAATCTTGGGAGAAGCAAGGATAGTCGGAAAAGACTAGTGATGTTTTTGGGTAAAACACGGATGATGGCACGAGACTGGCAGAATCTTGGGAGGAGGGAGAAACAAGGATGTGGGATCAAACTGCCAGAGTCTTGGGAGAAACCAGGATGGTGGGATAGAACTGACAGAATCTTGGGAGAAACAAGGATGGTGGGATTAGTCTGGCTATATCTTGGGAGAAACACAGACAGTGGGATCTGACTGGGAGAATCTTGGGAGAAGCAAGTATGATGTGATTAGACTGGATGAATCTTGACATGAATAGTGGAATCCAATTGGCTGAATCTTTAATAAGATTAGCGGTATCTTGGGAAAAGCAATGGTGGTTGGACCCAATCTCTACTCAAGCCTGTGGCCTGGGGAGTTGGAGCTTATTAACCCCTTGCATGCTGATGATGTCCGGGAGCCATTATGGCACACAGTGCTCGTGTGCTGATGACGGCTCCCGGCCGTCATGACCGCACCCGCGATAGGAATGTGCCGCACAAGCGCAGAATCGCGGCAGCATGCAGGGGGGCTAAAGGTATCCAGATTCTGATTAGAACCACTTAATGTGTGAGCCTCCTTTGCAGTAAGTCAATCCATGGCATTTGTACAGTGCACAGCTGCTTAAAAAAAAGAGCCCCTGCGCTAGCACTGGATGTGAGCAAGCTGAGGGCAAACTAGCACTAGACTTAATTAAAGAGGAAAGTCTTTATCTTCTTATTGAAGATAGACTAAGAAGGGACCAAACGTTAACTAATGTTAATGAATTCCAGAGTTTAGCCCTAAAAAAAGAGAAGCAGATGCCTTTTTCTGGATTTTAATATTTTTGGAACTTGAAGCAACCTAAGATTGTTAGATTTTAACAACCTAAATTGATAATAAGGGTTAAGTCTTTTTCTTAAGAATAAAAGTCCTTCGAAGGCTAATAGTGAGAGCATTAAATTGCATACATTTGACCACTGCCAACTGTAGTATCGTGTAACTAGAATGCTGGACTTCTTTTGGTTCCCACTGTATACCTCAGGCCTGTGATTTAAGCATTGGAGAAATTAGTTGAAGGCAGGCTTGGAATGTCGAATTCTGACATACATGCCGCGGAATAAAGACATGCAAAATTAATCTCTGTGTGTGGCATACTTATTTGCGAGCTCCTAGGCTGGGAGGACACTACAAGTGGTGACGAGATAGGGGATCCGAAGCACGTACACTGATAGTGCTCATCCAGAGAGTTTGACATGGTCCATCAAACTGCTAGTGCACGCCATGTGTGCTGCAATGTACAATTGACGCCGGCACAAGTGGAGTCTCAGCGCAACACCAGCCTGTATAAAACACTTGAAGATAAAGAAAGGGACATTGAAAGTCGACATGTCAGTGGCCAGGAACTGAATGAAATGGCTGCAAATCAAAGATACTGTGCCATAATACAAATTAATGCCATATGCTATACGGGGTATAGAACGCTAAAGGTGGATGCAACCGGGTTACAAAAGTATTATACAGCAATTCTGCAGTACAAATCAAATTGAAATTCATATGCTACAAAGCAGAGATTAACCAGGTGGTTGTAAAGAAACATTTCAGTACAAAGCCAATCAAAAATCATAATGTTATCAGCTTTTATGAACTGGTAGTATATGAAGTCCATCTACTTACCGAAACCACTAACAACTCATCGTGTAACGACGTGCTGCGTAGAGGCTCGAGAAGAGGGTCAGGGTTTGTGCATGCATAATTGTCTACAGACAAATCGATCCACCACCAAAGCTACCACACAGGGGCCCGAACAACTACCCAGAGAGCCATCAAGTAAAGAGCTCTAATGAAGAGCAAGATCCAAGCAGCAAAAGCTGGTAAAACTGACCCCACAGCCAGCATGTCACCAGGTGCTACAGAAGCTCTACCGGATCAAGTTCCACACGAGGTGCCTGAGAGACCACTACTTTCCACCAATGTATACATGGCTGCTGCATTCTTTAAACCTCCAACTGTATATGATACTGCCAAGAAACACAAAATTGGCAATAGATAGATGAAATTCATAGAGACTTTTGAAGATTTCATAGATGCGATAGATGAAAAAGATAATAAAAAGATTATAAAGTATCTGAGGAACATGGCTGGTGAAGGAATGGAAGAAGCCACGAAAACAGCTATCACAATAAGGTGAAGTGATGCTTGAACAAATCAAAATAGACTTGAGTGTCAAGTTTAATCCAGTGCCATATGTGGATTATGAAAGATACATACTCGGTCATGAGCGCGAGAGACTAGGTGAGACTATCTATGAGTTTGTGGGGAGAATGGATGTTCTGGTGAGCATTGTAAATTCAATGATGAGGAAGCTACCCACTTCTGAGTAATCAACGGATGTCTGTGAGAATCCGTTTAACGAACTATGCTGAAGGAAACTCTGAGTTTAGAACAAGTCCTCAACGCTGCACACTCTGAAGAACCTGCTGATCATCAGGCGACTGACATGGAGGTTGGAAGCATCCAAAGTGCGTTAGTTATGAGCAAGAAAAGTAATTCAAGGTGTAAGGCTGAGGGACAAAAGGCAATGTCTCCACAGAAAAAGAGAATGTGTTATAGATGTGGATTGTCTTTTCCACACAAATGTAAATGTCCCACCATTGGACAAACATGCCTCGGCTGTGGTAAAGCAAACTATTTTGAATGACTTGCAGGACGAAAAGAACAGTAAGTGCATCACAGCATGAAGACAAAATTGCCGACTGTATGCATTGATGTTCATTGTGCTTCCACAAGGCCAAGGCGTCCCACCAACTGAGGCAAATCAACACCAGACAAAGTTGATTGTCGTCTAGATCAATGACAAAGAGTTCCTCAGTCTCAGTTTCCAGTGAAAGTGACAATTATAAGTGTGTAATGTCGATGTTTACCACAGAAAGGCATGCACATGTGGGGCTGCTCAAATGTGGAAAAAAAAACAAAGTGAATCAATATCAACGGGAAGAAACACCAACCACTTTCAAACATTGTCTGAAGATCACTCTAAAGATAAATTGGTGTTTGATACAAGTTATAATTGATAGTGGTGCATCAATAAATATCATGCCTAATGAGAAGTATCAAGAACTGTCTCCGTTGGCACAACTTACTAAGTCAAAAACAAAAGTATACACATGGTCTGCTTTGTCGCCCTTAAAGAGTCAATGATCCTTTGTAGCCACAATGATATACAAGAAAAATATGGTACATGCATCTATTCATTTACTTCAAGGAACAGCTTCAAGTGCCTTTATGGTGAGCTTTAATACCACGGCTGATATGGGGATGATATCAGTGAACTACAATATGAATGCTCATCATGAACTTGTAAGTCAAGTTCCTTTAATATTTCAGAGGCTAGGAAAACTCAAAACAATGAAAGTAAAGTTACACATAAGTGAGGATGTTCTTCCTGTTGCTCAAAGACACAGACAAGTTGCGTTTTACTTGTAAGTTGCTGTTGAAGAGGAACTTTATTCATTACTCAAACATGATATCATTGAATGCTCCACTGGTCCGATGCCATGGGTTTCTCCCATTGTAGTAGTGCCCAAAAGAAACAGTGAAGGAGCTGTAAGACATGTGTCAGGCCAAAAAGGACATTGAGAGAGAGACATCCAGGTTCGCACATTGTTGATATAATTCAACTGAATGGTGTGATTTTCTTCTCTCAACTCAACTTAAATAAAGGATATTACCAATTTCAGTTTGAAGAAAAATCAAGGTACGTACAACCTTTTCCATGCATATTGGTCTTTTTCACTATAAGGGATTGAATTTTGCAGGCTTAACTCTGAATGCCAACAAATGTGAATTCCTCAAGAAAAGCTTGAAATTCTTTGGCCATGTGTTTTCTGATGGGGGTATGAAACCTGATCCAGCAAAAGTGCAAGCACTGCCTATTGTAAATCCCCCTCAAGACATATCTATGTTATGAACCTTTCTTGGACTGGCCAATTATTGTACAAGACACATCCGGGACTTTGCTTGGGTTAGTGCACCATTACGAGAACTAATGAAAAATAACTTATCAGTTCATTGATCACAAGAGAGTCAGAAGAGCTTCCAACACATCAAGCAAGCCATTGAGAGTGCCACCACATACAAACTACATACAGAGGTTGTAGTTGACACAAGCTCTGCTGGGTTGGGCGCAATCCTTGCACAGCACAGAGGGCAGCCAAATGCCCGGAGATATATTGTAACATATGCTAGTATGAGCCTGCCAGCAGTGGTCTGGGCTTCTGTATGTAATGGTTTCCAAGCAAGTTCCACAGGAGCGTCAGGAATCCGAAGAGTAGTCCGCAGCCTTCCCCTACGGCCTTCCGACTCTATCAAACTCTAGAGTATCGGATGGCTCGCCAGGGGAAAACAGGGAAACAAAACAAGGAAAGTGGGGGAAAACAATAGAGCTTGACTGTGCACTTCTGACTGGATGCTGGATAACGGGTAGGCTGAAAAGGAATATATATTAATGTCTACCTTTGCCAATCACAACATCAATGTGCACAGTGTCCATAACATATATGACATACACTACATACCACACTAGATTTACTGGGCGGTAGAACATATAGTATTGTAGTATTAGGTGTTTGTTGTTCTTTTTTCTGTTTTAAACAAGACAGGAAAATCGTTATTAACTATTTCTCACTCTAGGCTGGTAAGTATCAATTTCCAATGGGTAATTCTTACTCTTGTATGTTCTGGGGAATAACCCGGAAGAGTCCTTGTGAATATGTGTTTGAACCAATGCCTTGTATTTAACATCTGTTAAACAGGAAATACATTTAGTTCTTCACGCAAGATAATCACCAAATATATATATTGAAAAAGGCAGCGCACAGCGCTGTTACCGTGATTCTGTGAGAAGGCGCCTGGATATGACAAACTCTGGTCCACAATAAATCCCCACCAGATATATGGATGGCCCAGGAATGGATGAACCTGAACAGTGCACCAGGGAACCCAGCTACCAGAGTGGAGTAAGAATGCACAGGCAGTGCTCAGCCGGATGGCGGAGAACCAATCCCGGCCGCCGGGCGAAGCACCAGGAATGAGGGGGAAACCAAAAGGAAACCTAACTACCTACAGGAGCTGTATGGGATAGGCGCCCAGCCGGATGGCGGAGAATAGACCCAGCCGCCGGGCGGAGCGCTTTAGGGCAGGGGGAAGGAAAGTGGAGGCGGAGCCCAGCCGGATGGCGGGGAATGGTCCCGGCCGCCGGGCGAAGGCCAAGGATAGGGGGACGATGAGCAAGGAAGAGAAAGCGGTAACGACCGCACAGGAGGACGATAGGATAGGAAAACGTCACTCCACTGGAAAATACTGCCAAGAGCGCGAAGGAAGGACAAGAAATCTCAATCCTCCGACAGCGGGCAGGAACGCACAGGAAGCAAAACCGGAACAAGCGATAACCGGAGTTAGGCAAAACAGGTTGGGACGGAACCCACAACAACGGGAGCTTGACGCAAGAACGTGAAGCAACGTTCTGCTGGTCTACCCGTCTTTTATAATCATGTTCTTAAAGTTACAGTGCAGGAGGGACGTTGGGGCATGACACCACACTCCCCCCACAATGTCCCCCTCCGGGTTTGGGCTTGTCAGGATGTTTCAGATGATACGCACGGACCAACCTGGGTGCATGAACATTAGATGCTGGTTCCCAAGTGCGCTCCTCAACCCCATACCCCTTCCAATGAATCAAGTACTGGATGTTCCTCCCCACTCTACGGGAGTCCAGTATGGCCTCCACCTCATACTCCTCAGTGTCTTGAATGGTTATAGGAGCGAGTTTCTTAGGCAATCTAGTACCCGGAGCCACCGGCTTCAGCAGTGAAACATGAAATACAGGATGAGTTTTGAATGAAGGGGGTAGTTCCAATTTCATCGCCACGGGATTGATCATTTTGAGTACCTTGTAGGTACCTATATATTTGGGATTGAACTTGCGTGGACCTCTCAGTGCAATGTATTTCGTGGATAACCACACCTCATCCCCTGGTGTGTATATAGGTTCTAGCCTCCTGTGTAGATTCGCCCCTTCTGTGTATCTCACCTTTGCCATTTCTAGACTGTCCAATGTATGCTTATGAACTTCCTGTAATATCTTTATCCTGTCAGTTGCTGCGGGAGTTGGACTGTCTGTAGGGATCCCTGAGGGCAACAGCTTCGGATGGTAACCATAGGAACAATAGTAAGGGGTGGCATTAATAGAGGTGTGGGGGCTGTTGTTGTATGATATCTCAGCTAACCATATTAGTTCATCCCAGTCTATCAGGGACTGCAATACCTGATTCCTTATATACTGTTCAAAACATTGGTTAACTCTCTCCGTCTGCCCATCTGACTGAGGGTGGTGACTCAAGGACAATCTAACATCTATCTGGAGCAATGAACACAAACACCTCCAGAAATGCGATACAAATTGGGCCCCTCTATCAGAAACCAAGACGGAAGGGAAACCATGGAGTCGTACTATTTGCTGCATGAATATAGATGCCAGTTCGACAGCTGTAGGTAAACCCCCCAAGCGAATGAAGTGAGCCATCTTCGTGAATAGATCGACATCAACTAACAAAGTATTATTTTTCATCTTAGTGAGTGGCAACTCCACTATAAAGTCAAGAGATACAGTATGCCAAGGGCCTGGTGGAGAAGCTAAAGGCATGAGTAAGCCCACTGGGTTCAGGTGAGATACTTTGGTCTGAGCACACACATGGCATGTTTTGACAAAGGATTCAATGTCTTTCAGCATAGTAGGCCACCAGAACCGGTCGCGTACAGCTTTGGTTGTTTTCTTGATCCCTGGATGACCGGCCACCGGATGGCTATGATACCACTCCATGACCTGTTCTTGTAACTCATGTGAGGGCAATACCACTCCCCCCTGAACGTAAACATAACCTCCTTTAGTAGAGGTTGCATGGGCACCTACTATAGCTTGCATGTCTACTGTGGTCTGACTTTTCTTAACTTGCATTGCAAAATCCTCTTCAGTCCATATGCCCCCTATGATGCTTTTTCTGGGAATGATAAAGGTCTGATCGGCTGACTCTATGGGGTGTTCGAACCCCAATCGGGATAGTGCATCCGCCTTGCCATTTCTTTTCCCTGGTCTGTATTTGACGGAAAAGTCATACTCACTGAAAAATTGGGACCAACGCAACTGCCTCATGGAAAGAGCTTTAGCTGACTTGATATACTGTAGGTTACGGTGGTCGGTATACACTACAGCAGGATATCTAGCGCCCAATAAGTATTGCCTCCACTCCTCAAATGCCTTTTTGATTGCTAGGAGTTCTTTATCTCCCACTGCGTAGTTGTATTCAGCAGGGGTAAATTTATGTGAGTAATAAGCTACTGGGTGACACTCTCCAGACACCGGATCCGCCTGTGATAGAACACCTCCCACTGCCACCTGGGAAGCGTCTACCTCCACCACAAAGGGCAGGGCCGGATCTGGATGTCGTAAAACGGGGGCACTAGTGAAGGCCTCCTTAAGTAGCTGAAAGGAACAATTAGCTTCAGTAGACCATAAGAATGGCACTCCTTTTCTCAACAGGGCCGTAATGGGTGCCACCAGGTCTGAAAAATTCTGAATAAACCGTCTGTAAAAATTAACCAGACCCAAGAAACTTTGAATGTCCTTTACATTACGAGGGGAAGGCCATGAAAGAACTGCATCTACCTTAATGGGATCCATGCGGAGGCCCCAAGGAGACACAACATACCCCAAAAAGGGGACTTCTTGAGTGTGGAACGTGCACTTGTCCAGTTTGCAGTATAAACGGTTCTCCAGCAAACGTTCCAATACGTTACGTACGTGATGCCTATGTTCAGTCATAGTAGGGGAGAAAATCAGTAAATCGTCTATATATGCTATTACATATACGTCAAGCATGTCTTTTAGGACTTCGTTTATAAAAAACTGAAACGCCGCAGGGGCATTACAAAGCCCAAAGGGCATCACAAGGTATTCAAATAGCCCGAACTTAGTACAGAAAGCAGTTTTCCACTCGTCTCCCTCCTTGACACGTACGAGATGGTAAGCCCCACGCAAGTCCAACTTGGTGAAATATTGGGCGTTGCGTACTCTGTCAAGGAGGGCGGCGATAAGAGGCAGAGGATAACGGTTTTTTATGGTAACATCATTTAGCTTTCTATAGTCTATGCAACAGCGAAGACCCCCTTCTCTCTTTGGGATGAAAAATAGAAATGACGAGGCAGGAGACCGAGAAGGACGAATAAAACCTTTCTCAAGCATGAGGTCTAAGTACTCTCTCAAATACACGTTCTCTTTTTCTGTGAGTGCATAGACTCTGCTACATGGGATTCTTGTCCCTGTCTCAAGATCAATACGGCAGTCGTAGACCCTATGTGGAGGAAGGATCTCCGCTTCTCTAGCATCAAAGACCTACTTTAGATCATGGTAACAAGACGGTAGTTCTGAAATGTTCTCACTGCTTTCTATACCAGTGGGTATCTTTTCAACAGCTGCACCTACTGGGTGTGGACAAGTAACAGAGGGGAATGTTATTGTAGAGGTTTCCCAATCTATAGTAGGATTATGAGACCTCAACCAAGGGATACCCAAGAGTACTGGAAATTGTGGTGAACAAATTAAATCAAATGTTATATCTTCTTGATGGTTGGGTTCCATGTTCATATGCATTTGTATTGTGCGATGTGTAACAGGACCAGAGATAAGAGTGCTGCCATCTATGGTAGTGACTTTACTAGCTATCTCTTTTGGTACACAGGGTATCAAATTTTCTTTTGCCCACTCCTCATCCATATAGTTCCCGGATGCGCCAGAATCTATCATCCCTAAAACATGTAGTCCGTTCTTTCCATGAGTTAGGTATGCAGACACATATAAATGGTTGGTAGGAGTGGAGGAATAATCAGAAGAGGAGACTGTAAGATCAGACCTACCCGGGATCCTTGTCTCACAAGATCCCGGGCTACCTAGTTTCCCGAGTACTTTGTTTGTGCGGGTTTAATAGGACATTCCTTTAGAAAGTGACCTGCTTTGCCGCAATACAAACAAAGCCTAAGGGTTCTTCTTCTCCGTCTCTCTTCGGGCGTCAGAGGTCCTCTTACTATGCCTATCTGCATGGGCTCACTATCATCGCTAGTCTTCTCTGAAGTAGTAGTTTTCTTTTCCCTAATAGGGACATATCTAGCTTCAAACTTTCCTTTTTCTTTCTTCCTTTCCTGTATTCTATGTTCAATTTTGACTACTAAATCAATCAGATTTGTACAGGATGTAGGAAGGTCAACTATCTGTGAGAGGGCATCTTTTAAATCGTCTCTTAAGCCCCTATAAAACAACGTGCAGCGTTTTTGTTCGGGCCAATTGGATTCAACTACCAATCTACGAAATGAAGTTATATAAGCAACAAGATCTTGATTCCCTTGTTTAAGATTTAACAACTCTGTATCAGAGGAATGGGTATACATGTGCCTGTCAAAAAGTTTACGGAATTCTCTCTTGAATGCTGCGTAACTATGCAGTAGCGGGTCATCCCTGTCTACCAAAGGTATGGCCCAATCTGCCGCAGCACCACTCAAATACGAGATCACAAAAGCCACTTTGGCCTGATCAGAGGGAAAGCAATTAGCCTTACAAGAAAAATGCAACTGGCATTGACTAAGGAAGGCGGCGCATCGCGCCGCATCTCCTGCATACCTTTCAGGGGGTGCTAGAGGAATGGAAGGAGGTGTAGTGACCTGTACAACAGATGTTCCTCCACCCGTAGCCCCTGCAGTTTGTTGTCTTTGTAGAGTATCTACCCTATTAATCAAAGCCTGGGTTTCAACCTGCAAATTTCCTAACATGCCAGCTACATCTGCTAAGGAAACTGCTTCTAGATCCATGACGCTCGGGTAGAACGTGGGCTTCACGTTCTGTAATGGTTTCCAAGCAAGTTCCACAGGAGCGTCAGGAATCCGAAGAGTAGTCCGCAGCCTTCCCCTACGGCCTTCCGACTCTATCAAACACTAGAGTATCGGATGGCTCGCCAGGGGAAAACAGGGAAACAAAACAAGGAAAGTGGGGGAAAACAATAGAGCTTGACTGTGCACTTCTGACTGGATGCTGGATATCGGGTAGGCTGAAAAGCAATATATATTAATGTCTACCTTTGCCAATCACAACATCAATGTGCACAGTGTCCATAACATATATGACATACACTACATACCACACTAGATTCACTGGGCGGTAGAACATATAGTATTGTAGTATTAGGTGTTCGTTGTTCTTTTTTCTGTTTTAAACAAGACAGGAAAATCGTTATTAACTATTTCTCACTCTAGGCTGGTAAGTATCAATTTCCAATGGGTAATTCTTACTCTTGTATGTTCTGGGGAATAACCCGGAAGAGTCCTCGTGAATATGTGTTTGAACCAATGCCTTGTATTTAACATCTGTTAAACAGGAAATACATTTAGTTCTTCACGTAAGATAATCACCAAATATATATATTGAAAAAGGCAGCGCCCAGCGCTGTTTTTTTTTTTTTTTTTTTTAAATATGTCCTTTATTCAATGCAGAGGAGAAAAGAAGGATACAAACATTTTCCATACAGAGTCTCAATATATGAAGATTCAGTATCAAGGTAATGCATACATGGATCATGGAGCAGTCTGCAGAGTATATCGCAACAGTTCGCCGAGAATTTCAGCGTTCAAATAGTGCGTGATCATGCTGTCTTAGTTGTTGTATCCTGTCAATCAAGCTACTTCAATTAAAACGTAACGGGGTGGGGGTGTCAAACTTGGAGTCGTGGGGCGTGCGGTGCAGCAGCTGGTGGGGCCTGCGGTGGGGGGGGGGCGATGAAAATGAGGGGGGGAGGACCTAAGGACAATGCTGCAGCAGTCTCGTGTCTGATCTTGCATGTGTGGGAAATACGTTGGCGATGCAGAAGGGTGACGGCATTCCTGGCGTGGCAGCTGAGCCGGGAGGGGGGAGCAGAGGGGGGGGTGCCTAGGGGTCAGGTGTGCTAGCGTTGTGTCCGCTGTCTGTGGCACCTGGGGTGTGGTGGTCATCGCTGCGCTCCCCATCTGGGGGTGTTTGTCTCTCAGGAGTACCCTGTGCCTGGGGTCCATTATGAAAAGAGCGGATCATATCGTCCCAAGGCGCCGCTATGGGGTATTTACGCAGTCCCGCTGTCTCCTCATTATGTAATGATATACTTTCCGCTTTCGCCCAGTTATCTAGCGATGCGCGCCAGTGCTCCGCCGCTGGTGGTGCCGCCCGCTTCCAGTGCTTCGTAATGAGTCTTTTGGCTGTGATGAGGCCAAGGTCCCAGAAGCGGGAAGCCACTCTGTTCAGTTTGGTCCTATGAAAGAGGCCGAGGAGGCACGCCTCCCACGAGAGCGGGATCGACACTGCCGTGCATCGTTTCAGTGTCGTGAGTATCGAGTGCCAATATGCCCGAAGTTGGGGACATTGCCACAGCATGTGGAGGAGATCTGCTCCCTCCGTGTCACACCTCGGGCATTTGGCTCCCGTGCCCGGGAAGTACAAGTTTATCTTGTCCGGGGATAGATATGCGCGGTGTAGAACGTAAAATTGGATCTGCTTGAAACGTGCATTGCGGGGAATGTTGCGGGGGCCTGAGAGTATCGCCGCCCATTCCTTGTCCGTCCATGCCTTCCCTCTGTCCTCCGCCCATTTGTCCCGGAGAGGCTGCAATGTGTGTTGGGTGTGCGAGAGTAGCGCCTGTGTCAGCCAGCGTACCACGTGCGTCCCGTTGCCCATCATGTGCATGCACTGCACTAGCTGGTGCGTGGGCGGTTCGTCAGTGATGCTCCCCCATTTCCGTATAAGCGTCCGCAGTATTGCAGCATGTTGCAGGAATTGTCCCGCGGGTAGTCCCGTGTCAGCAGTCAGTGCCTCGAAGGAGAGCAAAGCGCCATCTGCGTACAAATCTGCCATGGTCTCTATGCCTGCTTGGGTCCACTGTGTCAGTGTCGCCTCTGTCACGACTGACGTGGCTTTGGGGGTGCCCAGAAGCGGTAGCGCTGGCGCATACGGTATGGTGGGTCTGGTGAGACGCAAGCATCTGTCATAACATTTCGTGGCTACAGCCACGTGTAGCTGCGGGTGCTTCCTGGGGCTTGTTAGCGGATGAAATAGGGTGAGTACCTGCAGTTGGGAAAGGACGTCTGTGGCCGTAGCCGTGTCCTCGAGATTCCTGCCCGAAATCCAGGCCACTGCCCATTGCACTTGTGCTGCTAGGTAATAGAGCTCTAGGTTCGGGACTGCTGCGCCGCCCTCAGTGACCGGGTTGTAGAGTTTCGTCAGTGCTACTCTCGGCCTGCCTGTGTTCCAGATCAGGTCTCTGAGCATAGATTCTAGTTCTCTAAATATGCGGACCGGGATGTAGAGTGGGAGATTGGCAAAGTAGTATAGGAGCCTGGGGAGTATTATCATTTTCGTTAGGGTTACCCTGCTAGGTACGTTGATGGGGAGAGTTTTCCAGAAGGCGACCTGCGTGCGAACAGATGTTATGGCCCGTGTCAGGTTGCCGTCTAAGATGTCTGGGGGCGTCCTGTATACATGGATGCCCAGGTACTTGAACGTGGTCTGGTACCACGTCAGTCGTTCGTTATTAATGTGAAGTGCCGGGTCCGGAGCGTCGGGGGTGAACGAATATGCCCCTGACTTGGCCCAGTTAACTTTGAGGCCTGACATCAGTTCGAATGTGCGGAAGATGTCTGACAGTTCCTGCGGCACATTCGCAAGGTCTTTGATATATAAGAGTAAATCGTCTGCGTATAGCGACACTGCATGTGTGCCATCTGCTAGCGGGATACCCCACAGTGCTCCGCTGGTGCGCAGCCGTTCAGCCAGTGGTTCAATCGCCAAGGAGAATAGTAGTGGGGAAAGTGGGCAGCCTTGTCTGGTGCCTCTTCTAACCTTTATGGGCTCCGAGACCAACTTGCCAGTGCGTACCCTCACCTCAGGTTTCCCATATAGCAGGCCGACCAACTCCAGAAAGTCATCACCCAGGTCAAACTTGCGTAGCACTGCCGATAAGTAGGGCCATTCGACAGAGTCGAACGCTTTCTCTAGGTCCAACACCAGGCAACCCGATCTTGGCCATGTCTGGGCTGCGTATTCCTGCACCCGGAACAGCCTCCGGATGTTCTGGGAGGTGCATCTTGTTGGGACAGACCCATTCTGGTCCTTGTGTACCAGGGCCGGTACCAGGGTCGCTAGTCTACGGGCCAGTGCTGATGCCAGGATTTTGTAGTCCGTATTGAGCAGGGCTAACGGCCTATATGACCCGAGGAGCATCCCGTCCCTATTTGGTTTGGGAAGCGATACCAGTAAGGCGTCATTCATGGATGTTGGTAAGGATGAGTCGTCTAGGGCTGCCGAGTATGTTCTGAGCAGCTCGGGAATCAGGATGTCATGATATGCTTTGTAGTATTCTGCAGGCAGTCCGTCCGGACCTGGGGTCTTCCCGTTAGAGAGGGCGAATATGGCCTCACGTAATTCCTCCGCTACCAACGGGGCTCCGAGCTCATCTCGTTGGTCATCAGTCGGGGCGGGAAGTGTGAGTTCCTCCAGGTATGCCTGGATGTCCGGCTGCGGATTAGCCATTTGCGACTGGTATAGTGTCTTGTAGTGCGCTACGAAGGCTGCGTGTATGCCCGCCTGGGTGTACACCACGGTATCCGCGGTTGGGCTTATGGCCGTTACCGGGGCGGAGCGGTCTTCTCGTCTTATCAGCCAGGCTAGGAGTTTGCCCGGCTTGTCGCCGTAGCGGTGTGTGCGTGCTGAGTGCGCTGTGTAGTTGACTTGTTTTAGCCTGCCTATTAGCCTGTCGTGTTCTGCCCTAGCCTCGAGCAGTTCTGTATCATCCCCTCCCGTCGCCTCTTGCTCCTTGCGCAATAAATCCCTCTCTATCTTTTTCAGGTCTGCTTCCAGCTGTCGGCGGGTGTGTGCCTGGGTTCCTAGGCATAGCCCCCTCAAGACCACTTTGAACGCGTCCCACTCTATCTGGGGTGTGGAGGCAGTGTTATTGTTCTCCTCGAAGTGTTGTGCTGTTTGCGCCCCTATCGAGGATCTGAATGTGCCGTCAAGCAGGAGGTCTGGTTGCAGTCGCCAGGTGGGGATTGGTGGTCGCGGCTGCTCCCAGGCGAGTGTCATGAAATGAGGGTTGTGGTCCGAGTGCGTGCGGCCCATGTATTGCGTGTCTCGTATCGCCGGTAGTAAGTCTCTGGACACCATGTATCTGTCTAGGCGTACATGCAGATTATGCGCCCCTGAGTGGAAGGAGTAGGCCCTGGTGTCTGGGTTGTGGCTGCGCCATGCATCTAGCAGGTCCCATTGCGCGGACCAATCTAGGAGGGCTCGCGCTGCGTGAAGAGCTGGGGAGTTAGGGCGCGGGGGACGGGAACGGTCCAGAGAAGGGTCTAGCGTGCAGTTATAGTCCCCGCCCAGTATCCATTGTGTGCCGTGCCACGGCGCCAGGGTGTTGGACAGTTGTGTTAAGAAGTCCTGTATCCCTGTGTTGGGTGCATATATCGAGGCTAGCACTATCGGGTTCCCATCTATCCTGCCCCTGACTGCTGCATGCCTCCCCCCGGGGTCCACCAGGGCGTCCTGCATTATCCACGGGGTGCCCGGTCGTATCCATACCAGCGCCCCCTTAGCGTAAGAAGAGTGGTGCGTGGCGTATAGGTGGCCACGCCATCTGCGGCGTAGGGTGGCGACTTCCTTCGCACAGAGATGCGTCTCTTGTAAGAGAGCAACATGTACATTATGGCGTTTGAGGTATGAGAATATTTGATACCGTCTAGACGGCGTGTGCATCCCTCTCACGTTCCATGTGCATATAGTGATCACGGACATTGCTTTGTATTGACGGTCTCCCCAGGGTGTCCACCCCGTCCCCCCCCCCGCCCGCCCGCAGTTCGTAAGGAATAGTGATTGGTCCGCACGCCATTGCAGTCTTGTGAAGGGGGAAAACGGGTAGGTAACATGGCCAATAAAACAGGTAGCCAATGAACATCGCAAACATGCGAAATACCAAGAGGTCGGTGGGCAAACGTGCTCCCGTCCATGCTCTCAAGGAGAGTAACAAAGTTTAGTTCAGTTCTGGGGGCGGCCGTGCAGTGCTAGCAGTAGCAGCTGACCAAGTGTTCGTAGTGACATCGAAGGGGGGTCGTTCCCCTTCCCGGTGGGTATGTGAAGGCCCTAGTCGGCCCCAACTGTAAAAGTCATAGGTATAAAACCAACATTTAATGCCATACGTTACGTGTCTTGGCTCATGTGCAGCAGGGTGGCAGGCCACAGGAGTGGGGGGCCAGCCGTCCGGCGTCCGCTGGGCCATCGCCAGGACGAGTTGCAGCTCTCAGTTGTCCGGAGATCTCGTCGGGCCATTCGTGCTCAGTTCTGAGTCCGCAATCTCCATGTGAGTGGCCCTCCGAGCGTTCCTGTGGGGGGCTCAGTGTGCATGCTCTAGGAGACAGTTAGCCAATGTATTCCGAGGTCTGGGGGGTGACGTCCGGTCCGGGATCTGTCTCTGGAGAGTCCGACCTCCCGTAGATTGCTTCGTCGTCGCTTGGAGGGTCCTGTGTGCCGCTGCCAATTGGGTCACTGGGCGCTGGGGAGTTGCTGAGTTCCCGCACAAGGCGGAGGACGTCTTGTTTTTCCTGCTGCGTGGCGTCGGCAGGGGGTGACATCCTCCCCGGCCTGGCCGCGCGCCCCTGCGCTCGCTGCCTCGGGCGCCGTCGTCTCCTGTTCCCGCCGGGTTGGTATCTGTTCGCGCGGGTCGCCGTGGTCCTGGGGGCTGTATCTGTGCCACTGTCCAGCCACGCTTCCACTTCATCTGGGTCTGTGAAGAAATGGGTTTTCTCCCCGGCTATCACTCTGAGTTTCGCAGGGAATAGTAAGGAGTACTGTAGGCCCTGTTGGCGCAGGCGCGTCTTCGCGGCTAAAAAGGATTGTCTCTGCCTTTGTACATGAATGGTGTAGTCCGGGAAGAACATTACTTTGGAGTTTTCGATTCTCACCTCCTCTAGCTTGCGTGTTTCTCTCAGTATGGAGTCTCGGTCTCTATAATTCAGGATGCGGAGGAGCATGGGTCTAGGGTTGGAGCCCGCAGCCAGGGGCGTAGTCGGTACTCTATGGGCGCGTTCCACCACGAATTGAGGCGAAAGTGAGCCCTCTGGCAGGATGGATGTCAGCCATTTTTCCATGTGCTCCTCCGGTGTTCTCCCTTCCCATTTCTCCGGGACGCCGACCAAGCGTACGTTGTTCCTCCGCGCCCTGCCTTCCGCATCCTCAGCCCGGTCTTCAAGGAACTCCACTCGGTTCAGTAAGTCTTGTATTTGGGTATGCGACTGGCTGGCTTGGGGTTGGAGCTCCTTCACGGTTCCCTCCAGCGTCGAGGTGCGATCAGCGAGTTTTTTGTGGTCTTCGCGGAGATGCGTGAGGTCTATGGCCACACTGTCGATCTTAGTGGCTAAGGAGGTGCGCGTGAGTTGAATTGATTCCTCTAGCCGCTCCATGGCTGCCAGCATGACGTCGAGCTTCGCCGCCGTCTGATCCTGGTCCGTGGTTTTGCTAGTTTTGTTCATGTCGCCTTTAGGCCTCGTGCCCCCAGTGCCAGTCCGCGCCCTGGTCCCGCCAGACATCAGCGTCCTATGGGGAGTCCGCTCTTCTCGTCCCGGCACGGTTCAGTCCCGCCTGGCCAACGGCGGGGAGGAGGGTGAGGGTCGTCTGCTGCTGGTCCGGGCCCGGCTGCTGGTGTCGCCAGGTCCTATCTGCGTGGTGCTCTCAGTCGCTCCTGAGAGGGCAGACAGCTGCTGGGCGCCTCGTGCTTCGGTACTGCGCGATATATCTGGGTGTATGGCACGGCTCCGAGGTGTGCCCCCTTTGTGTTGTGAGCCCGTTTATGGCAAGGGGTTCAAGGTCTGTGTGGAACCCAGTGAGTCGGATATTGCGCTGTCACGGCGGCTGATTCCGCTCGTGTGGCAGCCGCTCGGTGTCGAGCTTCGCCCTGATCGCGGGTGGTGCAGGCCTCTGTCCCCTCAAGCCGTCGCTATGTCCTCGGTGTGCGCCTGTGGTAGCGCCGGTGGGCCGCTGACCTCGTTGTGCTGCGGAGTCAATGGGCGCTGCTTGCGACCGGGGTCCCGTGTGTCGCGGCGTGTGTGGCTGCCGGCGAGTGTCGTGGTGCGTGCCCCAGCCTCCACCGCTCTCTAGCTCCTCAGGCAGCCAAAGCCCAGCCGTTCTCCCCTCCTCACCGCTATGATGCAGGGCTGGTGCAGCCCCCGATGCAGGGGCGACGCGTCCAGGCCCGGCGGTCAGGGCACTCCCGCCGGTCCGCCTCAATGTGTATTCGGGAAGCCCATCCGGATTCCTGAGGTCATCTCGCCCCAGTTCCTCACCGCCATGGGGGGTGGGCGGCCTCCCGTGCCTTGGCGCGTGGTCCGCTATCTTTTGGTGTCGGCCTCGGTTCTGGGCCTACCGCAGCTGTTGGATCCCCGGTGTTTCCTGGGTCCGCGCCCGGGCCGGCTGCAACTTTCGCGGCCACGAGCGGTCAGCACCTCCCGGTGCGGTTTCGCGGGTCCGATCCGCGCCAAAGTCGGCCAGGCGCCGCGTCGGGTCTGTTGGGGCACTCGCCGGTGGTTTTCGGCGGCCTCAAGATAGAACTGTCCCGGAGAACAGCGTCGGGAAGGGGAACTCGGCACGGAGCTCTACCCGCAGGCGACCATTTGCTTCGCGTGCTAAGCCACGCCCCCGGCAGCGCCCAGCGCTGTTACCGTGATTCTGTGAGAAGGCGCCTGGATATGACAAACTCTGGTCCACAATAAATCCCCACCAGATATATGGATGGCCCAGGAATGGATGAACCTGAACAGTGCACCAGGGAACCCAGCTACCAGAGTGGAGTAAGAATGCACAGGCAGTGCTCAGCCGGATGGCGGAGAACCAATCTCGGCTGCCGGGCAAAGCACCAGGAATGAGGGGGAAACCTAACTACCTACAGGAGCTGTATGGAATAGGCGCCCAGCCGGATGTCGGAAAATGGACCCGGCCGCCGGGCGGAGCGCTTTAGGGCAGGGGGAAGGAAAGTGGAGGCGGAGCCCAGCCGGATGGCGGGGAATGGTCCCGGCTGCCGGGCGAAGCTCAAGGATAGGGGGACGATGAGCAAGGAAGAGAAAGCGGTAACGACCGCACAGGAGGACGATAGGATAGGAAAACGTCACTCCACTGGAAAATACTGACAAGAGCGCGAAGGAAGGACAAGAAATCTCAATCCTCCGACAGCGGGCAGGAACGCACAGGAAGCAAAACCGGAACAAGCAATAACCGGAAGTCAGGCAAAACAGGTTGGGACGGAACCCACAACAACGGGAGCTAGACGCAAGAACGTGAAGCAACGTTCTGCTGGTCTACCCGTCTTTTATAATCATGGTCTTAAAGTTACAGTGCAGGAGGGACGTTGGGGCATGACACTGTATATATCTCTATGTTTTCTTGTACAGAAAGCATTTCACTTTAGTGACTGATCATCAAGCACCGTTGACAATATGTGGCAATCCAAAAGCCGAAATGCCTTCTCAAATTGAATGCTGGGATTTGAGGTTACAAGAATAAAACCATCCAATTATTCATCATCCATTGAAAGATCAGAATCCGGCTGGTTATTTTTCAAGAGTGCCAGAACAAACAATCAATCAATCAATTAAACATTTATAGAGTGCGGCAAATCACCCATGGGGGTTTCGAGGCGCTGGAGCTGTTTGCTGCTGCGTGGAGGTTTGATCATTCAAACATCCAGGTTTGTAAATTTCTTCTGAATTGCTGGAGCGACTGTGAGGTCCTGAAGTGCGGGGGAGGTATTTCCAAGGCTTGGCTTCCAGGTGCGAGAAGGAGCACCCTCCGCTGTTGACTCAACCAATGCCCTGGTACCCCATCTAAGACAGCATAGGTCTACATCAATTTTATTGTCAAATCGAGCACACAAACTGCCATGGGTTTAGAATAAATTGTCACTGCCCCTAGCCAAGATAGTAACATGTAAAGATTAAAAGACATTATTGCTCCTCATTCAAGGAACCAGCACTCCAGACCTTTCACTACAGACAATGAGTATCTGAAGTTCCAAAATGTAAGAGATGAACTTTCCCTGACCCAAGAAAGCCTCCTTCTGTGAGGTATATGAATTGCTATTCCTGAGAGTCTACAACAACAAGTAACTGATACTGCCAATGAGGGACACAGAGGAACAGTTACCACCAAGAGAGCTTTTAGTGACTCAGGGCCAGATGTAGGTGTCCAAATACCGGTCGGAAACGGACAAAAATACCGATTTTCGGCCGTTTCCGACCATTATTTGGACATTGGTATGTAGGGGATAGAAAAACGTACAGATTCGGTAATTTTACCCAATCGGTAATTTTACCGATTCGGTAAAATTACCGATCGGTAAAAATACCGAATCTGTAATTTGCTATGTAGGTAGCACTGTTGACAGTGCTACAGGCCTTCAGAATTCGGTATTTTACCACCCAATACAATTGGGTGGTAAAATATTGAATTCAGGTGTATATGCACATCTGTGCATGTACACCTGTGCCATGTGACACACAGACATGCCCTTAGGGCATGTATGTGTGCCACATGGCACACACGCCTGTACTTGGGGTGCTAGAGGGTGTCAAAGTAACCCCCCCTGCACCCTTGCAGGATTCGGTATTTACCGATTCGGTAAATACTGAATCGGTATTGCCCATTGATTCCTATGGGCTTCAAGGCCCATAGGAATCAATGGGCAATACCGATTCGGTAATTACCGAATCGGTAAATAACGAATCCTACCGATTCGGTAAAAATTACCGAATTTTTACCTACATCTTATTTACCGATTCATAAATACCGAATCGGTAAAATTCGGTATTTATGAATTGGTAAATAAGATTTACCTACATCTGGCCCTGAGTCTGGTTTCTGTATCTCGACAAAAGGGTCAAAAAGTATTAAAGACTTGTCATATACGCAACTGTCTTTCATCTCAAGTCATTCAGCATCCTTGAACATGTTAGGCTTGCTATATAATGCTTGGCAGATAATTTATTGACTTTCTAACTCACCTCAATATAAAGCATCACAAGATACCTCCTCTTTGGTTTGCCAGAACGGTTTATGAATACTCTAAAGAAAGCTGTTCAGAATGCTGCATTGGAGAAGCTCAACCTCAAAGCTGTTAGAACAACTAGTCTCCAAGCTTAACGTTTGACCCCTTCACTCAATGACAGGGGAAAGCCCTGCTACTCTCATGTTTGGACGTGCCATGACGACCAAGCTACCCCAATGGAACAACCTCCGATCTAGGAATGAGGAAGACATTTACACTACAGACTTTGATCGCAAACAGAAGATGAAAATACATGCTGACCGACAACGTCACGCAAAGGACATCACTTTTACAAGAGGATATTGAGTGCTGGTTAGACAATAGAGAAGGAAATCTGATGCTCCTGTTGAGGTTCAACCTTTTATTATTATTATCAACACCAAAGAACACATGATGCCTGCCCAGCGTCCTGGGAAGTCCCTTACAAGAGATTCCTCTCATTTTCAATGTGGCACAAACACTCACTAAACAACAATGTCAATGTAGAGACTGTGTCTGGACAGACTGTTGATTACTTTGTCTCTGCTGATAATTCCACCTCGCCAGTGCAGATCACTGGCACTTAGATTGCCAGTTCCTGCTTTCCAATAACCTGACATGTGATTCAGGCACCACAACGCTTAATTGTAGAATTGTAATTGTTTGTGTATGACTTAACCCTTATCATCAATTTAGGTCGTTAAGATCTAACAATCTTAAGGAGTATTAACCTTCGAATGACCTTTATTCTTAAGAAAAAGACTTGACCCTTATTATCAATTTAGGTGGTTAAAATCTAACAATCTTAGGCTGCTTCAACTTCCCAAAATATTAAAATCCAGAAAAAGGCATCTGCTTCTCTTTTTTTAGGGCTAAACTCTGGAATTCATTAACATTAGTTAACGTTTGGTCCCTTCTGAGTCTATCTTCAAAAAGAAGATAAAGACTTTCCTCTTTAATTAAGTCTAGTGCTAGTTTGCCCTCAGCTTGCTCACATCCAGTGCTAGCGCAGGGGCTCTTTTTTTAAGCAGCTGTGCACTGTACAAATGCCATTGATTGACTGATTGACTTACTGCAAAGGAGGCTCACACATTAAGTGGTTCTAATCAGAATCTGAATAACTTTAATAAGCTCCAACTCCCAAGGCCACAGGCTTGAGTAGAGATTGGGTCCAACCACCATTGCTTTTCCCAAGATACCGTTATTCTTATTAAAGATTCAGCCAATCGGATTCCACTATTCATGTCAAGATTCATCCAGTCTAATCACATCATACTTGCTTCTCCCAAGATTCTCCCAGTCAGATCCCACTGTCTGTGCTTCTCCCAAGATATAGCCAGTCTAATCCCACCATCCTTGTTTCTCCCAAGATTCTGCCAGTTCTATCCCACCATCCTGGTTTCTCCCAAGACTCTGCCAGTTTGATACCTCATCCTTGTTTCTCCCTCCTCCCAAGATTCTGCCAGTCTCGTGCCATCATCCGTGTTTTACCCAAAACATCACTAGTCTTTTCCGACTATCCTTGCTTCTCCCAAGATTCTGCTAGTCAAATCCCACCATCATTGTTTCTGTTAAAATTAAGCTAATTTAATCCCACCATCGTTGTAAAAAGTCTGCCAGTCTGATCCTACCATCATCACTTCTGTTGAGAATAAACCAATCAGGTCTCACCACCATTGCTTCTTCCAAGATTCTGCCAGTTAAACCTGCCATCATTGCTTTGGTAAAGATTAAGCCAAAGTTGTCACTTTTTATTTAACAAAGGGGGCGATGTAGTGTCTTGTAATAAAAGAAAGCTGGAACTCTTTTGGTACCCACTGTACACTGTGGGCCTGTGACATAGGCTTAGGGAGGATGAGTTGAAGGCAGGCTTTGAATGTGGAGTTCTGACATACATGCAGGAGAATAAAGACATGTACAATTACTCTCCCTGTGTGGAGTACTTATTGGCGAGTGCTTAGGCTGGCAGGACGCAACACCAGACAGTGCAGGCATTTCAAATGAGAAGAAATTGATTGCCGACATGGAATTTTCAGTCTTGCTGCGGCATTCCGTACAGTCTGCAACCTTTAAATCAAATAGGTCAGAAGCCAGTAGTAATCAAGTAGTTGTAATCAAGTGAGGCTTCTTTCCATTCCAGGTACTCAGGAACATAAGCACTTTTCCAATCCATTATTAACTGCTGGTACTTGTCTTCGATTTAAATTGGTCATGATGGCCTACACAGCTGTGCTAGGTAGACTTTTCAGGACCCTCCTGTTATTTCCTTGACCAGAACACACACAACCCCTTGCAATTCTCTTCCCTCGTCAAAGCGGCGCTCCCGATGATAGAGCACATCACTCATCAGAATTTGGACAAATGTTTTGCATGTAGACCCAAGAGTGTGAAACAGTCCTCCACTGAGGTCTGATTGTAAGTCCAACAGTTTGGGAAGCCATGCTAAACTTAATTCTACATCACCCTTTCCATGAGTGGACAGCTGCTGCAATGCTTAGTAAGTATGAAATTAGCATTTTAATGCTCACTTAAATAAATGATGGTGTTAATGTTGATATTTGAGTATTTGTTATGATGACAAGAATGTTTCTATGGCTTGCACCGCTGATATGTATTCATATTTTGACTAATGTAAGCGCTGTACTGCAGATACTTCTCTATTTGCCAATATTGTCTTATTCGCTTTGTCATTGTTATATTTGTAGATTATGTCTTTAATTAAGATGCCAGTGAAAATACCACATTTTGACACCTGCTCCTTTTTTTAATAAAAATGTAAGCATTTGGGTGTTTTCTAGTCCTGGTTCATTTCAATTAAACTAAACGTTTACATTGCAAAGATTTCTAGATTGGTAAAGTGGCAAGTGAAGTCATCAAAGTAAATTATCTTTAAAGTATTGTCCTTTTAGTAATAATGACATCCTTCACTGGAAAGTCAAGAAACATGCTATAGAAGGGTTGTGTTGCGCTGTTTGGGTGTACCTACTGTCACTTATGCCACATTTGTGGTTATCGCTCTCGCTCTCCCATCTGTGAACTTTCAGTTAAGCATGAATGAGGAAAGGAGTGAGTTGACATCCCATATTTTCTTTTCTTTCTGGCAGCAAAACTAAGGTTCCAGCAGCAGGTCCAGCAGATTCGGAGTGTGTCTGAGCAAGGGAAGAAAAGGAGCTCACCTGAACCGCTCGTTCCTAGGCTCACAAGTGGATCAGACGCAGAGTCAACCGCCAATTTACAGAGTTATGAGTCGAGCCGGGCTTCCTCCCTACCTGACCGGGAGAGCCCGTTTCATGAACGGCAAAGATCAGCTTCGAATGTAAGTCAACAAGAAAGCTCCATCCACCATGAAGGCAAGCGCCCGTTCAGGTACACACCCGATGGATCTCGGACAGAGTCAGAGCAACCGACTCCGGAGACTTCCAGGCCCTCGACACCTCTCAACCTGAGAACGACCCCACCTCCAATGTCGAGACTGAACGTTGTTGGCTCTACCTCTCCAGTAAAGACAAGGTCTTCTCCTGAGGCCTTTCTTCTTAGTCCTCGAAGCCCGGCAGACAGCGAAGGGTCCTTGACCCCTAGGTGCTCAGCGCTGCTCTCACCCAGGCCCTACCGGTCCCAGCAGCATTGACACACATTTTCCTTTGAAGCAGACCGGGCAAAATGTTCAAACGAGAAGGCGTGAGGTTGGTTTGTGGAGCTGAGGGACATTAAAGATATGCCTCGGGAGAAGCTGCAAGGAAATGATGACTTCCCACCATCGCAAAGGCAGCCGCATGTACCTTTCTCCAATGATTTCCAGTTATGGGGCATAGAGACTTTAAGAAGATCCAGATGATGCTAATAACCATAATAGCACCGATGCCTTGGCACTGCAACTCATATGGTGGTGTTGAGCCCTAAAGTAAACCCAATGCCAGAGACGCCACTCGATCGCCTCAGAAAATGCATGATCCGCATCAGAATGATCAACGCAAGTTCTCAATAATTAATTAGTGCTGAGTCAAAAAAACACAAGCCTTTCCTTAGCCAAATTCAAAATCTTACCATAGGCTCAATGACAGAATTTTGAAAGAGGCGATAGTTCCTAAGACTGATAAAGCTTTCCATGCCCCAGAAATGACTTCCTTATGGGATATTCATTGGCACCATGCCAGAGAGCATGCATATTCGAGCTTCCTATAGTGTTTAAATTAGAGAAGCAAAAGGCATCAAAAGTTTAGTATAACCTTGAATCCGAAGCAGGCCAAGGCCTACGATTACTATGCAGACTTTAAACTCTGGCTAACATCCCCTGAATCACCCTTCAAAGTACACATGTTCCTTACATAGGTGTCATTACATCAGCTCTTCCGAAAGTTTACTAACTTATTCTCAAAAGAGAAAGGACATACATTCTGAAATGAAGTGAAATCAATCGTTGGCATTTGGTACCTGTGAGCAGTGTTCCACGTGGGAGGCATGTGCTCTCGGGTGCACTCATTTAGAGTTTATTTCACTGCATCTCATCATGAACTGTGCTGGCCCTGCCTGGCCCGAGCACCTCTTTCCACAGTACTCACTGAGAGGGGAGGCGCGAGGACGGCAGGGTCCCACACCGTCCTAAAGAGGTTACCTTTCACTGCTTCTCTGCGAGCAGTCCATGGAAAGTGCAGGCATCCTGGGGGATCCGTGTTGGCATTGAGGGTTCTTCGACCAGATTCTGGTTCTGCAGCTATTCTTCTGCCAGAATAGGTTTCTGGGGCAGCCCCAGGGACTCATGCCGACGGTGTCCCACAACCAGGGCACGTGAAGACACGCACAGTCAATGTCCGTGGTGAAACAAGCTACATCCTCAGAAGCTGATAGGATGAAAGACTCTTGAAAGACACTTTACAGCGCTCAGTGCTCTACTTAAAGGACACTCAGTGCTTCCTTTCGTCCGAGCTGTGGACTGTCAGGGAGCTCCTCTTGAACATCACGGGGAGCCCAGCTGGTCGCCCGCACGTGCCTTGACTACAAGAATCAGCAGCCAACCATGAACCATGGTAGCCAAAGATGCACTCTGCTGGCATTTTACAGGTTGTCAAACAGAGAAACTGAGCAGTTTACTCTGTGAAGCTCTATGTGCACAAAGCTATGTAGGGCTAAGTTTGAAATGGCAGTACTAATGACAATTTATATAGCGCAGAAGACAAACTCACGTATCTTGGAGAACTTATTAATAAGTGTCCATTACTACGCACCCCACGGGAATCCATTTATCAATTAAAATAAATAAGTGAGTTGAAACCTGGACTAATTCAAATGCATTCCTTGAGGGACATGTGAAGTTCTCTCTTACCTCCTGAGCTGTTTGTCCGGGATTGGACCTTGTGACATGCATCTTAAACAAGGACCGCTGAAACAAGCGCCTTAACCCGATGAGCTGCCTTAGATACAAGCCTAGGAACTGTAGGTGACAGTCAGGACCAGGCAGAGGATTCCTTGAGGTGATTTCATGATGATTCTGACCGGTGACCAGGGATTACAGACTGATCTCTGTAGCAGGCACACCTGAGCTACCTATCTAGTGTTGTACCCCGATAGTTGCTAGATACACATACAGATCTAGAGCAGGTGCCTTAGCATCACAAGCTATCTTAACACGAGGTGTACTTGTGAACAGTGAAGTGAACCAGACCACCTTAACTGACACATTTGTTCTTGCCATTTGGATGCACATGAAGAGTGACAGCCCTAAGGTTGTTGTCATTCACTCTGCTCCTCATTGTCTCCGCCCGTCCTGACTCTGTGTTTCCTGGCCTTGTCCCATAATTCATCTACCAATATTTAGGTTTTCTCAGTAACTCTTACCTTTTCGCGCATAGACATGTTTTGTTGGTCAGAACAAGATATGATGTCAGCAGAGTTCTGAGCCTTACCATTGACAATAAGGGAAAAGGACTAGGAGGTTTTAATCCAGACATGTAGAGTTAGTCATCTGAATAAGGCACTTCTGTAACCTCTCATCTAGACGTTCAGTCAGTAAAGTTTTACAACAACTGCTCCCAGCTGTTCCAGTCAAAATAGGGCTGGGTTAGGGTGAGTACTTCATCCCTGCATCATAAATTCAGTGAAGGGAGCGGTCCTCCATCCCTGGTACAGTCCCTCAAGCCATCCAAGTTTAGAAGTTTCAGAATAAATTCCTATGCCTATCCCCTAAACCATCCTTTTTTATTTAGAGCTGACTGTCTCTTTAGGCCTGTGACCATTCCCTGAGCCATCGGACCCCTCCTTTGTGGCAATCCCTCAAGCAGTCCAGTTCTAGAAGTGATAGACTCTATCTGTGTGTCAACCCCCAAAAGCCATGCAATACTATGTGTGACTCTCTCTAGACCTGTGCCAACACACCACAAGCCACCCAGTTTTGAGGTTGCAGACTGTTCCTGTGGCAGTCCCCCCAAACCATTTAGTTTTGATGTACCAAACTCTCTCCCTCTGCCAATCCTCTCAGTCACCAAGGAACCATTGTTTTTATGTTTTATTGGATGTTCTCACAAGCCACGTGTCAATGCTCCAAGCCATGCAGTTTTAGAGATGACTGATTGTTCATGTGACAAAACCGATCAGCCATCCATTGTTAGAAGTGATGGTGTCTCATTCTTGCCCCATTCCCCAAAACTATCCAGTTTTTGAGGCGAAACACTATCCTTGTGTCAGTTCCTCCAAGCCACCTAGTTTTAAAGGTGACAGAAGAGCCTTGTGTCAACTCTTCCAAGTCATCCAGTTTTAGAAGTGACAGACTTTATCTTTCTTTCAGTTCTTCCACACCACCTACTTTTAGAGGCAACAGACTCTGTCCTTGTGTCAGTTCTTCCAAGCAGCCTAGTCTTAGTGGTGACAGACTCTATCCCTGTGTCAGTGCTTTTAAGTCAACCTAGCTTTAGAGGCGATAGACTCCTGTGCTTGTGTCAGTTCTTCCAGGTCTATCCGTTTTAGAGGTGGCAGACGCTATCCTTATGTCAGTTCTTTTAAGTCAACCAGTTTTAGAGGTGACAGATTATATTCTTGTGTCACTTCTTCCACACCACCAAGTATTAGAGATTACAGACTCTATCCTTTTGTCAGCATTGCCATACCACCTGATTTTAGGGGTGATAGGCTCTGTCCTTGTGTCAGTTCTTCCAAGCCACCCAGTTTTGAATGTGACAGACTATCTCCTTTAGAGGTGACAGACTCTATCCTTTAGAGGTGAGAGACTCTATCCTTTAGAGGTGAGAGACTCTATCCTTTAGAGGTGAGAGACTCTATCCTTTAGAGGTGACAGACTATATATTTGTGTCAGTTCTTCTAAGTCACCTATCTTTAGAAATGACAGACTCTATCTATCCTTTAGAGATGAGGGACTCTATCCTTGTGGAAGTTCCTCTAAGCGACCTAGTTTTAGAGGGGACTGATTCTATTCCTGTGTCAGTTCTACCACACCACTTTGTGTTAGCAGTGACAGAATCCATCCTTCTGTCAGCATTTCCAGTCCACCTGGTTTTAGAGGGGACAGATTCTATTCCTGTGTCAGTTCTACCACACCACTTGGTGTTAGCAATGACAGACTCTATCCTTGTGCCAGTTTATCCAGGCCACCTAGTTTTAGGAGGGACAGACTCTATCCTTCTGTCAGCATTTCCAGTCCACCTGGTTTTAGAGGGGACAGACTCTATCCGTGTGTCAGTTCTTCAAAGCCACACAGTTTTAGAGATGATAGACTCCAGCCTTCTTACAGCTCTTCCAAGTCATCCAGTTTTAGAAGTGATAGACTATCTTTGTGTCTATTGTTCAAAGACATTCCGTTTTAGAGGTGACTGACTTAATTCTTGTGTCAGTTCTTCTAAGCTATCCAGGTTTATTGTTTTTTATATCTTTTTTATTGGCATTTGTAAATAAGAAAAAGAAACATCATCATTAGCAGTACAGTTACACATCTACAGCAAGTATATTAGCTGTTAAAACTTTCCTATCCCTTTCTCTCAGCAATACATTATATATATAGCACTGCGGCAAGGTATATTTTCGGCTTATCATAGAGAATGTTATTTCTTTTCAATTAGGTACACCACACAATTCTTTATTCGGAGGTAATATATTCTTGTCACTGTACAATAAGTAGGAGGGAGTGGCTGGATCATATATATTCCTACCAATCATTTCTAAACATATATTTGAATGCATACATAAATGCCCGACTAAAGTTCAATCAAAATAAGAAAGAACGACAAGTGGAAAGGAAAATAAAAAAGATAACAAAAACAAAAAAAGTAAATAAACTCAGTGCATCTTTAAACTGAATGATCAAGGAACAATCATAAAACTGTCAGGGGTCCACAATCTATACCGCTATTAAGAACAATGTGAGCGGTGCTACTGTGGGGTCTACGGGGCCTCTAGGCTGGTCAGAGGGGGGGAGGGGATAGGTGGGGAACACCAAATGAGCCCTCAACAAACCGGAACAATGAGCAGCAACAAACTCACCCAGGGGAGTACCCCAAGAACGACCAAATGTAGGGGAGGTATCTTACCCCTGTCCCTGGGTTCACTACTTCATTCACACATCTAGAGTACAGTAGTCATCTACTGATCAGGGGTCTGTAGGTCTACCGATCCCTCAGAGTCAGTTGCGTTCCCCTGCGATTCCTGATCAGGTGTATTGCGCATATCCCACGTTCTAAATATATCCGCCCATGGCTCTGCTAAAGGCTTAAGCTGCTTCGTAATATTATCTTCTTGAAGCAGGGCTTTCTCCTCTGCTGTTGCCCAACAAGAAACATCTGATTCCCAATCTACCACCAAGGGACCTTGTTTCATCTTCCATCTAAGGGCTATTCGTAGTTTGGCTAGGATGAAGGCCAAATCTATAAATCTGTGTCCCATTTTTTTGGTTTTGGGTCTCGGGAATAGGCCATGAAGACATACTTCCGGTGCGCGCACTAAGTTACTCCCCAAGACCTTGTTGATGGTGTCTACTATCTTGGTCCAATAATCTTGAAGTCCTGGGCATGTCCACACCATATGATCAAAATTGGCATCTATTAATAAACATCCAGTGCATGCCTGGTCATCTCTTTTATACACTACATTTAACCTATGTGGCGTAAGGTACCTTCTATGAAAAACATTAAATTGTAGCAAATTAAATGCTGCGTTTTGAGACACCCTTTTCGGGCTTCCCAGGAACTTCATCCACTCCTTCTCGTTTATCCGTGTGTTCAGGGTACCCTCTTATCTCTCTTGCACACGAGGCTAAGGTCTGTGAGTCATCTCCATTATTGCCAGATAGAGACAGTTTACTAGGTGTTCCACAGTACCCAACGTCACTAGTGCCTGGAGGACCGCATGAGTGGTAGGTTCTGTTGCGTTTTCCCCCCAAAGTTCAGCCATCGCCCCCTAATATTGTGGTATTTCAAGAATTGACCTTGTGGCAATTCATGATATTCCAAGAAATCCACCATTGGGAGCAATGGACCATCTCTATGGCAGTTTCCAACTGTCAACACTCCAGCCTCCTCGCATCCCGACAATTGTCATTGCGTAAGAGGGGGCCCCCTGCCTTCGGGAGTCCCGTAAGGGGAGTACTGGGTGCATACAACGATCTATCTTTGGATCGCGCCACACATCGATCCCAGCTCGCCACCACCACAGAAAGTAACGTCCCCATGTGTTTAAGCTTGTGCGATGGTTAAGCAGTTTAGGGTACAGGGCTGACTGTGCAGTACCGGCCAATAATGAGAGGGTGTCCCAACCCTTTCCCTGCAAGCCACCTGGCCAGTCATTGGATTTGTGCTGCCAGGTAGAAGGCCTCAAAATCAGAGGCACCCAATCCTCCCTCCGTTAGTGGCAGCGGTAGTGTTTGCAGAGATACTCTATTACGTCCACCATCCCACACCAAGTCCATCCGTAACACATCCAATCTTTGAAACCAAAGTTTGGGGATTACCACTGGCAGATTGACAAAGTAATATAACAGACGTGGGAGCACCACCATTTTAGATAACGCCACTCTTGCCATCACTAGCAATTTGAGCGATTGCCAGAACGTAACATTTGCCCGCAATGCTCGAAGAGCACTTCCGAGGTTCCCATCAAAGAGATCTACCTGCCAATGGTAAATCTGAATTCCCAAGTACCGGAAGGAGATCATTGCCCACTCCAGGTCCAACGGAAAGTCTTGTGGCCTAGACATGTCTGGGTTCAATGGGAACACATAGGTTTTCTTTTTGTTGAGACATAGCCCCAGAAACATAGCAAATTCCTCCAAAATCCGTAACACTATTGAGATTCCATGAGAGCCATTCGGCAAATAAATCAGTATGTCATCCGCGTATAAGGATATGATATGGTGAGTACCATCAAGTTCCACCCCCAGCCTCTCACGTTCTTGTCTGAATCGCTCCACTAGCGGCTCCATTGCAAGAGCAACGGTGACAAGGGACACCCCTGGTGGGAACGCTCTATAGATAGAATACGGGGCAGAAACCGTAGTACCTGTGCACACTCGTGCTCTAGGTTCTGTATACAGAAGGCAGACCCATTGCAATCAGGCATCTCCCATGCGCATTACCCCCATGACTGCCAACAAAGAATCCCTTCTCAGGGAATTGAAGGCCTTTTCCAAGTTCAATGCTATTACAACCGCGTCAGGATAGCCACTCTGGTACCCATGAAACATAACATGGCATTACTGTCTCAAGTTATTGGATGTGGAGCGGGAAGGGATAAACCCGTTCTGATCTGTATGGACCAGGCGCTGCATCTGTGGCAGAAGTCTAGCTGCCAGTGCTTTACTCAAAATTTTAAAATCAATATTTAACATAGATAGGGGCCGAAATTCCGTTACTTCTGCTATATCCTTTTTTGTCTTTGGCAATGGGATCACCAATGCTTCTCTGATCGATGGCGATAGTCGCTTTTCTTGTAGTAAGCCATCCAGGTTTATATGTTGCATCTTTTCTGAACCTATGACAATTGCATAAGATCTGGGACAGACCCTACCTTTGTGGCAATCCCCCAAGCAGTCCAGTTCTAGAAGAGACAGACTCTGTGTGTCATCTCCCAAAAGGCAACTAATTTTATGGGTGTCTCTCTCCATCCCTTTGCGATTCGCCAAAGCCATCCAATTTTTTGGCACTCATTTCGAGTGTGAGCTAGCTCCGCCATCAGAAACCCATGACCTGATGGTCTGTCAGCCACTGGTCCTCCTGTCTGCCACTGGTCCTCCAGCTCACAGTGGCACTCTCTTTGCCTCCTTTATGGCAGATGATCATCTTTGCGTTTATGAGTCTGGCCATCGCGACCAGTGGTCTCCACATTGTTATCCTTGAACATTCGGGACATTAAAGTTTTTGATTAAGGCACAAAAACTCCAAATTTGTGTAAAAAAAAAACTATTCAGAATAGGGCAAAAGAACCACACAGTGTCTGCTTGACACACAACTCTGCGTAGAGGATATCCACTGGAGCAGAGCTTCCCCTCCAGTAGGAGGGTGATCGGTTAATATGGCGTGTGGTCCTCTCCAAGTGGAGCAAGAACCAAGGCTCTACTGACCTGGGGGGCCTCCTGCCTTTCTTTACAAAACTCCTTATGCCTTTTTGCCAAACATGGAGCCTTTCAGTTCTAGTGGCAACAGACTCTATCCTTATGCAAGTCACCATAAATATGCAGTTTTAAGAAGTGACAAACGGATGCTTTGTTGTATCTCTGCACTGATCACCCCTCTTCCCCAGACATTTGATTTTAGAAGGGAGCCTCACAGTCTAACTGTGCCAATCCCTCAAGAAATTAAGGGCCTGATTTAGGGTTTGGCAGACAGAGTGGCAAAGGAGTTTATGCCCGCTACCCTCCCTTTAGTCTGCCTGCCAAATTAAGCAATGTCCACTAGCCCTGTGAACATCTCTTTACATTGGCAGGAACCAGTGTCACTACAGTTCCAGTCAATTTTGGAATAATTTGATGGATGACTCCATCAAGCATGTCGTCAAACTTTTTCAAAGTTGTTTATTTTTTCCAAAACAAACTCCCAAAGTTGGAGTTTCCTAATTTGAGAAAGAAAAAACAAACTCCCAAAGGAGGAGTTTGTTTAAAAAAAAACAAAAAACTAATGGCCTCCATATCATGGGTATTTTCTCCAAGGGTGTTGGGGTCATTTGTGTTTTTTTCCTGTTCCCCACCGCATTACGTGGCGGGGACCTGCAGGAGAAAATAAATTTAAAAATGCCATGTATGTTATGTGCGTTCTCCATTGGCCCCTACTCCGTCGGGCATTCTGAGAACTGATTATACTGACAGAGTCAATGTTACTATGTAGGGGTAAACCTAGAGGCCTGCAGGACTCCAAATCAGGAAGGTGGACCGAGAGTCTGTCAGAGATGGTTGGCCATTGTGACAAGCCCCCTCTCCACCAAACTCTAAATTCGGCCATCCACAACTGTACACTCCTGGGTCAATGCATTCAAATCAGGAAGTGACGTTTTCTGTGTCAATTTAAAATTCACAGAAAACATCCTGTCTTTTAACGAAGCCATGCAATTTACCAGGTGATGAGGAGTAATAACAGGTTTTGAAACCGCTGGAAACTTGTATCAAAGCATATGCATTGTGTAAAATCCAATCCAAAACTCTTTATTTTGGTAGAATACCATAAAGGATGCACAGTAGAATAAATACAGTGTCTACAGGAAGTTAAAATCAGCGTCAACAGGTTAAAAAGATAAAACAACCCACCAGGTCATAAAAATGCACATAAAATTCATGTGTTGCCCTTGCAGGTCCATAAATACAATAAGACCAGGAATAAGAAGTAATAAGAAATAAATAATGAGTGCATGGGTTTTAGGATCCAATAACAAGTGCCATATTAGTTCACATCATCATACTTTTTGTTTCTTATCAACCAATCAATGAAACAGAAATCTAGACTGTGCAAATACCAGGTATGGAGTTGTTTCAGCTCTATGCTTCCGCGTGCCTTGAGGTGCCTAGTTTCCTGCAAATAGGTCTTTCCATTTAACACTGTTGTCCTTTATACGCTGGGCAAATGGGGTACATCCTCCCTCTTATAACCACACATGTTGCACGCAGCGTCTAAGCTGTTCAAAGGTCCTAACCACTTTGACTTAAAACAATTGTAGGGCAGATTTCCATGTCTGAACGGGAAAATATAGGGTTTTTTTGCTAGATTCGGCTCTCTGTCATCACAGAAAGTTTCCAGGTGATAATTATCCTTTGTCGCTAAAAAATCATGTGGATTAAGTGCCTTGTGCATGTATTAAAATAATTGTTGAGTTTACAATTTTAGAAATTGGATTTTCATTTCCTTTGTAGTGATTGGTGGGCAGCTGCCCACTGGGTCATCCCAAAGATGGGACGAACCAATCTCCTTGAAGGAGTCTTTGACGAATTTGATCCAAGGGAGTTTGGTTGCATTTGGGTAACTGAGAATTTCCTCCAACCCACTTCAATAGAACAGTAGTTATGGGGTGGCCCAAAGTCACCTCCAAAAAATCAACAGGCGAAGTTCTATCTTGTCAGTGATCGGATGAGTCCCAAATCAAGAGAGGATGTAACCTTATGGCTAGAGTAGTCGACCTCGAAGCTGGGGAACCTGGTTTGAGTCTCGGCAAGGACGCTCAACATCCTGTGATTCTGGGCAAATCACTTAATCTCTGCGTGCCTAACGAAATGAATGGGTCCTTGTGTAACGAAACTGGTGCTCATGTAAAGCGCTCTGATACCTGATATGTTCAGGTCTAGTATATAAAACTCTAAAAAAAAAAAAAAAGCCTCAGTGGTAGTAGAGTGCTGACCAGTAAGCACAAAAGCTGCCTTATGAATTTATTTGTGTAAAATCAAAATACAAACAAAACATGTCAGAAATATAGATGGCTCCACTCCTGCTTAGTGATTGAAATGTTTTAATTTATACATCGTTATTTTCACCGACGATGCCCATGAAAAGCAATCAACAGTTTTACGAATAGTACATTTTAAAACTCAAAATGCTTATAGAAATGCCTATAAAACGTGTTATCGTTAAAAATACCATAAAATGTATTTTAAATTAGACTATTACAAAGTATACTATTGCCAAATTACATTACTGTGAAGTGAACATATGTTATTGAGTGTTAAAAAAACATATGAGTTACTGTTGTTTACGACCATTATGGCCATCTTGGGGTTCCGGTAATAATTTGCCTTGTAGATTTTCATGTCACCAGTGCCCCCTGGTGGATTTATGTTTGAAATACTGGAAGAGCGCTTAGGAAGGCAAGATTGATTTCGTCTTGTGCTTACGCCGAGGCTCTGCCAGAGTAAATGTAGTGTTAAAACTCACCTTCTTTACCTCTTTTCTTCCTTCTTCTTTCTCTGTTTTTCCACTCACGTATACCCCGTGCTCCATGTAAATATATATTGTTTTTACTCAACAAAAAATTACAGAAAAAAAAAAACTCACCTGTAATAAGTCCTCTCAGCAGAATTGTGATATGGTTTCCTGATAACTGGTGAGTTGTGAGACCAAATTTCTCCTGATATAATGATCTACAGGATTCTTTATAGATATTAGAACTCTTTATGTATAATGACTGTAATTGACAGTAACCCATTATGCATCCTTTAAATAAGGAATACATTTACTCTTTATCTATTTTTATATGGTGGGTTTTGTAAGATATGAATTTATTTACCAATAATCAGTATTTGTAATTATAATAAACCAATGTTTTGCGCAGTTTGTTTTTGGACTGCACTTTGATGCCTGGCTCTTTTTAGTGTCGTCATTCTTTGTGATTCTAATGTTGGTGAAGAACTTGGAACTTTATTATGAGGGCACGTACCATTCTAATGCTTTGTTTGCTTTGTGCTCAATGGAGTTTTAATGACTGGTTGGAACAGAGAATTGTGCCTTTTGGAGAACAACTTTGTCAACAAAATCCAGTACATTCTAAGTAATCTAATTAAAATATGTTTGTTTAAATTCTTGGAAATATCTATTCATCATTTTACTTACTTTTTATTGGAAAAGTAAACAAATTACAATTGTATATTTGCAACATGTCTACTGTGCATGTCTGTATACAACTTGCATAACTTGTTCTAACAGCAGCATGGCATAATAGTGTGTCATCAGTAAGCATGCATATGTTGCATCTGCACGTGAGATCCACGTATCATAACATCTGCCCTGTGTGCCAACGGGGAAGGCTGCATCCGGGAGCGTGGTCACCACGTCTCAGTATTGCTTGCCTACTGACAAGAAAGCCCAAGCAAGTGCAACATGTTATTTGAAGAAGTAAGCATCCTTTAGGGTACCGCTTGGTAGGCCTAAAAGGGTTACCAAGGGCCTTAAAACTTGGCTTTTTGTTCTCTAGATTTGCTCTTTCTTTTGATTTCTGGTCTCTTTTTCATTTGCCCCATTGTGTTTTCTGTTACAGGTTATAAATAAAAGCGCCGGGACACTCCTCGGAGTAGCCGAGATCTATAAAAGACACAGTTAACATAACATAACATAACATAACAGATATGGGTTACTCCTCTCCTCAATCGCCTTTTGTGTCAATATCACTGTGAGTGATTTGTTTGTTAGTTGAATGGGGTATGAGCCCTTCTCAAGCAACAGTCACAGCCCTTCTCAGGATGAGCCACAAAACTCTCTAAATTAACCTGTGCTAAAGCCTCTGGTAGCCTGACACAAAAGCAGTCAGGCTTCAATTAGAGGCAATGTGTAAAGTATTTATGCAGCACTTTAACAGTAATAAAGTAAAAATACAACACAGGAAAAATCTCAAATCATTAACAAAATAGAGTACATTTTAATCAATTATTTGACACCAAACCAGCAAATATCCAATCAGGACAACTAGAGTTATTAATTTTTAAAGTGTAAAGTAAAAATAGCACCTAAAAAATCGAAGCGCCATCTGCGCACATCAAGTCAAACAAGACCAGTGCAAAGTCGAAAGTTATGGCTGACTGCGATGGAGCTCAGTTCATATACACAAAGTGGATTGGGCCCAGTCTCCGCTTACCTTCGGATACATTTGGAAGAAATATGTCTAAGAAGGTAAAGTCATTGGCACTGTACAAGGAGGAGCATGGGGCGGGCCCTCCGCTAAGGCGCAGGCGCGTCGCCCCACTGATTTAAGACAGTGCAGAAGAAAAATAAAATGGCAATAACTAAACGTTATTATCATTTTCTTTTTCTGTTCCTAGGTGCAGTTAGGGGCAGGGCTGGCCAGAGCAAGGGCCAGAGAAGGAGTGGTTTGCCCACTCAAAATGCGCATGAATGTTTGTCCGGCTGTCTTGGGCCGGCCATACATTCATGCACACTATGCATGTTCCACACCAGGCAGCATTACACAGCCTGTTGGGGAACATGCACAGGCTCCCCCTATCCCCATCTGAGCGCTGAACCATGGCACTCAAACCAATCACAATGCTTCAATGCAGTGTTGTAATTGGCTTAGGGAGCCCGGTGCTTACCCTGTGTTGAGGAGAGGCGGCGACTGGAGGCGCGAGCATCAGGTATTTAAAAAATATATATATATATTTGTGTATTTTTTTACCTTCTTTCTCACCCCACATCCCCCCACCCGCTCTCCACCATTTGCTACCAGCTGCCACTGGAGAAAGCATCCATGTTGGGGAGCCACTGGACGAAATCCCGATGAACATTACTTCGTTTGAAATGAGTCTCTTTTGGAGGTTGAAAACCTCGAGTGGGATGACTCTACAGGCTGTAAGTGAAGAGGGCTTCAAGAGGCTGGATATTTCTTCTGCGAGGACCCACTGAACAGGATTTGCTGCTGTGGAGAAGAATGTAGTGGGAGCTACGGCGAAGTCAGGCTGACCAATGATGCACCTTTAGCAGACCAGTGAACAGGTAGGCCCCAGTCTCCTCTCAGTTCTCAGAGCAATTTTTGGCAGAACATTTTCCAAGTTTTGGATTTGAGCTATCTGACTATCTTTAGCACCACTTACAAGGGTCCCGGACTGGCGGAGCACCACTTGGAAGGTGAGGACTCACTCAGGTTGGGTCTAGGTGCGCGTTCAAGATAGTTGGAACCTTTCTGTCCCTAAGGCTCTGATCAGGAGAACAACCAACTAGCCCATGGAGTAACTCTGGAAGTCTTAGGTTAAGGCAGGAGAGCAGGACTGCAGTCCTCGTGGTGAAGCAAGGCTGCGGTCTGAAGTGCACAGCATGCCAAGGCAGAAGGGCAGTCCTCTGAGAGGCCTCCCACAGACCCGGAAGTGAACTGAAGAGTGGATCTGAGGGTTCCATTTTTATACCTGAAGCCAGCTTTGAAGTGGGAGAAGCTTCTGGAGTTTTCTCCTTACAGAAGTGTCTGTAATTTCCTGCTTCCCTGCCCTGATCCCAGTCAGTCTGCAGGCACAATAGGCTAGTGTGTTGTTCTGTGTGTGAGAGTGTCTTTGAAGTGCAAATTAGGTTGTGTACAACCCCCCCATGCAGCCTCAGATGGACCATCCTGCCAACACCCAGTCTTTCTCTTGTGTGGCTGTTTGGGAGGAATACACAAATGCTAACTGCCAACTACACCTAGCCATGTAACCCAAGAAATAGGCTGAGGCACCAAATAGCTAAGATAGAAAATTCCAACTTTCTAAAAGTGGCATTTTCAGAATTGTGACTTAAAATTCGACTTTACCATTAAAGAGGATTTAAAATTACAATTCACTAGACACCAAACGTGACATTTCTGCCTTCTCCCAAACAAAAGTTATTACTTCTTAAATGTAATAATGTAAACAAATGTTATTCTATGGGAGAGGTAGGCTTCACAGTAGTGAAAAATGAATTTGTGAGTTATTCACTACAAGGACATGTAAAACTTAGAAATACATGTACAGCTTTATAAATACACACACCCTGCCCTATGGACTATTTAGACCCTAACCTAGGGGTCCCTTTCAGGTATTAACAGAGGAGTTTTAGGCTTTTCAAAAGTTTATTTTGCCAAATTGAACTGACTATTTAAAACTGCATACCGGCTGCAATGGCAGGCATGAACCATGTTTTGAAAAAATTATACTTAAGTGGGTGGCAAATGCTGCAGGTCTACTGGTAGCATTTAATTTTTAGGCTCAGGGTACATGTAGTACCGCTATACTGGGAATGTTTAGGTAAATTAAATGTGCCAATTGGGTGTGAGAAAACTTTGATCATGTTTTAGGGAGTGAGTGCAAGCACTTTAGCTCTGCTAAGCTGTGGTATAGTCCACACACTCATAAAGCCAACAAAAATTAATTCAGCAAAACAGTAAAAGGTTTGGGATTGGCCCTGCAGAGAGGGCTAAGTACTACAATCACCTCGCTCCATGTCATTACAGACACTAGTTCAGTTCTGGACCTTTTACCTGCAATTGCTTTCCAACAGCTGTATTAGTCTGATTTGGTCAATTGAGGTGCACCAAGACTAAAATACCCAAAATGCTTTAGATCGTGACACTAACACCCTTAATTGGAAACAGGGTCTTTAATGACATGGTGTGCTGTGGGTTACTCCTTATGCCTTCACGCTGGCATTAAAACACCAGTGCACCGCCAAACACAGTGTCCACTAGATAAACATTCATTCCTCTTCTGAGAAGGTACGGCTGAAGGACTATTGTGGTCCGGCATAAAGGTAATGGGGTCTTGCATTCGAAAAACACTGTGCTAAGCTCTGTTGCCTTGCGAGGCGCTATGATAATTGTATGCATTTGTACAATGTTTGTTAAGTAAAATAGCGTTATGTTCCTACTAGAGTGTAAAATTATATGTGACTGGGACAGTGCTACGAGCCATTAAGCCCTTGAGATGAAATATCTATGGCTGTACCAAATCCTTGAGGTGCAAAACTCTAGAGGTTAAACATTCTGAAGGCCTGTTCTATTATCATGGGTTATAAGGCTGCAGAGATGGAAGATTATGTGTGCCTGTGCTAGTCATGTGAGCCGTAAATCCTAACGGTAAAATATATGTATGCAACCTAGATGTATGTATAAGTTAAAGCTTCTTCCTAGGTGATCTACCTACAGTTATTGTGTCCTGTAACGGTGGTAGGTGGTAAAAGAAAAGTAGGAGTCACTTCTACCCACTAGCAGAGGTCTACATGTTTCTGCCTATTTAACCCTCTAATGAGGGGTCAGTGGAATTCTTCAGGATGAAGCCACCCTCTCTGCTTGAAATGTGCATAAAACGTAATTTGCGTTACAATTCACATCTGATGAGATGAAATGAATGAAGTCAGGTGAATCCCTCGGTCATCTGAGGAGTTGGTCTGACCAGAAAAAATCACCTGATAATGAAAATTTGCCTAGCCTTCGTGCTGGTAAGTTTCAATTCTATTAAGGACTCAGAGACGAGGAGTATGCCTTCTTCCTTCGCTTTTTATTATTTACAGCAGCAACATTAAACAATAACAAAACTACATTTCCCATGAACACTTGGGAAAACAAAAAGTCTTATCAGGAGTCCTTCGTCTGTGTCCGCACTCTGACCAGCTCCCATAATGCACCCCTGCTGTTTCCTCTTCCTCTTTCTTCGCGCAAAGCACTTGTTGTTTAGTTTTCACGCATCCTGTTTGGAACCGGTGTTTTCTGCAAAAGAGCCTGTGTCAGAGTCAGAACCTCAATCAACAGAACATGTCGCATGGAGAGATAACAGTGTAATACATCATCACTCATAACTACGCTGAAAAATCACATGAATGGTTTACTTACAGTCTTACAGGGAGGGTCCACTTCCTGGAAGTCATTGGGAGGGATAATCCTTGCCTCCGAGTCCTTAATAGAATTGAAACTTACCAGTACGAGGGCTAGGCACATTTTCATTCTATGGCAGGACTGGAGGCTTCGGATCATGTCAGTTCAAAGCCTGTCGACAACTAGCCTTGCCACCTCCAACACCGGTTTAAAATAAAACCTCTTAAAGGTGGAATCTAAGGACCAATCGGCCGCCCGCATCAGATCCTCTAATCTTGCCCCTAGGGCGAAAGCTTTAGAGGCCATCACCCCTCTCGCTGAATAAGCACCACATTGCTTGGTATCAATCCCAGCCTACTGCATTACTCAACGTACCCACCTGGCAATTGTTGGGGATGAAACTGCTTTGTACGATTTATCTAAAGCAATGAGAAACTGTCTTTCGCCTGGAGGGCGGGTATCATCAGTCACTTCTTCATAAGCACGGAGGCACTACACTACACACAGTTTAGGGGAATCTGGAAAAGCCGGATATGAAATAACCCTTGTGTTGGATTTAGTTATTCTACTCACTGTGAAGGACACTCCGTCCGGTGAAAACACTCTGGCAGAAATGTCTAGGGCTCGTACGTCCGAAACCCGCCTGCAGGAAACCAGGCACAACAGCATTGCCAATTTGGCTGTTACTTCCTTACGAGAAAGAAACCTATTAGGTTGCCAAGAAATAAAAAAGTTCAAAACTCTGTTCACGTCCCAGAGGACCGAGTAACGTGGCTCCGGGGCAGCGAGTGGCGAATCCCTCTCAGGAGCTGGCACACAAAGGGATGTTCACCCACTGGGGAACCCTGCACCACCACATGACCAGCCGAGATCGCCGAACGGAAGGTGTTGATTGACCGATAGGCCAGACCTTCCTCAGCCTAACTCGCCATGAAATTAAGGACGTGGACTACATCTGCCCCCATGGGATCAAAACCCCGTCGCACACACCAACGATGCCATCTATGCCAGGCTTACCTGTATCTCCTCGTCGTGCTATCTGCCCATGCCTTGGAGAGCAGGTCTGCAGCTTTTCCTGAAACGCCTGGGAGTGACCAGTGACACCAGAGATCATGCAGGCCATCAGCCTTCAGAGATCCCTTCTGGACTAACCGGTGAGGAGAGTGGGGGAGTAGGATTGGAAAATCACAAGAAAGTTCCAGTAGAACCGGAAACCAAACTTGAGACCTTTACCATGGCGTGATCAACACTACCTCTGCCAACTGATGCCACAGCAGCGTCGACACTAGCGTTATCATGGAAAACAGGGGAAAGCATACCCCTGTTCGCCTGACCAATCCTGGAGAATAGAATCTGTTGCTTCTGCCAGTGGGTCCGGGCGCCAACTGAAGAACCTCGGGAGCTGATGGTCTGGGTGCGACACAAACAGCTCCACCGAGAAGGGACCCCACATCTCCGACAGTAAGGAGAGCACTTGAGGTTCCAGCTTCCACACGCTGGCATCCAGAAGATGACGGGAGTGCCAATCAGCCAGCTCGTTCTGTTGTCCCGGCAGATGCTCTGCTGTGACCGATACCTGGTGGTCCAGACAAAAGTGCCAAGAAACCCTGGCTAGGTCCGCCAGCATCTTGGATCTGGTACCCCCAGATGGTTGATATACCGGAGCGACTGGCATCAGACTCGATAACTATGTCCGGGATTGAACCGAATATCGCACAGCCATTCCAGGCCTCAATGTGCGTGAGCCACCATTGCATTTCCTCCCTCACTTCCTCTGACAATGGAATCAGCTAAGAGTACGTTAGGCCCTTCCTAAGGGGATATGCCTTCAGACGTTGCATGGCTCTTTAATGAAAGGGGTCCCGGGAATATGGCCTGAATTGAAAATGAAAGGAGACCGACCAATCACGCCAACTGACGGAGAGATATCTGAGGCTTCGCCAGAGTTTGATGTAGCACGTGCCTGATCTTTGCTATTTTCTTGGCGGGAGGACTCAGGGTGAAAGACACTGAGTCTATGTTGAACCCCAAAAAAGTTGCACGTTGGACGGGAACCAAAAGGGACTTCTTTTAGTTGATGACAAAACCCAACAGCTGAAGGAGGTTGACTGCAGTTTGCAACTGGGACGACAGCCGATTGGGACACTGATCCAAAAACAGCATATCGTCCAGGTAAACGATCATCCTCATATCCCGTGCCCGCAGGAACTCCACTACCGGTCGGAGGACCTTTGTGAAGCACCACGGAGTGGAGGAGAGTCCGAAAGGGAGTGTGGTGAACTCGTAAACCTGAACATCCCACTTGAACTGAAGGAAACGTCGATGGGGTGGAAAAATAGGCACGGTCAGGTACACGTCCTTCAGGTCGAGTCTGACCAACAAATCGGACGGACGCAACACATCCCGCAGGAGGTGTATGCCCTCCATCTTCAAATGGCAGTATACCAGCTACTTGTTGAATTCTTTCAAGTTGATGACTGGCTGCCGGGTACCGTCGACCAAAAAGAGATTGCTGAGAAAACCCCCTGGATGCTCGAGCAACAAATCGCCCCTTTTGGAGGAGGGCGAATACCTCTTCGCGCACCAATTCTGCATCTCGCTGCGAGAAAGTAATGGGGTGGGGCGACAAAGCTGACATGGACGGCCATGAAAGTCCAGCTGGAAGCCCTGGACCGTCTGCAGCACCCAAGCATCACTTGTAAGGGAAACCCAAGCCACGAAGAACTGCGCCAAGCGCCCCCAACCCGCAACCTTGCCGAGGGCAGTACACTCACCTCTTCCAGCACCCTGCTGTTGTCCTCTTTGGCCTCCACGGCCACGGAATCTTTGTCCTCTCGTCGGGTAGCAATTATTGAAGCGGGCATTGTCTTGGAATTGCCCACGGCCGGATCCTTGCCCCCGATCGAAGCTGTTGCCACGTCTGAACATACGGCCCCTACCACATCCGGCCCTTTCAAAAACCTGAGGGGCAAAGACCTTCTTGATGTTGGACTATGCCCTGTCCAGGGAAGTGAAGGTTGCCACAAACTTGCCCAACTCTTTGACGAAGGGGTCCCGGAACAGGCCCCCTTGCGCCACAGCACCGGCCTCTGAAGGGGCAAGGTCAACCAAGTTGGGGTCCATTTTAATAAGGAGTGACCTCCGTCTCTCTGTTGAGAGAGCGCAGTTGGCATTCCCGAGGAACACACGGCCCACTGCGCCCAGTTACAGAGAACGTCCGGGGAGATAAGATCCCCCGACACCTTGGCCTCCTCGGCCATATCCAATACTTTGGTCGTAGGCCCTACTGCATCCAGCAGCTTATCTTGGCAGTTGAGCCATGAGCTGTCGATACCCTTTCTAGGATCTCTTACAAATTTTGCCAAAAATGTCGCCATCTTCTGGTCAATATCAGCCGTCAACGCCACCTTCCTTTCTAAGGTGGGGCGTGGGCACTCCGCCCTGAGGAGGCTGCGAGCCTCTTTATCTACAGGTTTACGCAGACGATTTGCAACATACTGGGCCACTTTGTCCCCGAGTACCCAGTCTGAAGACCGAGGGTGGACAATATCGTCCGGGTCCAACATGACCGATGGCCCGCCGAGACAGGGGTCTGGGTAGGAAGTCAGCACCTAGAGGAGCATGCTTCCTCATCCATGTCCGGGGAGTCCCCATCGTCCCGTGGCTCAGAGGACGAGGTCCGTGGGGTGGGTGGGAAATTGTCAACCTGGGTCAATGGGACCGGCTGGGGAACTACTTGCTCCAAAAATGCACTTTTTAAGTGCGCAAATGCGTCGGCGTCTACCCCTTCAGTGCAGGGCTTCTTGCTGGGGGAGGGAGAAGGAGAGAGTGTAGGGGCGGGGGCCTGTGTGGGAATAAGAGCCGCCAACTTCGCATAGGCCTCATCCAGCCGTGCTGAAAGGCGCTGCTCAAGGGGAATCATGGCCTGATCTACGGCCTTGTAAATAGATTCGTCCACCGCTTGATAGAAATCATCATCCCAGGGGACATAGTTAAGAGGGTCCTCCTCTGGGTACTGGCCCTGCTCCACCTGCATCATGAGGTAAATCAGGCTCTGCAGGCACACAGGAGCTTCAGGCAGCAGAAGTCAAGGGAACCCTCACGGGCACCAATTTAGAGCTGGGAGGGGGCCCAGACAAATGTGTGTGGCGCAGGCACACAATGCAAGGGGCAAGCCCTGGGGATGCTTCAGCTCTCACAATCACAGGGCAACCACCCGGGAAATCGCCCCACAGCACCACAAAAGACTGGTGCAAATAACGACCCCGCAGGGTGTCAAGCCAAGGTAAATACAGACCCAGGGCATTCCTCTGAAGGGAAAATGGGTAAATCTGACCCCTCAGGGTGTCTAACCGGGTGGCAGGAGGCAGAACACTAAAAACGCTGTGAGAAATGCCTCACGCTCGTGCTGACCAGAGAGAGGAGTGTATGCCCCCTAGCGGTGGGAGGAGCACACCTCACTGCTAACTCGGGCAAAAATCGCGTTAGGCATGCCAGAAGCGTCCCGAGATTTAAAGGGGAATCTGCAAATAAAGGAACATTTAAGCGCTTTCCCCACAAGTAGAAACGCAATGACAAACCCCCCAAAACCCAGCAGAGAAGTGAAAAACAACTCATCTTGCTGCTGAGCAGCAAAGAAAGAGGAAGAGGAAACAGCAGGGGTGCATTAAGGGAGCGGATCAGAGTGTGGACACAGACGAAGGACTCCCGATAATTTATTTATTTATTTCATTTATTGAACTTGTATTGCGCACACCTACCCGCAGTGGGTTTCCCGGCGCCAGGGACAGACTGGAGAAGAAAACAAGCAATAGCCGAAAGAAAAGAAAAAACAGAACCGAGGAACCTAAAACAGAAGAGTCTTCAATTTTTTACGGAAAGCAAGAAGACTCGTTTCTGTTTTTAGCGCCAACGGGAGAGCATTCCACATCTTGGGTCCTAGATATGCAAATGAACGGCCTCCCATTTTTGCCAGTCGGATTCTAGGAATCACAAGATTGCCATTGTTGGATGACCTAAGAGAGCGGCCGGGCTGATATGGCTGGGCAAGATTTTGCAGGTAGATGGGAGCAGAACCCTGACGAATCTTAAATAGGAAAAAACAACAAGTGATGGACCGAATGTGGATCAATGTTGCACATTCCCCCAGTCAAAAGATCTGGGCCCAAATCCATCGTTTTTTTGCACTCCACACCACCCTGAATTAGACAATGGCGATATGCAAATCAGCTCTGACCCTGTTGCCCCATGGGAACAGTCCAGTCCGAACTACAAAAGCCATGTCCTTCCCAGAACGGAATCAAGCATCCGAGGACCGGACCGGTTTCGAGGTAACACCTCTCATCAGCCCGGCTAGCTTGACTCCAAGTGGTGTGGAGTGCCTGGGACCCACGTCTGGGCATCCCCAGCGCACTTAGGGCGGCAATTGCAAAAACAACAAGTGATGGACCGAATGTGGATCAATGTCGCACATTCCCCCAGTCAGTCAGGAAGGACATGGCTTTTGTAGTTCGGACTGGACTGTTCCCATGGGGCACAGGGTCAGAGCTGATTTGCATATCGCCATTGTCTAACCCGGGGTGGTGTGGAGTGCAAAAAAACGATGGATTTGGGCCCAGATCTTTGGACTGGGTTGAGTGTGTGACATTGATCCACATTCGGTCCATCACCTGTTGTTTTTGCAAATTCCGCCCTAAGTGCGCTGGGGATGCCCAGACGTGGGTCCCAGGCACTCCACACCACTGGAGTCAAGCTAGCCGGGCTGATGAGAGGTGTTACCTCGAAACCGGTCCGGTCCTCAGATGCTTGATTCCGTTCTGGGAAGGACATGGCTTTTGTAGTTCGGACTGGACTGTTCCCATGGGGCACAGGGTCAGAGCTGATTTGCATATCGCCACTGTCTAACCCGGGGTGGTGTGGAGTGCAAAAAAACGATGGATTTGGGCCCAGATCTTTGGACTGGGTTGAGTGTGTGACATTGATCCACATTCGGTCCATCACCTGTTGTTTTTGCAGAATCTTAAATAGGAAGCACAAAGTTTTGAAGACCACACAATCAGAAATTTTTAACCAGTGAAGGTCACGCAGAGCTTGCATTGCGGACATTCTCAGTGGAACATTGCGCAGCAGGCGAGCAGCTGAGTTCTGTACAACCTGGAGTTTATTGATTGTGGCTTTATCTGCTCCTAGATAAAGCACATTGCCATAGTCGATGTAGGACATCACAAGGGCCTGTACGACATAAGACTTTTAGTTTTCCCAAGTGTTCATGGGAAATGTAGTTTTGTTATTGTTTGATGTTGCTGCTGTAAAGAATAAAAAGCGAAGGAAGAAGGCATAATCCTAAGCCTCCGGTCCTGCCATAGAATCATTAATCTCATAGAAAGAAGCAATGTAAACAAACTGCATCTCTCCTGATACACTCAAAATGAAATTAATAATACGTGCACATTGTCTGCAAACTCAAAATGAATATTCATGCTTTCAATTGTATCTTACCAAAATGATATTTAAATTATTTACATCCTTGATGTTGGAGTGTTGGATCAGGACTTTTATGGAGAATATAAACAAAACGTATGTCAGCTTGAAACTATCATGGATTAATTAATCTGTATGTCGTAATGGCATAAATTCTCTTGGCTTTTGTTTAATCAAATCTGATAAACTATTCAAGGATATGACAGTGAATTGTACTATGTAACACTAGATTAAATAGTATATACTGGTAGAATGGCGCTGTTGACAGTAGTATTTCACTCACTTATTGTCGAAAGACTGGTGGTGTTGTATGCATGTCCTTGAATCATAAAGTATATCAGTAATCATTACACCGATCTGGCATAAAGTCAAAACGTTTGTTTACTTACTGGAACAAAATGGATATGTTCCAACTCATATCACAATTTGTATTATGAATTAAGCAACCAAGTATTGGGTAACTCATCATCATATCATATTTCTAAAGTGCACAGCTACTCCAGAGTGTCCAGGGCTTCGAGAACAGATCCCTATAGTACCCCTAAACGAAAGACGAGAAAGTCTTACTCAGTGGCCACCCCAAACAAACACGTTTTGACTTCAGGAACTGGGGCTTGTTTTCCGTCTTCTAGGGCTGCAGAGAGAGGCGATTCCAAACATGAACTGCCAAGAAAGAATAGGAGGAACATCGCCTCTACTTGAGCAAAATTCTTTGGCTAAGAAGCAGCCGTGCATCAGTCAAACGAAGGACCCTAGCAAGCCAGAAGTGAGGATGTCTGTTGAAGAGATACAAAGGGCCAAAGTCATAAAAGGCTCGATGTGCCAAAACAAAAGTTTTGAAAATAATTCTCCCTTTAATCTGCAACCAGTGAAGCTCCTTCAAATAATGAGAGATCAAGGGATCCTTAGCAATAGTCTGTACTACCTGCAGCCTCTTGATCAGACGACCAGGTAGACTCATATACAAATCATTCGTATGGTCAAGACAAAATGTAATTAAGATATGAATTACTGCAGCTGTGCAGCAGCAGCAGATTTCAGAGTTTTTTAGGGAATGCAGGAGGACAAAACAAGATCCTCCCACTGCCGCAACCTGCGGCGCAAAGGCCAATTGCTGATCTAGTTTAACTCCCAAATTGTGAACTACGTTAGCCAGAGGGGGGAGGCTCTGGAATCAAAATATATTAATGATCTCAAAACCATGGCACCGTGGGGGCTCAATAATGATGAAGAGATGTGGGTCCATCTTTGGAAAATGAACTCCTGACCATGTAAGAATCAAGCCGGAGAGCTACTAATAAAAAGTAACTCAAAGACTCGTCACCTGTTACATACTAAACAAGCATTTGCAATGCAATAGGTCTCGCATTAGGAAAGTTTGAGCTATTGGTCTTGTAAATGACGATTTTTTTATTATTGTGTTGGTTTTTGAAAATAGCGAAATTAATAGCTTTGTCATTGACAATGCCAATAGTTTTAACTTTCGCAAATGTGACACCTATAGCATTTGTACTGCAATATGTGTTGTATTTACGTGACTTAGATGTATTGATATTACAAATAACAATGGCTGTTAATTTCTTTAAATAATTAATACTTAAATGAAAGTTATTGTAATTTATAATGGCAATAGCTTAAACTTTTGTAAATGACTTTTGTGAAGATTATGTTCAGTGTATTTTATTGTGACGAAAATCCAAGAACAGAAGTAAAATATTAACATATTTTTGTGACATTTGTAATAACGCTTGAAACATTGAGAGAGCATATTTGAACCAATTGTTGTTATGGAGAGGGAGGGGGGTGGGCTGCCTACTAATGCGTGTGGCAACAGAGAGAGAATGGGGCGCGCGCTGGAGAGGGAGGGGGTGGGCTGCCTCCTTAGGCCGAGACCTAAAAAGATGGATTTATCCCCAGATCTCTGTACTGGGGTGAATGTATGACATTGTCCTGCATTCTGTCCATCAACTGTTCTTTTCGCGATAGATATTCTACGACATCGCTCACCTTACACAAACTGAATGTATCACCAGGGAGAGTAATTGGATGCTGCCTGCCAAGAGTTCTGGAAAACATTAAATGCAAAATGAATTCACAAGGGTGAGAGAGGGTGGAGCCTTCAAGATTCCATGTTACAATTCTACTCAAGGTTACAAGCAGGCAGTTAGGATGAAAGTTTCTCTCCAGAAGATGCAAATAAACGTAGCTAGTATTTTCAGAGTTTCAAATGCAGGGGTGGGGTGGAGGGATGGAGAGGAGGGGGGGTGGAGGGATGGAGAGGAGGGTGGGATTAACACCAAAGCAGGCCAACGCGGCAACACGTTTTATGTTTGTAGACACGCTCCGTCATACTTCCAATGGGCTGAATGAGCCAGTTTCCACCTTAAATATGATGAAGCCTTGTCGTATTTGTTTGGGTAAATGCTACGGGAGAGCGGCGATTACTGTACGGGATATTCCCAAAAAGAAGTTTGGGCGTCAGGCAATTTAAATGCAGCTAGCTGTAAGGAGGCTAGCTGTTGAGGAATTGCGCGCCAAAATGGAAAGCCTTTAGTTGTGGGTCCAAGATAAACTGATCAAGGATCCATGAGAGGTTTACAAGTGAACCTATGTTTCAAAGGAGCAGCTGCTGACACCCGAAATCTCTGACGACAATTTACAAGGGAAACGGACGCCATCCCAAGAAACGTAAACAGCTTGATAGCTTACGTGTTCTAACAAGCACTCGGCATTGTTGTGGCGGGTGAGCAGGAAAGTGAGCAGGAAGAGGAAAGATAAGAGAAAAGTGCAGGAAGCGAAAAAAACAAGAGAAACCATCGAAGAACACGAAAAGGAACAGGGAGGGGGGAAGAGGGCAGAAGTTAAGGAGCCAAAGAGGACGTTCAGGGGGGGGGGGGAAGCCTGTGGGAGGCTGCTGCCTTTGATGTGAGACCGGGGGGAGTAGAGATGCGAGTCACGGCCTGGGGCCGTTAAGTGTGAACCAGTGGGCGGGATGCGAGTCACGGCCGAATGTGAATGAACCAGTGGGCGGGGAGGCAGGAGCAAATGGTAAGGGGAGCCTTTGAAGAGCAAGGCAAGGGGATAGAAGCGCGGTCACGAGCACGTGCACTTCTACAAATCCGGATCATAAAAGTTAGATTTCTGGATCGGCGGCATTAGGTCTCTGCGAGACCTAAAAATGAGCTTAGGAAAGCACTTGATAGTCTGTTGACACAAAGATCAAAGTAATATCAAGGCCCATTCAGGGCTACAAAACGAACCTGTAAAGGACTGGGACTATGAATGAGGCAATTCATAATAGGAGAGAGAGAAAGACAGGAATGAAGCACATGTCTACAATTTTAAAGAAGGTTGTATATGAATTATGATCATACACTATGCTTTCATGAATTGTCCCTTTATCTGTTCAAAGCAAGTATTCACTTTTTTTATACTTAGTCTGTTGTCACGAGTTTTTAATATTAGCAGTAGAGCACTTTATTTGAAATACGCCTATAAAAAACCACATGAAATGTATTAGGAGTAATACATTTTAAGATGGCCACTGCGAATGTAATCTAGGCATTAAGCACCATCATTTATGTTGTTGGAATGATAACAAACTGTGGCTTTAAATGACATCACTTCGTGTACACAAACTGACACTGACGAAGCTCCATAGCGAAACGCGTCTGTCAGGGGTGAGGGGTTTGTAATAAAAGTTTGGAAAACGGATACCTGTGTGCTTGCCGTTTTTTCAATCCAAAACGGAGTTGAATAGTGTTCGAATATATATATATATATATATTCACTGAAAAAACCTTAGGTTATAGACCATATATAGTTAGGAATTAGCATTTACAAAACCTTATGTTACTCACTCAAAACCATTGAAATTCGCATATATAGTTAGTTGCACTAACTATATATCGCGCACCCGCAATCCACTGCTGATCATGTCACATATTACATCATTCATGACATGGTCAGTGACATCACTGATGACATCACTGATGACATCTCAAATGACATCACTGATGACATCTCAAATGACATCACTGATGACATCACTGATGACATCTCAAATGACATCACTGATGACATCACTGATGGCATCACTGATGACATCTCAAATTACATCACTGATGACATCACTGATGACATCTCATTTGACATTACTGATCACATCACTGATGACATCATTCATGTGATAATACGATGAACCTCTTCAGACTCTAATATAACCTTAGATACACTCAGTGTAAACAGACACTCACAGACTGTCACTCATCCATGGAGTTACTCACACACCTAGTCAGTCATGCAAAGAATCAATCACACCTCCATTTCCTCAACTATACAGTTATACACACCTTACTTATTCAAACATATACTAACACATATTTACTCTCTTATACAATCCCTGATACAAGTTCACAATGATCCATACAGCCACTCACACATTCACTGGCTCTTATGCACAGTTATTTATATATGTCAACTCTCACATGTACTGTGTTTTACATATGTACTTACTTTGACATGTAGCACTGAGATATCCATTCACTCACCAATACACTCATGCACACAGTCAACCGCCCATACAGCTGTTTCCACATGCACTTTTGAACCCATACATCTAGTGAATAAACTGCTCACACATCTATGCACAGAGTCATACACCTCCCAGCCACCCACACACACACTCAGTCTCCCATACAAATACTTGGGCAACCAATCAATAACCCATATAGTTCCTCATATAGCTACTGATCAACACATGCAGCAGTTTACAGAACAACAGACATAATGATGCACAAATTAAGACAGTTTAGTCACTAACCCATGCACTCAGTGAGACACATTTAATCACTCACTCATACAGTCAGTCATGCACCTACTAAATCCTTCATCCAGACACTTATACATCCACTCATTCTTCAATATATAAGACATATTTTAACTTTACAGAAACATACAGTCACTGGATGTTGTCATCAGTGATGTCATCAGTGATGTCATTTGAGATGTCATCAGTGATGGCATCAGTGATGTCACTGACCATGTCATGAATGATGTAATATGTGACATGATCAGCAGTGGATTGCGGGTGCGCGATATATAGTTAGTGCAACTAACTATATATGCGAATTTCAATGGTTTTGTGTGAGTAACATAAGGTTTTGTAAATGCTAATTCCTAACTATATATGGTCTATAACCTATGGTTTTTTCAGTGAATTTCAATGGTTTTTTAATAGTAAATATCAAAAGTTGAAAAATGTATTCTTCTTTTAAAGGAAACATATTTTATATGTATTTAATATAATTTTTTTATGTATATACATTTTTTGAGGGAACAAATTTATCAACTATCATGCTGAAGAAGAGTGTGGGGGAAAAAAACCAAAGAGGAGGACTAAGAGGAAAGAACAATCAGTTCAAAAATACAATTGCTTTAAAGCATGAAGTGCTTTTCCACACATTTAGATTTAAATAACCCAGATTAGAACATACAAAATATCTACAGAGGAGACGGTGTACATTGAATTTTAGACTCTTCATTGGTACCTACATGTTGGTACTTACATCACCCACACAACACAACAGCTCTATTCAGAGCTACCCTACCTCAAAGCACTCTAAAATATTATTTTACTATTTCCCTTGCTTTTCCCCTTGTTATGCTTTCTGGAACGCTACCCGGTGCGCGGACCGGGCGCTAACCGTGCGAATTTTTTTTTTACATATATGGGCCTCCTCAGCCACCCTCAGAAAACCTAGGGGGTCAGGATATGTCTCCCGTGCCCCCTTATACCCATTCCCAACATTGTTTATCCTCCATCTTGTGACTAAATTCGTCCGAAACACAAGATGGCAGACTCCCGTTACGCTACAGGTGAGCTACCCGGTTCGCGTACCGGGTAGCGCTTCCACCGCGAAAAATCGAAAAAAAAATATTTTATTTTTTTGCCCCGCAGGGCCCTTTAATAGCCCCCACATCAATCCTAGGGGGTCAGGAGGGGTCTACCTTGCCCCCTTTCATTCATTTCCCCCTTCGTTTATTTCCACCTCTTGTCTCTCGATCCTACCGAGAGACAAGATGGCGGCCGCTCCGGACTGTTTAGAATGTTGAGAGTCACCGGAGAGCCAATCCGCTTCTCCTCGCGAAGTTCCGTTACGCGTCTGGTACGCGAACCGGGGCGGTAACTGGGACGCTGTCACAGATATATATTTTTTTTTGAACGTTAATTTCTTAAAATCCACTGGAGCACATATCTTGAGACCTAGCAAAGGCACATTAGGCAAACAGTCTCTACAATTTTGCCAAGTTTCATAGAAATCCATTCAGCCGTTCGAGCTAAAAGTGAGTCCAACCGCCCTATGGAAAACTCAATGTTAAAAACACGTTTTGGGACCCCCCTTTTATCTCGGCCCCCGCTTGACGAAACCCCCCTAAACTTTCAGGGGACTCTCAGAAACAAAATGTGCCATTTTCCTGAAACTTTCAGCCAATTCCGTCCATCAACACCAAAGTTATTCAACATAGAATTTTCAGAAATCCCTATTCAAAAAGATCCTAACTATATATACCTACTGGCGAACGCCAGTAGGTAATATATATATTTATGTATATATATGTATATATATATATATATATGTGTATATATATAAGAATTCACAATCCTGAGGTGCCAGCAACAGCGCACGGACACAGACCAGGTATATATATTTATATATATATATATATATATATATATATATATATATATATATATATATATATATATATATATATATATATATATATATATATATATATATATATATATATATATATATATATACATATACATATATATAACATTTCTATGGCAAAATGAAACCCCTCATTTTGTTCCTTTTCAAATTAAATGTATTAAGTGTTACCACTTTATTCCAATCAAGATGACTTCAGGTGTGCCATACTTTTGTCATAAGTAAGACTGTTAGCGTTCTAGTTGTTCTTTAGAACACTCTGGGACATTCTGGCATTGGGCTGTAGTTGGGCTACATCTGGCTGATATTTGGGCTACATTTGGGCTCTTTTGTCTCTGGTGGCCATCTTGGGAGACTGCATATCAGAATTTTTTTAATGAAATATAAGAGGATTTGAGAAGTCACTCAAAATGTGCCCTAATTTTTCTTTCTTCAGCACTAATCATAATTTCTATGGCAAAATGAACCCCCTCATTTTGTTCCTTTGCAAATTAAATTTTTTAAGTGTTAACACTTTATTCCAATCAAGATGACTTCAGGTGTGCCATACTTTTGTCATAAGTAAGACTGTTAGTGCTCTAGTTGTTCTTTAGAACACTCTGGGACATTCTGTCACTGGGTTATAGTTGGGCTACATCTGGTTGATATTTGGGCTACATTTGGTTTTTTTTGTCTCTGGTGGCCATCTTTGGGCTACATTGGGCTACATTGGGCTACATTTGGGCTCTAACATATATATAGCCCAATGTAGCCCAATATATATTTTTCAAAGTTAATTTTCGTAAAAACCACTGGAGCATATATCTTGAGACATAGCAAAGGCACATCGGGCTACCAGTCCATACAATTTTGCCAAGTTTTGTGAAAATCCATACAGCCGTTCGAGCTAAAAGTGAGTCTAACCGCCCTATGGAAAACTCAATAATAAAAACATGTTTTGGGACCCCCCTTTTTTCTCGGCCCTCGCTTGACGAAACCCCCCCAAACTTTCAGGGGACGCTCAGAAACAAAATGTGCCATTTTCCTGAAAATTTCAGCCAATTCCGTCCATCAACGCCAAAGTTATTCAACATAGAATTTTCAGAAATCCCTATTCAAAAAAAATCCTAACTATATATACCTACTGGCGACCGCCAGTAGGTAATATATATATATATATATATATATATATATATATTATATATATATATATATATATATATATATATATATATTCAATGAAAAAACCATAGGTTATAGACCATATATAGTTAGGAATTCGCATTTACAAAACCTTATTTTACTCGCATAAAACCATTGAAATTCCATATATAGTTAGTTGCGCTAACTATATATCGCGCACCCGCAATCCACTGCTGATGATGTCACATATTACATCATTCATGACATGGTCAGTGACATCACTGATGACATCACTGATGACATCTCAAATGACATCACTGATGACATCACTGATGACATCTCATTTGACATTACTGATCACATCACTGATGATATCATTCATGTGATAATACGATGAACCTCTTCAGACTCTAATATAACCTTAGATACAATCAGTGTAAACAGACACTCACAGACTGTCACTCATCCATGGAGTTACTCACACACCTAGTCAGTCATGCAAAGAATCAATCACACCTCCATTTCCTCAACTATACAGTTATACAAACTTTACTTATTCAAACATATACTAACACATATTTACTCTCTTATACAATCCCTGATACAAGTTCACAATGATCCATACAGCCACTCACACATTCACTGGCTCTTATGCACAGTTATTTATATATGTCAACTCTCACATGTACTGTGTTTTACATATGTACTTACTTTGACATGTAGCACTGAGATATCCATTCACTCACCAATACACTCATGCACACAGTCAACCGCCCATACAGCTGTTACCACATGCACTTTTGAAACCATACCTCTAGTGAATCAACTGCTCACACATCTATGCACAGAGTCATACACCTCCCAGCCACCCACACACACACTCAGTCTCCCATACAAATACTAAGGTAACCAATCAATAACCCATATAGTTACTCATATAGCTACTTATCAACACATGCAACAGTTTACAGAACAACAGACATAATGATGCACAAATTAAGACAGTTTAGTCACTAACCCATGCACTCAGTGAGACACATTTAATCACTCACTCATACAGTCAGTCATGCACCTACTAAATCCTTCATCCAGACACTTATACATCCACTCATTCTTCAATATGTAAGACATATTTTAACTTCACAGAAACATACAGTCACTGGATGTTGTCATCAGTGATGTCATTTGAGATGTCATCAGTGATGTCATCAGTGATGTCACTGACCATGTCATGAATGATGTAATATGTGACATCATCAGCAGTGGATTGCGGGTGCGCGATATATAGTTAGCGCAACTAACTATATATGGAATTTCAATGGTTTTATGCGAGTAAAATAAGGTTTTGTAAATGCGAATTCCTAACTATATATGGTCTATAACCTATGGTTTTTTCATTGAATTTCAATGGTTTTTTAAATGCAAATTTCTAACTATATATGGTCTATAACCTATGGTTTTTTCAGTGAATTTCATTGGTTTTTTAAAAGCTAACATCTGTAGCTGTAAAATGTATTATTCTTTAAATCCCAAAATATATTTAGATGTTTATTGATAATTTTTTTTTTAATATTTTTTTTCTTCGCTTCTAGTTCGCGAACCGGGAAGCTTTCCGTTAGCTCATCTTGATGCCGCGATCTAGTCCGCGAACCGGTCAACGTTACGTTAGCGGAACAGTGACGCGCCGCGGAAGCGCGACGTATCACGTTATCGCGTAATGCGTCTAATGACGCGCCGCGTTAGCGCTCCCGGAAGTGCTCCGGACCGCGAACCGGAAGCGATCTGGGACGCGGCGCGCGCCGCGTAACGTAAGCGGAACAGGTCATGTGACTTGTTTATCAAACTTCTCATTGGTTCATTTCACTTTTGGTTTCCAAATGATGTATGACTAGGTCATGTGACCTAAAAATAACACTTTTCATTGGCTCAGAACTTTTGTTTTCCCCAAATCAAGTAAACCCCTCCTTATTTCCTCACTCTGACTTTCATCTTGGTGAGAGAAAGACCATTTATCTGAAGATCCACAATGGCTTCCATTGTTGCTGCAGCTGGTGCACCCCCACCACCACCTCCACCTCCCCATAAGAAGAGAGGACCACCCAGTCAAATTATGACTAACAGAGAGGAGGAAGATGAGGAAGAAGAAGAAGAGGAGAGAGAGGGACAACAATTTGTTGATGAGTTGCCCCGGGTTTCTAAACGAAAAACCAGTTTCATCTGGCAGTTTTTCACCATCCCTCCTGGAACCAAGAAAGTGAATGCAAAATATGCCACCTGCCTCATCTGTGACCACAGATTGTCGAGAGGCACAGAAAAGAAGTACAGTATGGGGAACTATACAATGCACCGTCACATGAGCAGGTGGCATCCCTTGAACTACAGCCGGGCTGAGTTGAGGGATCTTGAAGACAATCCGACGGCAACTCCTGTGGCAAGATCTACATCCACATTGTCTTTGACGGGAAGAGAGGCACAAGAGACTGTGCCAAACATCCAACGTAACTTCCAGCACATGAAGGTGTCTTGTATTTACTGTGGTGCTATGCTGTCATATGGCAACATGAGTGTCAACCTCATGAACATTGCATATGAAAATCATAAGTGCCCTAATGCACCCAAAAAGTAATTTTCTTTTTTTTTGCTCCAGTTGAGCCGTTTTGAAAGCCTGTTTTTTGTTGTCTCCCCTCCTTAAAAAACACAAAAAAAACATAAAACAGTTCTAAAAATACAAAAAAATCAAAAAATGTTCAAAAAATTACAAAAAAAACATAAAACAACAAAAACAAAAAAAAACAGTTCTTTTCAGAACTACCTCCCCTTTCAAACAAAATTGCTAGAATGTTTATCACTCTGGCAAGCTCTATTTCTTTTGGTTCGCTTCAAGTTCGCTGACCGGTTCGCGAACTTTAAGCGAACTAAAAAAAATATTTTTTTAAAAAAAAAGAAGAGTTAGTATAAGGGAAGTAAACAGAGAATAATGTAAAAAGAAAGACAGCTAGAGAGAGTAAATGAGAGATACTGTCAATGACATCATCAGCAGTGCATTGCGGGTAAAAAGAGTGGAAAACATTTACCTTATAATTCTTGTTACCTTTTTTAAATATTTTTTCATACTTTCAATCTGTAAAACAAAGAACAAACATTTCAAAAAATATTAAAACATGTATTTAAAAATTAGAAAAGACAAGGGAAAAGGTTCAAAAACAAACAGTTTTTCAACAACTTTGACATTTACAGAAGTCTCTGCTTCTCTACGTTCCCTACACAATCCTAAAGATATATATTCGAAAGAAACTGTATCTTGATATTGCTGAACTGAGGCCTATTTTGAAACATGATGTTTTTCTTGCACTGCTAATGTCTCACAATAGTGATGCAATAGCAGCGCAAAAAAGATGTAAAGTCATAATAAAATTGTGTCTAACATTGTAAATGATTGTTTTAGGATGCAAATAAGATGTGTGCTTTCAAGAGCTTTCTTTGAGGTGAGGCCTCTTTTTTTTATAAAAAAAAAACACTACCCAGAAGTACAGCACTCTAAGCATTAAAATTGATATTTACAGAACTCACCTTACCCATATGTACCACACATTTCTAAATGTATATCATAAGGACAAAAAGCATAACATTAATTATACATGTTAAATGGTTTATTTTTGCTGTTCTCAGAATGTATCAAATTTCACTTAAATCAGTGACTTGAAGGTATTCATCATGTAACAGCGGGGAAAAAAAAACACAATCAAAATGACTGTGTTTAAAAAACCCATACAACCTAAGAAATCTGATTTCAAAACTTCTTAAAATTAACTTACTTTCAATGACGTCGAAGGATCTCCTATAAACAGCATCCACTCTGTTGTGCTTTAAATATTTTCAGCCCGCCACTTTCTGAAAGAAAACCTCCATCGATACGTGAAATATGTTACATAGAAAAAAAACTTCTCTCATTATATCACATGTTTCCACTAGGCCAAATCATGTTGCCGCGATTCGCAAATCTTGTAATTCTTCCAATCAAATCCCGACATTTTCTATTTTCGCAACTTTCAAAAATAAAATATTTGAGATTATTTTCACAATCCTGGACTACTAATATCTTACTCTTCTTTGTCAGTCATGTTCTCCTTTTCCTATGACACTGATACTGCTTACTATGAAGCAGACTTACTTGCATTAGGTTTATATAGTTGAATTTTTAATCGAGACAGCATTGCAGACTTACATTCCCTCTACTTAAAATTTTGGTTTTAAAAACACCAGGTAAGAATTTTTAAGGTCAAACGGCAATTTTTTTTTGAACGTTACAACAGAATCATTACAGAATGACCAGCCGTTTCCAGACTTTAAGTAAGCTGTATAATGTCCTGATGTTGTTGATGGACCATCGTGATAGATAATTGCTACAGTAACAAAAGTCCTCCCTGATATTGACAGCTGAGAAGCCACAAAATTTTTTATTAAAGTTGACAATTTTGTTCCATCAGGCCTACATCGTTGCATCATTAAAATGACATACTGGCCATATCTACGTATAAATAATGTTGACATCATATCACATTTACATTGGCTACACTCCATGTTGTGATCCGCTGCATTTACTAGCTTATTAAAGGAGACTGATTTACTGTCTGGCAAAGTTAAATATATAAATCTTTCTGAGTCTACACTAGTAGTACTTGATACCATACAGTTCTCGCAGTCATGCTGCCATTGATAAGAAAGCCCAAACAGGTGATCTACATCTACACCCTCAACTTGCAATATATCAAGCATATACATTAAAAACTCCTGACAATCTTGCTGATTATTTTCAGAGAAGTCTGTTTGACCTGAACATTCATCTAACAGATAACGAACTTCAGACACACTTTCTACTTTTGTTCGATCACTGCTACATTTCTCGAAAACAGAATTCAACAAACAGCATAAAATTTGTTCAGAATTCAACAGAATCTGTTCTTTTAAACTCTCTAGTGAAAAGAGAACATTAACCACTACATTTGCATAGCAGTTGACACCAGAACTGTTTTCAAATTGAAAACCGACAACATCTTCAACAGAATCCACTTTCTTTCTGCTAACAATTTTCGGTTCATTGACTTTTAGTCTTTTTGCAACAACCTCCCTACTATTACTGCTATTTCTACGTTTGCGGCCTACCACACGTTTCTCAAACAAAGGATATTGAGGCAAATGTGGCGCATACTCTCTTCTTAACCTATTGTATTCCTTAACACAATCTAGATCCGCACAAATGTTTGTGACATCACAGTCAATCAAGTACAATCCCGATAAAGTTCTAACTCGTGACAATGCCACATATGCCATACCCTCCTTGAACACAGAACTGCCAATATTCACCAATGCACAGTCTACACTTAAACCTTGCGATTTATGGATTGTCACCGCATATGCCAAGCAAACAGGAAACTGTTTACGGCGAACATATAAATCTTTAACAAGCAAAAACCTAGCAGAACAACGACCAATTTGCTGTACTTCCTCAATGCCATCAAATTTAATTTTTAAAAATTCTATTCCATCTCTATTTCTGTATTTCTCAAAATCAACAACATTACCCATTGATCCATTTACCAGACCTCTTTCTACATGTAAATTCCTTCTCAAAATAATTCGGCAATTTAAACACACATTCAAAGTCTTTTCAAAACCCGCTGTTTTAGATATAGTCTTCTCTAATGAATCCAATTTTGATTTCAAATTGTCTGACAAAATAATTGTTGATCCCATATGCTCTAATTTGTCGATAGCTTCAAGTTTCACAATCTCTTGCTTTTCTAAATTCAACATTTTGTTGTTGAAGATGGCACATTCTGCAAGAGTTGGCATGAGACATATCCCGGATTTCTTCTCAGTAATTTTCTGAAAAATATTCTCAGGCACAATATCTTGTTTGGGATACAAATTTGACAGTAACCGTGCATTTAAAGCTTCTTTCCCATGCTCGGTCACTTTTCCAATTCTAATATCTTGTAGAATATTCTTGTAATCTTCATCCTTTGCCTGACGCATATTTTGATGCAGTTCTGCATAATTGAAGTTTAACCATATATTGACGTTGCCAATGCTCCCTAGGCACTTCCTGGTATCTTCATGCGTGAGTATTTTGAACACAGGTTGACCTTTTACTGGTGTCAGCTGTAGAAGATCTCCGAAAACAATAATGTGTTTCCCACCAAATAAGACATCATATTCAGTTTTAAGTACTTCTTGCATTCTCAAATGCACAAAGGCAAGCATGACATTGGAAACCATGCTTACTTCGTCAATGATAAGTAGTTTCATTTTCCTCAAAACTCTTGAAACTTCACAGCAAGCATCTCCAGATAACTTGTTGTATTGTAATTTGTTGTCATGCTCCACCGGCAGCATCAATAGACGATGCAAAGTAATACCTTTAATATTATGTGCTGCCAGTCCAGTAGGAGCGGTGACAACACAAGACAGCGATGACTCAGTCCTTTCCTGCAAATAACAAGAGATTGCTTTAATGAGGAAACTTTTTCCAGTTCCCGCTTCTCCACTCACGTACAGTCGGACAGGCTTCAACGACGTACACGAGCACTCTTTCTTCTCATGACTTAATCCGTGCTCAATTTCCTTGGTAACTTCATCATATATTTTCCTCTGCTCAACGTTGAGTTGTTTTTCCAAGTCTTGTAAGTTAACTGAATCCTCCTGAGCATCTCCTGAGCATGTGCCATGGCTCTTTCTACTTCATTCATAGCAGTGGCAGCTTCATTTTCGATAATAGGTCCTCCAAGTGGATCTTGACTCAATGAAACAGAACTCTGACTGTCCTGAGAACTGTCTCTGGCAATCTCGGCTGCAATCGTTGCTTCCTGCTCAATTTCCAAAGTTAGCATTTCTTGATATTTAGAAAAAGCAGGACATTCTATGGACTCCTTGGCTGCATTGAAAGAGTCTTCGTAACAGAGGAAATCTCCAAGCAGTTCCTCTTCTGCACGCCAAGGCTTGAAAAGTTGCAAAAGTGCTAAATAGAAAAACTCCTTTTTTTCTGGAGATTCGCCACTTAATTTTCGATGGTTTACTAATTGGCATTTTCTTTGCTTGACCAGGCATCCCTCACTTCCAATTACAGCATACACTCCTTTCTCAATATCTTCTTTGATGTTCCTCTTGAATATATAATTTTGGAGAACCTCATATAGACAAATATTCTCAAGGTGACTGCTTCGATTTGGATAATATGTATCCAACATGTTGGTCTTCAAAATGTCGGTACTGTTTGGTTCCTTTTCTGCCAAATACTCAATTTCCCGAACAGGTTTTAGAACTCGATTTCGCGTTGCAGCAAGACCAAGACTCGCCCAAACGAGACTCCTGGATTTGGCATAGAGACTTGCTGAAGACAATCGATCAGAACATTCGTAAGCTCCGATTTCTCGATGCGACAACATCTTCAGACTGAAACTGTACAACTTCTTGCTGAGGCTCTTTTCATGGGAAATGTCCTCCCACATATCCTTCAGTTCGGTCTTTTCTTTTTTGGTGATGTAAGATGTCACATACCGAGCCACAGCCATACAGTTGTCAGCCACAAACTGTATATCCATGTTGGCATTCCACATGGACAAAATCACTGGGTTGTAGTCATTGATGTACTTGGACTCTTCGTTCCTTTTCAAATTGTATGTATTCTTGGGTGATTTCCTCGTCACATTATGTCGCAGCGAAGACATCAAACTGTTCACTCTTCCTTTAGAAATCACCGGTCGTGGAAAGTTGAAACGACATTTGGTGTAGAACTTGTCCTTGTTTCTGAATTTACGACGACAGTACTTTCCACAACGATGGCTTTGGAAACGTAGAACTTGTTCTCTTAGACTTTTCTTCTCCGTTGCGTTTGGAACAGCACACGTAGAATACTGTTCGATGAAATTCATCACTAAGTCATCCGGATCTGTTCCAAATTTAGGTGCATCCTTGATCCACAGCAACATATGTATATGAGGGGCACCTCTTGCTTGGTACTCCTTTCTCCAGAAGAAATCCAACACCTCTCCAAGAGGTGGATTCTTTTTATTTGTGATGAAAGACATCATAGCTTCAAATCTATGATTGAAGTACCTGCATACATTCACAGGATCCAAAGAACACAGTTCTCCAGGTGTCTTGAATTCAATGTTTTCAATATTTCCATTTGCCTCTCGTAGAAATTCAAGTAAGTCATCCCAGCCATACTCGGCACAGCTCAGAGTGAGGAACCATGTCGGAGTTCCTAAGTTCCTCAGCATACATTTTAAGTCACCATGACGACGGTACCAGTACTCATTAGTACCACGCTGACACGCCATGAGATTAATTAAGTGAGAATCCAAAATACTGTCTTGGACATTGACTTTATGCATAAAGTCACTTGCCGAGATGTTTCGCATCTGTATACCACTTTTTAAGATGTGGTTCACTGCATATGACAGTCCAGACAGATCGCTTTCAAACAGGAGATGAAACAAATAGGGAATGCATTGCCGAAACCTAGGATCTTCTGCATACAATCGTAAAGTCCGGTATTCAGACGCAGGAATTTCACGAGGTCGCTCATCATATCTTCCTCCTTGACCTGTGGGAAATAGCTGTGGGAAACACCGAGCTTCCAAACTTTCCTCCCAAACACTAATGGGACTCCCTTTGGCTTGTTTCATTTGAAACAACTCAATAGCATTCCCCATCACTTCCTTGGAATGCAAAGGATGAACACTATAATGTTCATATATTTCTTCACTTTTAGAGGCCTCTACTTTCTCAATTTGGCCAGCACACAAATCGCTATCCTCTTCATCACTTACTTCCTCTTCTGCAACATATACATTCTTATAGTACTTATTATTTTTCTTCAAATACACTGTTGCCTTTTTGACTTTCCTAACATCCACTAAATCTTGCCATATTTTCTTATTCTTTGTCGGAACCCCATTAACCAAGATAACCAGAGGTTCCTCTTCCACTTTTTCTATTCCAATTGTGTTAATGTTTTTGTTCAAATCTAGAGGCAAATAAACAACTCTTCCCTTTAATCCTCTCTGTAAATCTGCTGGAGGCAATTTCCCTGTCTTTGGCTCCATTCTTACAATAGCCTGAAAGGGATGGATACTTTGAATCAAAATAGATTCATAAGTATTTAAATCCTTCAATTCAGAAGGAATCTCAACCAATTCCAGATTATTATGAACTGCCCTAGCAGGCATCTGGTTTTGGTTTAATTTATTACAACAATAAGTACACACACGTTGATCCGATCCCAAATCAAAATAATTTTCTACCATCAAGTATGTGGCTAAATCCTTCCATTCACTATTATTTTCCCTTTCACTTTTTGCATATAAATCCACTACCTTAGTCTGATTCTTATAATAAGTGCGTCGACAACATACACAAGTGAAATTAGGCCTCTCACTTGATTTCATCTGAAACGTGGCAATTTCCTTCTGAAAATTATCTGTACTGGAAACCTGTACATTATCTTCCACATTACCCTCTACTTCAGGGTCAATTTGAACATTCTCATCTTTACTACCAAAGTAACAAAACTCAATTTCTTCACAAAGATTCTTCACATCTATTTCAGAACCATGCAAAAGAGCAGCACATAACTGTTTAAGCATAATTGCTGGACTCTTAGCATAATACAACATTCTCACTAATTTTCTCACTTTATTATGATGCACTGCTAGCATCCTGAAATGATGAAAAACACTCTGGCATACTCTCCTGGAAAGACAAGCCAGTGAATGACCACGCAAACCTGTCATTTGTCTCACTCTGCAAGGATCTAAATCTTGCAACAACTTCATTTTCTGCTTCAAACTTTTCTTATTAAATGTCCGTATAAAATCACATAGCAAATTGATGGAAACCTGTCGCACACTGCAAATAGAACTACACTTCCAAATGTACACAGGACCCTTAGGACGTCTTCCTAAAACCTCATCACTTAGCGCCTCTTCTGTCTCTGTTGTCACAAGTAGTTCTTTTTCAACTGGACAACCATCCTTCACTTCATAAGCTCGACCACTGATGTCAACTGCATGCACCAAATCATTATCCTGAAAATAAGTCTCCTCATTAAAAAATGCCTCAGAACTTGAACTATGCATCCATTCTCCAGAAAAAACTTCACAAAAGTTAGTACGATTTACTACTCTCTTCCATCTACTTTTTGTTTTGAAATCAGAAATTACCTTGCTTAGTTTCCTAATTCTATTGATTACCAAAATAAACAACTTTCGCTTGATTTCAAAAGCATGATCAATAATTTTCTCTACATTTTTCTTCTTCCTATAAAATGCCGCTTTCTGTTGTAATATTTTTCAATAAATTAACTAATATCCTATTACGGAACATTCGTTGTCGAATGTCCCTAAACTGTTGTTTCCTTCTACTATCATGCACAGAGTTATCTCTTCCTCTACCAGTAACATTTGTGATGGGTCTCTCCTTTCCATTTAAATTACTTCTCTTTTTGTTAAGAGACACATTTTTTTGAGCAAAATTTTTTTTACTACAAATATTTCTTAAGAATGATTTCGTGCTCTTACCCGGACCTTTCTTGGTGTTTTGACAAGTATTTGGGGAAGAGGACTGCTGCAATAAAACATCATCCTGCTGTCTTTGACGTTTTCTAGCCTTTCGTATTCGACTTCTGGAAGGCATTTTCCAAACTATGAAAGAATCTGCAGTTGAATCTGTGAAAAAATATAATATAAAATGTTATTAACCACTATTACCAAACAGTAAATAAATAACAGTCATCTAAAACTTAATGCTGTACTAATTATTTAACATAGCAAATATTTTCCACCAGCACTGCATCACAAAAATGACACTCAATGGTACAAAACAGGCATACAACACTCATAAATCACTCCCTAATATTTTAAATCATTAATTCAGGATGACGATAAGATGTAGCCTATCTAAAGGTTTGTTTAGGCCCAGATCTTTGGACTGGGGTGAATGTGTGTCATTGATCCACATTCAGTCCATCACCTGTTTTGTTTATTTGAGGTGAGGCCAACACATGGTTGCAGATAAGATTTTCACTGAAAAAAAACCAAGGTAAAAAAACATGTGAAGGCCTACCAATGAAGTAAATCATTAAATGAAAACCAATACATTTCTGGAAATATGCACTACTAGTGCTTCATAAGATGTTTTGGATCATATTTATAAGTTATTTGAGTATCTAGTATGCTATTTTACATTCTTCATGGTGCAAATTTATTGTAAATACGCTCCCACCTGCGGTTGGCAAATTTAGATTTTGATTATGGGAGTTAGATAGGCATGTTAATAATTTCCCAAAAATGGTATATAACCCCAAACAACCTTTGAAGCAAATGCTCTTAGCCATGTTATCCACCTCCCATTGGATAACATGGCTAAGAAATGCTTGCAAATGTGATAAAAAAAGGCCTGCAATGCATGAATAACGCAGAAAAATCAGCGATATTCATGCATTTTCCAACAAATGCTCTTAGCCATGTTATCCACTTCCTATTAAATAACATGGCTAAGAACTGCTCAGGGCACCATGAGGAACGCTTTCCATTTAAAAAGGGAAAAATAACATCAAAGACACTAAAATGCCTTCTAAATATGAACCCAAACAACCTATGAAGCAATGTGAAAAAAAACTGCCGCAATGCATGAATATAGCAGAAAAATCAGCGATATTCATGCATTTTCCAGCAAATGCTCTTAGCCATGTTATCCACTTCCAATTAAATAACATGGCTAAGAACTGCTCAGGGCCCCATGAGGAACGCTTTCCATTTAAAAAGGGAAAAATAACATCAAAGACACTAAAATACCTTCTAAATATGAACCCAAACAACCTATGAAGCAATGTGAAAAAAACGGCCACAATGCATGAATATAGCAGAAAAATCAGCGATATTCATGCATTTTCCAGCAAATGCTCTTAGCCATGTGATCCACTTCCTATTAAATAACATGGCTAAGAACTGCTCAGGGCCCCATGAGGAACGCTTTCCATTTAAAAAGGGAAAAATAACATCAAAGACACTAAAATGCCTTCTAAATATGAACCCAAACAACCTATGAACAATGTGAAAAAAAACGGCCACAATGCATGAATATAGCAGAAAAATCAGCGATATTCATGCATTTCCCAGCAAATGCTCTTAGCCATGTTATCCACTTCCTATTAAATAACATGGCTAAGAACTGCTCAGGGCCCCATGAGGAACGCTTTCCATTTAAAAAGGGAAAAATAACTTCAAAGACACTAAAATGCCTTCTAAATATGACCCCAAACAACCTATGAAGCTCTAACAGTACATATCCTGAAATTTAATTCATTTCAAAATTCGTTTTTAAACACAGCATATAAATCAATTGTATACCTGCATTCATGAAGAAATGACTAAAAATGTCCTTGAGACACATGAAAGTGTTTTCTGGAATGCCCTAGCACCATTTTTGGGACACTATTAACATGGCTAGGTAACTCCCATAATCAAAATCTAAATTTGCCAAGCACAAGTGGGAGCGTATTTACAAGACACTTGTCCCATGAGGAACACTTTACATTTTAAAAGGCGAACACAACATCTTAGACACTCAAATACCTTATAAATATGGCCCAAAACAACCTATGAAGCTCTAGCAGTACATATCTAGAAATGTAATTGATTTCTTAAATCGTTTTTAAAAGCAACATATCTGTTTCAGCTTACATAACAGACCATGAAATGGCCTCCATGTATTACAATATCTTGTGTAACTGCATGCCAGAATGTTACACCAAATATGCAATTATAATTTCTCTTTGAAACTAATTCTATTAGTATATCACTAGAGACAAAACCACATTTTAAAAACACAGCTTTCTTCATCATTTTCTCCTTAAATCATACTATTCTCTATCTAAATTAAATAAATCTTTTCTCACCTTAGCAAATATTTTTTGAGTTTTGAAAACAGTCTCAGAAATACACCAAATTGTCTTCAGCAGAAGAAAAAGGATGCACTCCAAAGGCTGCAGCTATTGAAAGCACAGAAATACAGATATTCTTTTCACATATCTCTCATATTAGCCAATCATACCTCTTCCCTCACTTTTTTCAAATCAAAACCCTTCCCCCCTCTGCCCTGTCTGCCTTGTTTCCATAGCAACCACCTCCTGGAAGACCTCTCATGTTTGCAAATTCACACAACAATGTTTCAATTGAACTCTGAACTCTCAGTGCACCTGCGTATCCAGTGCAATCTTTCATTAAATGTTTCTTCCTTGACCATTCAAATTACATCTTTCAAAGAACACATCCATGCACCCTAACTTTCTGTTTTCAGAAATGGAAATGCACCAATCACTGCTAATGAATCATTAGCATTGTAAATCCACAGTTTTTTTTCTTTAGAAACTCCTACTGTTTCAACTGCCCTTTCATTACCACACTTCATCTGACTGCAGAACAACCTTCTTCCACCATGTTTAACGTCTGGATTGTTGGACATAGTTACATCCACTGGGCTCAAAGGTATGCTGAGAGCAGAAATTTACACAACCTCAATTTACAAGATGTGGAAATTAAGTGGTTGGGCCAAAGAGGATTAAAATGTCACCAATTGATACCATTGGTGAAAACCTTTATGCATTTGCCAAAACCTGACCTGTTAATAGTGCACTGTGGAGGTAATGATTTGGGCACTTTGACAGGGGTAGGTCTGGAAATGCTTTTAAAGGACACCTTGGAGCAATTAATGGCACTTTTTCCTCAAACTGCCTTGGTATATTCCAATATATGCCAAAGACAGAAATGGAGGTGGTCCAACCAATTTTGTCCACAAATTGAGAAAGCGAGGAAGCATGTAAACAAATCTGTTTCAGCTTACATGAGAGACCATGGAATGGGCTCTCTGTACAACAATAACTTGCGTTACTACATGCAAGATATCTACAGAGGAGATGGAGTTCACTTCTCAGATGAGGGCAACAGAATTTTCATTCTGAATTTAAGACTCTGCATTGGTACCTACTTATAAGTACCTAAATGTACCATAAACCCAAAAGCTCTTCTCAGAGCTACCCTACATCTGATCACTCACAATTATTATTTTTCTCTAACTTTTTTCACTAATTTTCCACAAAATTCGCTCCCCGGAGCGCTACCCGGTTCGCTAACCGAAAGCTAACCTCGCGGAATTTTTTTAAAAAAAAATTTTTTTCCGCACATATAAGCCTCCTCAGCCACGCTCAGAAAACCTAGGGGGTCAAGATAAGTCTACCATGACCCCTTCTACCCATTCTAAACATTATTTGCCCTCCATCTTGTATCTTAATGCGAACGAAACACAAAATGGTGGACTCCCGTGACGCTTAAGGTTCGCTAACCGGGCAGCTTCCCGGAAAGCGGTCCTAAAAAAAGGCGGGAAAGTAATTTACAGAATAACGACTAGAAACACTCTCACCAAATATAGATTAGCTCATACTACATAACAATCCCTTCCATTCTCACAAATTTCATTGAAATTCCATTTAGCCATTTAGCCTGTAGACCTCTCCAAGTACCGTGAGGTAAATTACTTCACAAAACACATCTGAATTGTTGGAATTGACAACCAATGAAAATGTTACTTTCATTTTCTACTTTTATTACCTGACATTTGATTGGTTATATACCTGTATATATATAAAGGGAGAGAAGGAAACACAGCCATTTTGACTACTACTTCTTGTTGTACCTCCTATTTCAAAAGCTTCAAAAAACTTCAACTTCTTTGTGAAGGTAAGTTATAATTTAATATATTGTGCACTATGACTTAATATAGTAGACTTTTTCTGCTACATATACACTATCCCTCTGTAGTAGTAGTGTCTTGGTTAAATCACATACACTTTTTTTTAGTCCTATTTCCACTCTCATACTATACACTGCCAAAAGATAAATTCACTGATAAAAACTGCCTATCTAAAATTAATCCCAACAGTGCCCTATCTCTACTAATATATATTTTTTTAATCCAAATTTCAGGCAAAATGGAAGGCGAGCAGCAAGTTTCATTTTCGATTGAACTGAAGGAGAGCAGCCAAGACAAACTTGATGACTTTATGGATGACAGTAGAGACCACGAACTTCTACAATGTGTTGAAGCAGTAGACAACTTGCTTCAAAATGAAAAACAATTACACCCTATAATAAATTATGACATTTCTGACAATGAAATGTTAGAAAATTTAATAAAGTATGAAACACAATCATAATAAAAAAAATAAATAAATAAAGAAAACAAAAAAAAACAAGAAAAACAACAAACAATTAACATACAGTATTAGAAAAGTCTTTCATTCTTTTATCCATAAAGTTCGCTGCCCAGAAAGCTATCCGGTTCGCGAACTTGGCGCTTACCACGCAAAAAAAAATTTTTTTTTTTGGACCCTCCTAGGCCCTTTTAAAACCTCCACATAAAACCTAGGGGGTCAACGAGGATCTACTATGCCCCCTTATGGTAATTTCCCCCTTTGTTTTGGCCTCCTCTTGTCTCTCGATCCTACCGAGAGACAAGATGGCGGCCGCTCCGGACTGTTTAGAATGTTGACAGACACCGGAGGGCCAATCAGCTTCTCATCGCAAAGTTCCGTTACGCGAAAGGTTCGCTAACCGGATAGCTGCCCGGAGCGCTGTTACAGATATATATCTTGATTTAAACGTTAATTTCTCAAAATCCACTGAAGCACATATATTGAGACCTAGCAAAGGCACATCGGGCTAACAGTCCCTACAATTTTGCCAAGTTTCGTGAAAATCCATTCAGCCGTTCGGGCTAAAAGTGAGTCCAACCGCCCTATGGAAATTAACATGGGAAAAAGGCGTTTTGGGACCCCCCTTTTTTCTCGGCCCCCCCTCCACAAAACCCCCCCAAATTTTCAAGGTCTGCTCAGAAACAAAATGTGCCATTTTCCTGAAAATTTCAGCCAATTCCGTCCACGAACGCAAAAGTTATTAGGCATAGAATTTTCAGAAATCCCATAGGGAAAAAATCCTAACTATATATACCTACTGGCGACCGCCAGTAGGTAATATATAGATATAGATATAGATATAGATATATTACCTACTGGCGTGTCGCCAGTAGGTATATATAGTTAGGATTATTTGTCTATGGAACTTTTGAAAATTCTATGTCTAATAACTTTGGCGTTTGTGCACGGAATCGGCTGAAATTTTCAGGAAAATGGCACATTTTGTTTCTGAGCAGCCCCCGAAAATTTGGGGGGGTTTCGTCAAGGGGGGGCCGAGAAAAAAGGGGGGTCCCAAAACGCGTTTTCCCCATGTTAATTTCCATAGGGCCTTTGGCCTCACTTTTAGCTCGAACGGCTGAATGGATTTGCACGAAACTTGGCAAAATTGTAGGGACTGTTAGCCCGATGTGCCTTTGCTAGGTCTCAATATATGTGCTCCAGTGGATTTTGAGAAATTAACGTTCAAAACAAGATATATATCTGTAACAGCGCTCCGGGCTGCGCTCCGGTCCGCTTACTTTTCGCGAAACGGAACTTTGCGATGCGAAGCTGATTGGCTCCCCGGTGTCTGTCAACATTCTAAACAGTCCGGAGCGGCTGCCATCTTATCTCTCGGTAGGATCGAGAGAGAAGAAGAGGTGAAAAACGAAGGGGGAATTTAATGAAAGGGGGCAAGGTATACCCCTCTTGACCCCCTAGGAATGTTGTTGGGGTTTTTAAAGGGTCCCGTGGGGAAAATAAAAAAAAAAATATTTTTCACGGTAGAAGCGCTTCCCGGGCCGCGAACTGGGCCGCAAACTGGTAGCGAAACGGGAATTCGCCATTTTGTGCTTCGTTTTAATTAAATTACTACGTATAAGGGGGTGCGGGAGACCATTTTGTGCTTCGTTTTAATTAAATTACTAGGTATAAGGGGGTGCGGGAGACGTATCCTAATCCCTTATGTTTTCTGAGGGTGGCTGAGGAGGCTCATATATGTTGATACATGTCTTCCAGCGGCTGTGCGTGAGCTTTTTTTTTTTTTTGCTGCGTGACGTCTGTTAACGTTCGATTCGAAGGAAATCAGGAAGTGTTGACCACCAATTTGTCAGTGCGATAAAATATTTTGTTATAAATGAATCCTTATTGATAAAAATTGTCTGCGCCATCTTGCCTTTTTTCCAATGCCACAATTTTGTCGTGCACGGCAGCCATTTTAGATGCCAGGCCGGTCCCAGGCTATCACCTAGCCCTGCGGATGTAGTTTATGGCCCTAGCTGTAGAGAATCCAGACATGCCAACCCTCCCGATTCAGGCGTGAGACTACTGATTTCAGTGCTAGTCTCCCGCCTCCCGATTCCTGCAAGCAAAAACCCGGGGGCATATTACCAACAACTAGCGATAATTTATGTCTCTAACTTGTTTAGACACAAAAATTATCGCCGCACATCGGCAATTTTTATCGCAGATAAACCTTGCTATTAGCAAGGTTTATCGCAAATGCGATAAAAAACGGCCGCAATGCATGAATATCGCTGAAAAGTCAGCGATATTCATGCATTATCCAGCAAATGCTCTTAGCCATGTTATCCACCTCCCATTGGATAACATGGCTAAGAACTGCTCGCAAATGCGATAAAAAACTGCCGCAATGCATGAATATCGCTGAAAAGTCAGCGATATTCATGCATTATCCAGCAAATGCTCTTAGCTATGTTATCTACCTCCCATTGGATAACATGGCTAAGAACTGCTCGCAAATGCGATAAAAAACGGCCGCAATGCATGAATATCGCTGAAAAGTCAGCGATATTCATGCATTATCCAGCAAATGCTCTTAGCCATGTTATCCACCTCCCATTGGATAACATGGCTAAGAACTGCTCAGGGCAGGTGTTAGCTTGTGGAGATATTCGCGCTTAGCGCGAATATCTCCAAAATTTGGTAATAGGAGATAGCGATGTAAGGGACTGTTTCCAGTCGCTAACATCTTGGCACGCCCACTTTGCATGTCATTAGTGATAGATATCACTGACATGTAAAGCGGGGCCCAAGATGGTCGCTATCTCCTTTTAGCTGTCACTAACTGGTGTTAGCGACAGCTTGGTAATAGGGAGATAATTTTATCTCCGCTTTCTTGGATTTTAAAGCCAAAAAAGCGGAATTAAACCCCCTTGATAATATGCCCCACGATTACTCGGGGGTTTCAGCTGACAGGGCTTGGTATTGTGTTACGTGCTAATTCTTCCAGGAAACGTCAGAGGGTCGATGCAGGGGTTCTAGAAGGGGTGATAAACCATTTAAGCCTCATGAACAAGCGCATGGTCTTTTAAAGATCTGTGAAGTACTCGGGGCGGCGGTGTGTGTGTGCCCTCTTTCAGGAGCGGGCGGGGGGGGGGGGCACTGCCAGCAACTTGCCAGGCCAGGCAGTGTTCAACACTTGCATCACCCTTTCTCTGCCTGCTATTGCGCTCCATGCTTCGGAAAGGTAAGAAAAAGAACGTGCATTTGACTTTGAAATGTCCGATCCTGTAGCAGTACACTTGCAAAGCCCACACATGACAATAACCCGATTCAAGGCCCCATTCACCCGATTTTTTAATAATATATAGTACTCCAAAAAAGTAGGATTATAAAACTTTATTAACTTTTAAATATAACGAACGTAACAAAAACTGTAAATATATTTAAACATTTTTTGACAAAAAAAAACAACAATGGTCCGAAGCTGTCTTTTGTGCGAATAGTCCCAAGGCAGCACAACGTGCTGAGTTGTGGACGGCACCCAGGTGAAGAACCATCCCTTCTTTAAACCCCATGGTGACCAACTAAGTGCAGGTTTTACATAAAGTAGTGTTTACCTAGAGTGGTGCTGTGTAGGACACTCTGAATGGAAATTAACCAGAACTATAACGATAACAACAACAACAACAATAATATAACTTTTATGCCCAAATTACGCAAACATTTAGCTAATCTGCTAAAGGGGGGAGTCGCCATTTCTTTTGATAATTTATTCACCCATCCGTAGCCTCTCTATTCTCCATTACAATGTGTTTCTTGCTGAAATTAACCAGAACTATAACCATAACAACAACAACAACAATAATATAACTTTAATGTCCAAATTACGCAAAGATTTAGCTAATCTGCTAAAGGGGGGAGTAGCCATTTCTTTTGATAATTTATTTATCCATCCGTAGCCTCTCTAATCTCCATTACAATGTGTTTCTTGCTGTCGCTAGCTGATGAAAAAACTAAAGTGATAACTTCCTCATCCTTATTTTGTCTTTCTTTGTTCCTTAAGATGTTATCTGTGTCAACCTCTTCCGAGAATGCTGATGCGTTAGGGATTTCCTTGTGTTTCTTAATAGCATTGGTGTCTGCACACTTCTTTGTCAATTCTGTTTATATGATAACTGCAAACAAGAAAATGCTGCTTGGATGGGTGCACAGCTTTTTAGTTCATATTAATCAAGATTGGGTTCTCCATGGGTGGCGTTAATACCCCTAAAAACGCCTGTATAGAACACTGAAAGGTGTGATACCAGTGAGTCACTGGGACCATCCCCTTGGGAACACCTTGTATTCCTCTTTTCAACAGAGGATTCCACACAATTTTATCGTTTCAAATTTCGTTTAATTGTCAATGTTCATTGAATATTGGTTCATAGCATATTCAATTGTTGGTAATTCCACATTTTTTTATAAACATGTATCTATCATTTAACCATGAGGCATCATTGTTTTTCATGTGATCCAATGCATTTCGGGCTGTGGTATTAGCCCTTCATCAGGGAATAACGCTGTGGAAAGAAATTATAGTCTGTAACCTCTTTCCTTGTTTAACCATAAAACATACATTTATAGGACAATCTGACATGGTAAAGACCGTACGTTTATATTGGAAAAAGAACACTGTGAAAGTGGTAACTTACATGCCTGTTGCGTGTTTGTGGGTCATGTTCAAATAATGTGAAAAAGCTGAAAAAAGGAAGGAAAACGCGAGAAGTATTAGAGGGTGTGACGTGGTGTTCCCAAGGGGATGGTCCCAGTGACTCACTGGTATCACACCTTTCAGTATATGATAACTGCTTCATAAACAGACAATATCTTTGTTTAGTCATTAGTGTTAAGTGTGTCTGAAACTACAGTGCCGTTCTGTTTTTCTTTCTTCAGGCTCTACAGAGTTTTGTGTGTTGTTCTTTTGAGCGACAATTATTCCAGAGGTTTCAGGTTCACTTGTTTTGTCCTGCAGTGAGTTAACAGCTTTAGAGACTTCATGTTTATTTGCTATGTCCTGCTGTGCGTCAACTGCTTCAGAGACGTCAGCCTCATTTGTTATGTTTGACTAGATCCTGGACCTGCCCGGCCGCGCCCAAAATGGCTCCGGTGTAAATGGGACTCGTAACTGCTTGTTGTGTACTGGTTGCCCAACCTTGATATCACGAGATACGTATGCAGTTGTGAAGCACATGGCGGAGGCTCGTCTGCTGTAGTGGGGCGCCCCTTTATCGTTTCAGTTGCCATTCCGCCCGCTTTTGCTACACTGTGCCTTTTCCGCCATTCAGCTGTTTACCGCCCGCTCTTACGGCTACAGCGTCTCGCTCACCATGTAGTTGAGTTGCTCCCACTCTTGCGGTGCAGCGATAGGCGGCTGCCACAGGACTCTTAAAATGGCGGCCGGCTCTTCGGATTTGGGCCTGGTCCAGTAAAATGGCCCTGGGACACTTTGGAACTCGGACGCTTGTCTGCCAGGGCTTGGGTCCCATTCTCGAAAGCGTCCCCTCAGCCTTGAAGATTCTACAAAAGTCTTGGGGGACCTCGACTCCCGCAGGCTTCCGGTGGGGAGCGGCTGCCATGATTGCTTGCGGAATGGCCACGACAGAGCTACGAGATGGTGGTGCTCTCATGGTGACGCCAGCTTCAGTCTGAAACATCCAGAAACAAGGTGGGGCATTCATCGTTTGGGAAAAAAAATGTTTTATTCCAATGAAAAGTGTTATTTTTAGGTCACATGACCTAGTCTTACATCATTAGGAAAACAAAAGTAAAATGAACCAATGAAAAGTTTTATTAACAAGTCACATGACCTGTTATGCTTACGTTACGCGCTGCGCGGCGCGCTCTGGATCGTTTCCGGGAAGCTGCGCCTTGCGCACCGGAGCATATGACGCATTACGCGACAACGCAGGTCCAGAATATAGTCAAAATGTCTCCACCAACCAGCGGTCGGAATACAACCGCTTTCAGCAGTCCAAAAAGTTCTGTTAAATCTTAAGAGCGGGAGCAACTCAACTACATGGTGAGCGAGACGCTGTAGTCACAAGAGCGGGCGGTAAACAGCTGAATGGCGGAAGAGGCACAGAGTACCAAAAGCGGGCGGAATGGCAACTAAAACGGTAAAGGGGCGCCCCACTACAGCGTGTCTTCAGGTCAAACGGATTGTGGGACAAGGTCCAGAATGGAAGAGTCATCAAAAGGCAAAAAATTCCGCCGGACCCCGGGAGCCGGCCGCCTATGTCGGGGGCGATCTCAGGCCACACCAGGGCAACACGACTTGGGGAGGGGGCAGGAGCCAAGCGCCCCCTCCCAGTCCGCGCCATCTCACCGCCCCTCGGGGGCCTCCGTCAAGCGGTTTAGGGAGGCACCGTATCACATTGTTTTCCAATGCAGTCAGGTCCACAAACGGACCCCACTTACTTTGAATAGTGAAGCTGCAGCAGGTGCAAATAAGGTTTAGACAGTGTTACAAGCGCTGCTTAGAACTCTGAAGTATGGCACTCAACATCCAGGACTTATGCCATTTGTGTAAGGCAGTGACATCGAAGCAACTCAGGGACCAAAAGCATGAACGAACACTCACGTATGAAAATCTTATTTGGGGAAGGGGCAGGATCCAAACGCCCCCTCCCAGTTCGCGCCACTACACCGTATGTAGAAAATCTGAAGCCATCGTTCTACAAACTCTCAACGCTTGCTATCAGTGCATGAGTTTCATGCTCGATCGATTGAGCTAGCCGGATCGGGCAACAAAAAGTATAAAATAGTTATGTAAATAGTTATTTAATAAAATGTTTTACCCTGTTTCTTTGCTGGTGTGTTGTCTATATTTATAATATTTGCATAGGGTTTGTCGTTATTTTGGGCGGGGTGGGTGGCGGAGTCGAGCTGTCTTGCAGCCCTCATGGTGTGGAGCTCAGTTCATTTCACTATTTTCGTATTTCTCATGAAGGGTTGTTCCTAATGTTTGTATTTTACCGAGGTCAAAAAGAGATCGAATTAGTGGTCTACTGATTTTGCTCGATTACTTTTATTTTTTTACACGATTTTTCACTATCTGCAAAGACTAAACAGAGTATTGCGACTTTGTGCTTGTTTGTAAATAGAGAATGATCCAAAGAGAACCAATTCTAAAACAGTAAATGCTTGGATAACAATCAATCAAATGGAGAGACAAGCAGGTACGACGGATTACAACGGGGGTAAAGGTCTGCGTTAACTACCCTTCACTATCTGCAAAGAGAGAGTACTACTAAGAGAAAAGAGGGGAGGGGGGGCAGCGTTCAAAGCACATCAGCGTGCATAAACACGAAAACGTTTTTACCTATCACGTACTTGACATTTGACAGCTTTTGATATTTGCTATTAAAAAACCATTGAAATTCACAGAAAAAACCATAGGTTATAGTCCATATATAGTTAGGAATTTGCATTTACAAAACCTTGAAAATTCAATGAAAAAACCATTGGTTATAGAACATATATAGTTAGGATGTAGACTCTCTGTCTCTCCTCCTAAAAGTACTCTCTCTCCACAGCGCGGGGACACGCCGGGAGGCGTCACCAGGCGCTTTACAAACCCCTATAATAATAATAATAATAATAATGCTACATGTCAAAGTAAGTACATATGTAAAACACAGTACATGCGAGAGTTGACATATATAAATTACTGTGTTTAAGAGCCAGTGAATGTGTGAGTGGCTGCATGGATCATTGAAAACTTGTATCAGTGATTGTATAAGAGAGTAAATATGTGTTAGAATATGTTTCAATAAGTAAGGTGTGTATAACTGTATAGTTGAGGAATTGGAGGTGTGATTGATTCTTTGCATGACTGTCTAGGTGTATGAGTAACTCCATGGATGAGTGACAATCTGTGAGTGTCTGTTTTCACTGAGTGTATCTAAGGTTATATCAGAGTCTGTAGAGGTTCATCGTATTAACACATGAATGATGTCATCTGTGATGTTGTCAGTGATGTCATTTGAGTTGTCATCAGTGATGTCATCAGTGATGTCACTGACCATGTCATGAATGATGTAATATGTGACATCATCAGCAGTGGATTGCGGGTGCGCGATATATAGTTAGCGCATCTAACTATATATGGAATTTCAATGGTTTTATGCGAGTAAAATAAGGTTTTGTAAATGCAAATTCCTAACTATATATGTTCTATAACCAATGTTTTTTTCATTGAATTTTCAAGGTTTTGTAAATGCAAATTCCTAACTATATATGGACTATAACCTATGGTTTTTTCTGTGAATATATATATATATATATTACCTACTGGCGGTCGCCAGTAGGTAGTTATAGTTAGGATTGTTTTCCATAGGGAATCCGCAACATTCTATTAAGAATAACTTTGGCGCCGGTTGAGGAATCTGCCTGAAAATTTCCTGAAATTTGCCTCGCTGCGCTCCACTCATTCCCTGAAAGTTTGGGGGGGATTTGTCAAGCGGGGACCATGATAAAAGGGGGGTCCCAAAACGTGTTTTCCCCATGTTAATTTCCATAGGGTGGTTGGACTCACTTTTAGCCCGAACAGCTGAATGGATTTCCACCAAACTTGGCAAAATTGTAGGGACTGGTAGCCCGATGTGCCTTTGCTATGTCTCAAGATATGTGCTCCAGTGGGTTTTGAGTAATTTAGGTTCAAAAAAATATATATATCTATGAGCGCGCCCTGGTACGTGCACCGGGGCGCGTACCAGCGCACTACGCGAGTTCGCGCACGGAAAGCTGATTGGCTCTCGGGTGTCTGTCAACATTCCAAACAGTCCGGAGCGGCCGCCATCTTGTGTCTCGGTAGGGTCGAGGCACAAGAGGTGGCAAAAACAAAGGGGGAAATGACTAAAAGGAGGTTTGATGTGGGGGCCATAAAAGGGCCCCGCAGGCCAAAAAGAAAAAAAAATCGATTTCCGCGGGGGGAGCGCCCGGTACGCGCACCGGGGAGTGTACCTGGGAGCGTACCATGGGGAAAAAAGAATGACAGAGTTTTTAAAAAATGTAGCATTTTTTTATAAATCGGAGATAGTTCTAAAAAGATCCGTTTTTTATTCTTTTTGTTGTTTTATTTTTTTTATTGTTTTTTTGAACATTTTGTACTTTTTTTGGCTTTTATGAACAATTTTATATTTTTTTTGAAATTTTTATAGGGACAAACAAAAAACAGGGAATTGTAAATGGCTCAACTAGAGCAAAAAAAATCAGGAACAAATTGAGGTTTCTTTGGGCACTTGTGGTTGTCACCAGCACGGTCGATGAGTTTAACACTTTGCTCAATATAGCAAATTGTACGCCCACAAAATATGCACACTATTTTGAAATTTCCAAACTGAGTTTGGATGTTTGGGACCATCTCCCTTGTCTCTGGTCCCGATGGAGTGGGTTGGGTACTTTGGAAGGTGCTGGGAGAAGACTGGGGAGGGTTTCTGTTCAGTTCTCTGACCTCTGCCGCACTATAGTTGTTAGGGTGCTGGCGTTGCATGTGGCGAATCATGGTGTTGTTGCCAAAGGAATATTTTTTGGCAGGGTTCCCCCTGGAAAGTACAGTGCCACAGATCAGAAAAGTCACCTTTGGTGCATTTACTTTCTTTTGGCCCCTTGGAATGTAAAAAAATTCCCACACAATGTGCTCCTTTGGCTTGTGGGGGGTAGTATCTTTTGACAGGTAGCGCCACCTCTCCTCCTCCTCCTCCTCCTCCTCCTCCTCCTCTACTTCATCTCCACCACTGTGGTGTTGTGGTGGTACTTGTGGTAGTGGTGGTGGTGGCTGAGATGCTCCTGCTGCTGCTGCTACTGTAGCTCTTTCTCAGTACAAATAGGTAGTAATAGCTCTGGAAACAGGTCTTCCTCACTCAAAGTACAAAGTGAGAATGAGGAAAAAAGGTGAGGGCTTTCATCATTAGGAAAACAAAACTGTCCTGAACCAATGAAAAGTGTTATTTTCAGGTCACATGACCCGGGCTTTCATCATTTGGAAACCAAAACTGTCCTAAACCAATAGAAAGTGTTAATTTTAGGTCACATGACCCAACGCGCTTACGCTACGCGCCGCGGGGTGCTTACGTAGCGCTCGGGTGCGCTTACGCCGTGCGTATCACGCTGACGCGGCTACGCGATACGTCACAATGATGTTTACGTTCGCGGCAATAGCGCTAATGGGACGCTCACCGGTATGCGCACCGGGACGCGCCGCAAGACTGCGCTTACCGGTGCACTTACCGGTACACGCACCGGGAGCGCTCAAGGGCAAAAATAATAAATAAATACATATAAAAAATAGTATTACATAAATATTCAATATCAGATTCATTATAAAAAATATTCTATTTGATAGCAATAGAAATTTGAAATTCACTGAAAAAAACATAGGTTTGAGGCTCTATATATAGTTAGGAATTAGCATTTAAAAAACCTATGAAATTCACTGAAAAAACCATAGGTTTCTCACCAGTTATAGTTAGGAATTTGCATTTCAAAAACCTATTAAATTCACTGAAAAAAACATAGGTTTGACACCAGTTATAGTTAGCTGGAAATTTTACGACATAAAACCATTGAAATTCCCACGTTATAGTTAGTTGGACTCACTATAACTTGCGCGCCTGCAATGCACTGCTGATGACGTCACATATTACATCACTCATGACATGGTCAGTGACATCACTCATGACATCACTGATGACCCCCCCAAAAAATTACAAACATCTTCAAATGCACACACTTAAAGACACACTCTAAAATAATAAATACAAATAAGGGGTAGAAAAGTTTGATGAGGGAGGATTACGGAGATTAGGGAAGGATTGAAAAACAGTTCAAGCACTTAAACAGAGCAAAAAACAAGATAGCTGTGCCCAAGCGAACCGCTTGGTGTCGTTTGTGTGATTTCCAATGCAAGAATACACTTTTTGTTCAAGAACACATAATACACCATTTGAATGATTGCGCTGAGTAGCTCTGCCTACTTGTGAAACTCCATATAGAGAGGTGGAGTTTTTGGGGCACTCTGCGGAGTTCCGTGAACTCTGCCGAGGCCTTCTTAAAATCCTGGGTTTTTCCTGGACTCTCATATGAGGAAAACTGCGTCAAACTATCCAATCCAGAATGTTACATATCAGCATCTTTATTTGATATATATATATATATATATATATATATATACTATATAAAAAGCAAGGGTCCATTTTCATTGCAGTTGACAAGCAGTATCTAAAGTGCAATTTTACAAATTTAGCAACATATACATTAGATTTGTTAAAGTTCATAGTGCCTAGCATTACAATGTCTAAAGTGCAGTTTTATCATTTTTGCAACATGTACAAAACTTTTTAAATGCATAATACTCGG